>NC_069389.1:113689906-114003477 GCF_027475565.1 Acinonyx jubatus
AGTCCTTCATTTAGGAATTCCATAAAGATCAGCCACAGGCAGTTGTAACACTATGTTAGTGGTATTGGCTCCATTTGTCCGCTGTCCTGTTATGATTCATTCTCCTTCGCTTTTGTCTTCCTTTGACCTCTGATCTCTGTCTTGTACCTGACTTCCAGTCATTCTCCCTGTACCTGTTTTGAGACTCCATCTGAACAAGCTTTGGTTCCTAGCATTGTTGTTAGATACAGTATAGAAAACTTCTAGACCTATTCACTTGCAGATGAGAGGCATTCACATGTACCTAGTATGTTGAATTAGACCAAATCCAGGAACCCAAAAGAAACATGGTAGCTATTTCGGGATAGGGAGATTTCTTGATTTAATTTAGATATAATAGGTTTCTGAAGCTACTCCTGCCAGGAAACCTTCCCTTATTCTCCAACAGTAAAATATTCTCTGTGGTCCAATAGCACTCTGTACTCACCCCTATATAGTACTTACTCCTTGACAGTATCTGACACTACAATATAAGCTGCTTGAAGCCAGGTACCATGTTTTGTTTTCTTGGGCATCCCCCAAAGCTAGGTATAGTGTCTGGGATATAGTATTTGCTCAAAAATATTTATTCAATGAATTAATGTGTGGGTAAGTTAGTGTTGGAATTATTTGATTTTTAAATTAACAGGCCATATTTTTTGAGCAGTTTTAGGTTTACAGAATAATTGAGTGAAAAGTACAGAGAGTTCCTCTATATCCCCCATTGCTGTTCCACAGTTTCCCCTATTATTAATGTTGTGCTACATATGTTAGGATTGACTAACCAATATTGATACATTGTTTGTAATGAAAGCCCATAGTTTACATTGGAGTTCACTCTTTGTATACTACATTCAGTGGGTTTTGACAAAGGCATAATTACATGAATCCACAATTACAGTATCATACGCAGGAGTTTCACCACCTTAAAAATAGTGCTACACCTATTCATCCCTTTTCCCCCCACCCCTCCCACCTGAACCCCTGAAAACTGTTCATCTTTTAACTGTCTCCAAAGTCTTACCTTTTCCAGAATGTCATATACTTGGAATCATACAATCCATAGCCTTTTCAGATTGGTTTCTTTCACTGAGTAATAGGCTTTAAAGCTCTTCCGTACCTTTTGTATTTTGAACTTTCATTTCTCTTACTGCTGAATAACATGCAATTGCATGGATATCTCACAGTTTGTTTATCTATTCACCTACTGAAGGACAACTCAGTTGCTTCCAAGTTTGAACAACTGTGACTAAAGATGCTAAAACATTCATTTGCAGATTTTTGTCTGGACCTAAATTTTCAACTCATTTGAGTAAATACTTAAGAGAGTGATTACTGGAGCATATGGTAGGAGTATATTTGCTTTTGTAAGAAATTGCCAAACTGTCTTCCAAAGTGGCCGTACCATTTTGCATTGCATCAGCAAAGAATGAGAGTTCTTCTTGTTCTACATCCTCACCAACATTTGGTGTGGTCAGAGTGTTGGGTTTTTGCCATTCTAGTAGATGTGTTATGGTCTCATTGTTGTTTTAATTTGCATTTCCCTAATGGCATATAATGTTGAATATTTTTACGTAACTTTTTGCCACCTGTATATCTTTGGTAAGGTGTCTGTTCAAATCTTTTGCCCATTTTTTAGTCAGGATGTTTTCTCATTGTTGAATTTTATAAGTCCTTGGTACATTTTGCACACTGGTTCTTTATCAGATATTTGTTTTGCAAAGTCCCAGTCTATGACTTGTCTTTTCTTTCTCTTAATAGTGTCTTCCACAGAGCAAAAGTTTTAATTTTAAGTAAGTCCAATTTATCAAATTTTTCCTTTTGCGTGGTGATTTTGGTGTTATATCTAAATAGTCATCACCAGACCCAATGTCACCTAGGTTTTCTCCTACGTTATCTTCTAGGAGTGTTGTAGGGTTTTGTTGTTGTTGTTTTACACTTAGGTCTATGAGCTATTTTGAGTTAACTTTTGTGATAAGTACAAGGTCTGCTTTCTCTGCTGAATTGCCCTTGTTCCTTTGTCAAAGATCAGTTGACCGATTGTGTATGGGTCTATCTCTGGGCTCATTAACCTAGTCCGTTAATCTGTAGCTTTATAGTTAAATCTCAAAGTTAGGTAATGTCAGTCCTTTGACTTTATTCTAATTTCACTATTGTGTTGGCTATTCTGGAGCTTATCCCCTTCCATATAAACTTTAAAATCAGTTTGTCTATATACACTAAATAATTTTTTGATTTTGATTGGATTGCTTTGAATCTATAGATCAAGTTGGGAAGAAATGACATCTTGACAATACTAAATCTTCCTGTGTACATGATATATTTCCCCATTTATTTAGATCTCTGATTTCTTTCATCAGTTTTGTCGTTCTCATACAGACCTTGTACATATTTTTTAGATTTATACCTATTACGTGTTTTCATGTTGCATTTCTTTTTCATGACCAAAAAATCCATGTCCAATATAAAAAATATGAAAAGCAAAATATCATTAAAAATTTCTACAATCCCACTGGCTTTGGCATATATTTTGAAATATTTATCTATGTATGCATTTTGGTGAGGAGAATTTAATTAGTTCCAACTAATGCCCTCCCATTAGATATTTAGGTAGTTTCGCTTTGCAATGTCACGACTAAAACAAACAGGGATAATTGAATGAATATGGATTAGAATTTTAAAAATAAGCATTTAAACAATCTAAAATTCTCAAAGCCAGACAAAATTGTTGTATTCACAGAAATTTACAGAAACACTCTGCTGTTTACTAAGATTTATAATAATCTAATGGTAGCATCTAGGAACCCTAATTCTGATCAAATCGATGTTTTTATCTAATTGTGATGTTAAATATCTTTCTTTGTGCCAAATGCTTTTAGCCAAGTATTTTTTTAATGTTTATTTATTTTTGAGAGAGAGAGAGGGCAAGCGGAGCAAGGGCAGAGAGAGGGAGACAAAGAATCCAAAGCAGGCTCTGTACTGACAGCAGCGAGCCCTATGTGGGGCTCGAACTTGCGAACTATGAGACCATGCCCTGAGCTGAATCGGGCGTTCAACCGACTGAGCCACCCAGGTGCCCCTTAGCCAAGTATTTTTAAACTACATTACATGGAGCCCATGGAAACTGAAAACAAAAGTGGATTCTCATCAATTTTAACTTATTTTCATGACTTTGACTACACAGTCTTTCTCAATTATTTAACCTTCTATTCCTCATATCATGAAAAGTATGGAATCGTGTCCATCATGGGCTTCAAACCATCCTCTGCTAAACTATGTAGTTATTCAAAAGTATGTGTCACAGTCCATCTACATTAATATTAGCACACTGGGCCATGGTTATCAATCCATTATCTGCTACCCTTCTTCTCATAAATGTCTCCAGTTTCTCTTTTAGAACTAATCTATGCGTAGTCTATGTGGCTTGGATGAGGAATCCCAAGGGATGGGGTGGCTACTAAACCTAGACATTCAGATCATTATATAACTCAACCATAATGACTAATTCAAGTGTGGTCTTGTTAACTAATAAGTGCTAATATCAGGGCATTTGATGAAGGAAACTAGGTAAGTTTTCCACTTTTCAAATACACATAGAGCTACACATTTGCAAGAATGGATCTGCTGGACAACCCGCAGATGAGCGAAATCTGCATGAGATACGGGCAATGCAGAGGAAAGTCAAGCTAGCAGCTTGGGGAGGGAAGGAAAGTAAGGGAGAGAGAGAAAGAGTGAGAGAGAAAGATAGAGAGAGAAAGAATTGAGAGGGATGAACTGGTCCTGATGACATTACTGAGACGCAAGATTTAGCCATGTCTGCATATTCACCCAGAAGCACTCCTGCACATTTGAGTTCTAGCAATCACGAAATCACTTTTTTTTTTTTTTTTTTTTTGCCTGGGGATTTTTAAGTGGATTTTCTGCCTTCCTTATATCCAAGAGTTGTGAATAATAATTTAGGATGGTTCAAGCACTTTGAGGTACAGTTTCTGTTTCCAACTTCTATGGTACTGCATATTCTTAGGTTTAAAGTACAGATCGTAAGTAATGATAGCACAGTGATTGTGGAGACAAGAAATGACCTGGATATATTTCAGTACAGTTATTTTATTTGACTACTTGGAGTTTTTATTTGTATTGAAGTTTTCAAGTAGTAAAGCACAGAGTGAACTGAGAGGTATAATTTTTGTTGTTGGATAGTTTGAATTTTAGGTTATATATGAAATATTTTACTGGATTTGAATAGCATCTTTAAGATTCAAATTTCTTCTTTTAGAAGTTGTTCCTATGTTTTAATTCTAAAGGACAAACCAAGAAAATAATGAGTATTACTGATTTATGCATAATTATTATTAAAAATGATTTTGTCAATACCCTTGGTCTGCCACTGTCTCTTTGCTGTGGGTAATTAAAAGATATTTCCAAAACTGCACACTGTCAAATATAATGCTCTCCTTAAATGTTCAAAGCCCCTCTCAGATATTCCTTACTTTCAGCTCATCACAGGAGTCTCTTGATGCCTTTCTCCAGACATTGGTTTGTGATCTATTATCTTCCCCATGGCTTAGGTTGATTGGGTCACGACTGTATCACCCAGAGTTCACCACTGTTACTCAGAAGTGATCACATTGCATTACCGTCGTGCCATATGGTAAGGCTGCTGTTGTAATGGAACAAAATGGTGGATTCTGTGTTTCACATGCACTTGTGATTGTCTAGAGGAATTTTGTTGGCATTTTGGTGATTGGTAACTTCTTGTGATGTTTCTGGGTCTTTGCTTTAATTTTCTTTTCCATTCCTGTCTTTTCTCTTGTGTTTTCTTTTGTTTCTTTGTTTTATGTCAGCTTCAAATCTTTCTTTGTTCTTAGAGAAGTGAGATATTATAGATAAAACTAAATGCTCCCTTCAGTATCATAATTTCTTTCTCTCACTTTCCAAAAGCAAACATAGCCATGAAGATCCTTTGTAAATACTTTTACTAGATAAGTATTATCTATTTATCATCTATTTATAAAGATATGTATTTGATTATATCTTTTCCTGTAAAGTCTGTTGTGATTATATAAGACACACAATAAAGAATAAGACAAATAACACGCTTTGACCATTCACTGAATTTTATTCCCCTGCCCTCCTTATTATTTTTGTCTGGGTTTCAGTTCAACTTTTGTTTTACCCCGAAAATGAGCTGCCACTGATTTTACTTCCTAAATATCCCATGAACCATGAAATATGAGTCTTCATAGCAACTATTGATTTTTCTGGTTTAAGCCACGATTTTTCTGGTGTAAGCCTTCAATAGTCCCCGATTACCTAAGGAATAAATTCTAACACCTTCATCATCTAAACGTTGCCAACTCTTCACACCTTCTTTGGAGACATGCTCCCACCTTAGCGCCAAATATTATACCATCCGTTCTACCAAACTAATTTTTGTTCAAGGAATTCTGAAGGAAGAATTCCCAGGAAAGAAGTATCACTTAAGAGTGAAAGAATTGTTGCCACTTTTAACATAAATGCCTCCAACTGCTTCTAGACAAAAAAATTGTAAGGAGAGAAAGGGACCCCTAATGTAGATATTTCTGACCTGGTTTTCAAAAATTCATTGCTTGTGCTTACTTTTCTTCTGAAACTGCCTCAAAAATATCTGTCAAAAACTATTGTAAAGAAAACCTTCTGGATCCCATGATTTCGGGAAAGTCATGTCTTCACTTTCAAGTGTGTTGTTTACAGAAGG
This sequence comes from Acinonyx jubatus, assembly GCF_027475565.1. Classification (NCBI taxonomy): domain Eukaryota; kingdom Metazoa; phylum Chordata; class Mammalia; order Carnivora; family Felidae; genus Acinonyx; species Acinonyx jubatus. The sequence continues at coordinate 113,695,662 of NC_069389.1, forward strand.
CAGAAATGAGGAAGACAAAAAAAAAAGCGTGTATAATGAATACTTCATGTCTCTGCCACTAATTTTTTCCTTATTTTATTGGCTGCTATATATGTTAGAAAGCTTGCAATTTTCTAGCACATGATTTGCATTTGTGTAATAGGTTATTAAATATAGATTTGTGATTATTTTATACAGTTGTGGGCAATTAACTACATGGTAGCATTAATATGTAAAATCCGGTTCAATCTATATCATTATTAATTAAGCACAGTTATTTTTTTAAAAGTAGTGGTCCATATAGGGAAAATAGGAGACAAGTGCAACTTTAAGGAGATCGACGCAGAAAATTTACACATAATAACACATCATGTTTCGAGAATGTAGTGTGATTGTGGTTCAATTTTTGTTTTCATATAGTTGGAAAGTGTGTTCCCAAACAATATTGTATTGAGACATTTTATAATATCATGGATACTTGTGGGAATTGGGAAACATCTTGTTTCCTCTTGTTTTTCGTGAAACTGACGGACTACTTGATACAGCATTATGAGGAATATTATGAAATATAATCTCCCTCAAAATTTCCCCAAAACATTGTTTTACTAAAACCACTTATTTTTTTAACCTACGACTCTAACTCTTAAAAAGAGTCACAGATCTTGTGTTCACAATGCTCAGCATGTAGCTGAAAAGAACACAATTAGGGAGAGATACGCACAGCACTTGACAAATCATAGTTTGGGAGTTTGTTTGTTTCCTGTCCCCAAGGTACTGTGGAATCCTGTGGTGGATTGGAATTTGATAAGTTTTGTTTTGTTTCTGAATTTTTAATAAGTTGTACTATTTGAATATATGCAGCCATTTTAACACCGTGTATTCTTAGAGACCATAGGAGAGAGTAATGCCTCACAGATGACACTGAAAAAAGTAAGGCATGGTAGTAAAGCTGAAATATGACATAAAAACAAAACCATGGTAAACCTTCATAATGTGGGGCCCCTGTATGTGTCAGTCAGTTATGCGTCTCACTCTCGATTTCAGCTCAGGTCATGATCTCCCAGTTCGTGGGTTCGAGCCCTGCAAGGGCTCCACGCCGACAGCGCAGGGCCTGCTTGAGATTCTGTCTCTCTCTCTCTGCCCCTACCCTGCTTGCTCTCTCTCTCTCTCTCTCAAAAATAAATAAATAAACATTTAAAAAACCTTTCATAACGTTTAAGATGGAGAAGCAAGTTGGATGTGAAGACAATATGGCTATAGTTCCAGCCTGGCTTTGAATCCCGGCTGCTATGCGAACGTCACTTAACACCTTTTACCCACATCTGTAAGAGGATAGTGAAAGTCACTTGACAAGCTCAGGATGAGGCTTACGGGATGTGAGTGTGGATAGTCAGTTACACTGAGAGCGACACTGGTGCTCAGAGAGGTTTCAGTGGTCAGCACTTATTGCAGTGCCTGATAAATAGGAAAGAATAAAAAAAGAATAGGTGGGAAACCAATGAAACTAACCAGACTCATCATTTTGCCAACGTATAAACTCTGTCTCAAAGGTTCACGGTGCTAGATGTTGCCAGATCCTGAACTCATACCTGGGTTTCTTGTTTCTTAGATCAATAAGTTGGATATACAACAAGGGGGCAGTGTTTGTTATTCATGTCTTTAGGCAGCAAGTGAATGTGGAATTCTGAGCCTTGAATATGATACAATTTATCATATATATAAATTTACATTATAAATACACACACACACACACACACACACACACACACACACTTCATTCAATGTTATTAGCAACTCTTTTTCTCCCCCTAAGTTTAAAGATAGAAGATTCACAATGAAGGAATTTCACTAGCAAACATCAGGGGCAAATTCTAATTACAAGTGCTTGCTAAACCACAGTGTAAATGGAATAGAGCTTTTCTTCGATTCTAGCATGGGGTGTGCTATATAACACTGGTATGCGTAAATGAGCACTTTGCCTTTTGAGACAAATAACAGACCAGCTTAACACAGCCGTCCTGCGGATGCCCCTGGACCCTGGGATGCCACTTTTCCGTCGGTGGCTTGTGATCATTTCACTAGTCACGCACAGAGAGTGAGCCCCGTGAATGGAGCACCGCAAACAAGGCTTCTCTTGACTCAGTCCCAACAACTGTTCCTTGTGGAGTTTTCTGCACTCCATCAGTTTCTGTGGCTCTCCACATTCAGAACTTAGTGGCATGCATTTTCCCTTTATGGTATGGTAATCGGGGTGTCATTCCGTGTCGGAGATCCCCTCTCTGCCTTTCTGCTTTCTGGGCCTTATTCCCCTCAGTCAGCATGAATATATTCACTTTTCCTTTTCCGCTGGATCTTAACCCACATTTTAAAATTACTTACCTGTGGTTTCTACAAGCATATACTAAAAGAGAGATGTTTGTAAAAGTGATTTGTTAGAGGGATGCTCCTTTGTAAAGACCTGTAAGGGAGGGCATGAGGCAGGATCAAGAAGCAGAAACAGCATGGTACCACAGTATCTACCACAATCCAGTCCTTGCGTCACTGAGATCTCCGTGCTTCTCACACTGCATTCACCGTATGCGGACACAGCTTCTCAAGCAAAAGTCCCAGGGCGGTTTCAAAGAAGACTGAGACAGATTTTGAGGGGCGACTGATACGGATCCTCTCCTGGTCTACCACACATTCTGTAACTTCCTTAAGCTGTCGCTTTTGCTGGTCGAGGTGGCTCGCCTGGTCAGGTGACCTAGACCCTCATCTCGGAGGGGACTGAGCTGCAGTGCCCCTGCACTTATGAGGCCTGTGGTTGCTGCCCTTCCCATTTACAGCTAAGACGTGGCACGAGAGTACCAAGAGATGCCCCAGTAGAGCACCTGAATGCCGGACTGCACGCTGCTCCCATTATGTGGCAGCAACCCTACTTCCTCTTGATGATGAGGATCAGTTATTAGTGCCGACATGGTAACTCTTTTCTGTGCCTGCTGGTCCACTAGGAGAAGGAATCCAAAGTGACCAGGCAGTAGCCGTAAGCTTTAAACGGAGCAGGAATCTTGCTGTTTCTCCTGGTGGTAATGTTCCCGCGCCGGTAAACAGGACCTCCACATCCACGGAGCCTGAAGTTGAGGCGATGGAAAGCACAAATTCCCAAAATTCCTGATTGGGAGTGATGGCGCATGGGAGTGATGATGGAGCATGTGGTCGACTCCTAATTTCCACCCCTCCGTTTCTGGACCCATGTAGACTACCTACTGACAACACATTACAGTATCTTGTCTGCCTCACCAGTATGTCTCTTAAAAAAACGATTTATAGAGGTACGATTTACATACAGAAAGCTATAACGTTTTAATGTATACAATTTGATGAGTTGTAAGTTAAGTATACATCTGTGGAACGATCACTGTGATGTATGCTATAAACATATATGTCAACTCCAAAAGTTTCCTCCTGCCCTCTTATTATTGTTACTGTTATTGTTATTTTGTGATGACAACGCTTCACATAAGATCTACACCCAGTAAACTTTAAAGTGTACAATAGAGTGTTGTTAACTATAGGCACCGTGTTGTACAATAGATCTCTGGGACTTATTCACCTTGTACAGCTGAAATTTTATGCCCTTTGCCTAAAACCTCCCCATATTCCTTTCCTCTAGCCTCTGGCAACCACCATTTTGCTCTCTGCTTGTATGAACTTGACTATTTTAGTTTCCTCATGCAAGTGGTATCATATAGTATTTTTCCTTCTGTGTCTGGCTTATTTCACTTTGTATAATGTCCTCCAGGCTCATCCATGTTTTGGCAAATGGCAGGATTTCATTCTTTTTTGAGCCTAAATAAATATTCCGTTGCATGCATGTACAGCCTCTTCTTCATCCATTCATCCATGTATGGTCACCTCCACAGTGTTTTCCATAGTGACTGCACTAATTCACATTCCCTCCAGAAGTATACAGAAGTCTCCCCTTCCCCGTGGGTTCACTTTCCGTGGTTTCAGTTACCTGAGGTCCACCATGGCCTGGAAGCAGACGATCCTCCTCCTGATGAATTATCAGAGGGTCAGGAGTGGACTAACACTACATCACATGCGTACGCCATCCCTTTCCCTTCACGTCATCGTGCAGGGATTTGTCATCTCACATCACCAGGGTAAATACAGTACAACATGACAAGAGAAATAGAAAGAGACCTCATTCACAGAACGTTTGTTACAGTATATTGTTATAATTGTTCCATTTCATGATTAGCTATTGCTGTTAATGTCTTACTGTGCCTAATTTATAAATTAAACTTTATCCGAGGTATGTATGTATAGGAAAAAAACATAATATCTACAGGGTCCGGTACTATTTGTGGTTTCAGGCATTCTCTGGGGGTCTTGGAAAATATCCACTGCTCATAAGGGAGGACCACTGTACAGATTTTCCTTTCATCCACATCTTTACCACCACTTGCTATCTTTTATTTTTTGATAGTAGTCATCCTAACAGGTATGAGGCGATCTCTCATTGTGGTTTTGATTTGCATTTCCCTGATGATTGGTCATGTAGAGAACCTTTTCATACGTCTGTTGGCCATTTGTATGTCTCCTTTGGAGAAAGAAATATTCACTTAATTTGTCAATTTTTTTTAGTCAGGCTATTTGGGGTTTTTGTTTGTTTGTTTGTTTTCCTCTTGAGTTGTAGGAGTTCCTTATATACTCTGCACATTAGCCCCTTATCTTATATATGGTTTGCAAATATTTTCTCCCATTCCCTAGGATGCCTTTTCATTTTGTTTCTTTTCTTGGACAGAAGCTTTTTAGTTTCCTGTACTCCCAACTTGTCTACTTTTGCTCTTGTTGCCAGTGCTTTTGGTGCCATATCCAAAAAATCACTGCCAATGTCAAGTATTCCCCCTATATTTTCTCCTAGGAGTTTTACAGTTTAAGATCTTATATTGAAGTCTTTCATTTATTTTGAGTAGATTTTGATATACGGTAAGGTAAGGGTGAGGTAAGGGTGCAATTTCATTTTTCTGCATGTGGATGTCTTGTTTACCCAACACTATTCATTGGAGAGATGACGTATCCATTCCCATTCTGAATTCTTTGCTCCCTTCTCAGAGAACAGTTGACTGGATAGGCATGGGTTCATTTGGGGGCTCTCTATGCTGTTCCATTGGTTTATATATCTGTTTTTTGTGTCAGTGCCATACTATTTTGATTATTGTAGTTTTGTAATAAGTTTTGAACAGGAAATGTGATGCTTCCAGCTTTGTTCTTCTTGATCAAATTGTTTTTTCACTATTTGGGATAATTTGTGGTTCCATATGAATTGTAGGATTTTTTTTTTCTATTTCTACAAAAAAATGCCATTGAACTTTTGACAGAGATTACATGGACTCTAGACTGAGAGAGTATAGACATCTTAATAATACTAAGTCTTCCAATCCATGAACATGGAATATTTTTCCATTTATTTGTGTCTGCTTTAATTTCTTCCATCAGTGTTTTATAGTTTTCAATGTACAAGTCTTTCACCCCTTGGTCAAGTTTATTCCTTAAGTATTTTATTCTTTTTGATGCTATTGTGAGATTTTTTTCTTAATATCCTTTTAAGATAGTTTATTGTTGTACAGAGAGATGCAACTGAGTTTTGTATACTGATTTTCCATCCTCCAACTCGCCTGAATTCTATTTCTAGTTCAAAAGTTTTTTGGTGGAATCTATCAGGTTTTCTACATAAAGGATCATGTCATCTGCATGCCAACATAAATTATTTTACCTATTGCTCTGCCTGCCATTTCCAGTACTATGTTGAATGGAAATGGTAAAAGTGGAAATCCTTGCCTTGTTCCTGATCTTAGAGGAAAAGCTTTCACTTTTTCCAAACTGAGTATGATGTTAGCTGTGGGCTTATCATATAGCCTTTATTGCATTGAGGTAAATTCCTTAGATACCTAATTTGTTGACAGTTTCCATCATAAAAGGTGATTGAACTGTGTCAAATGCTTTTTCTGCATTTGATGATCATGTAATTTTTCTTCTTTCTCTTAATGTGGTGCATTATATTGATTGATTTGCATACGTTGAAACATTGTTGCATCCAGGTATAAATCCCACTTGATCATGTGCGTGAACCTTTCAGTGTAGTGTTGAATTCAATTTATCAATATGTGGTTGAGGAATTTTGCATCATATTCATCAAGGATGTTCATCTCTGGTTTTCTTTTCTTGTGGTGTCTTTGACTTTGGCATCAAGGTGATACTGGCCCATAAAATGTTTTTGGAACTGTTCCCACTTTTTCTATTTTTTGCAAGAGTTTAAGAGTTTGATATTAAATCTCCTGTAAATGTTTGGTAGAATTCACCTGTAAAGCCATTTACTCCTGAGCTTTACTTTGTTGAAGGTTTTTGTTTGCTAATTTACATATTATCTTTTTCATGTTTATTTCTTTATTTTGTGAGAGTGAGACCACACATGCAAGGCTGCAGGGGAGGGGCAGAGAGAGAGAGAGAGAGAGAGAGAGTGAGGGAGAATCCCAAGCAAGCTCCATGCTCTCAGCACAGAGCCTGATGTGATGTTCGATCTCAGGAACCATATCATGACCAGATCCAAAATCAAGAGTCACACACTTAACTGAGTTTGCTAATTTAATCTCTTTGTTATTGGTCTGCTCAGGCTTTCTATTTCTTCTTGATTCAGTCTTGGTAAGTTGTTCCTAGGAATTTATCTGTCTCTTCTAGTTTCTCCAGTATGTTGGTGTGTAATTATTCACAATAGTCCCTTCTAAACTTTTTTATTCCTTTGGCATCAATCGTAATGTCTCCTCTTTCATTTCTGACGCTATGTATTTGCTATGTATTTGTGTCTTCTCCTTGCTTTCTTGGTTCATCTAAGAGTTTGTTTATTTTGTTTATCTTTACAAAAATATCAACTCAATTTTTGTCTATTTTTCCTAATATTTTCTTATTCTTTATTTCATTTATTCTTGCTGTAATCATTATTTCCTTTCTTGTTCTGATTTTGGGCCTATTGTTTTTTTTCTAGTTCTTTGAAGTGGAAATTTCGTTTTTTTATTTTATAATTTTTTTAATGTTTATTTATTTTTGAGAGAGACACAGAGTGTGAGTGGGGAAGGGGCAGAGAGAGAGAGAGAGAGAGAGAGAGAGAGACAGAATCCGAAGGAGGCTCCAGGCTCTGAGCTGTCAACACAAGGCCCAATGTGGGACTTGAACTCATGAACCACGAGATCATGACCTGAGCCGAAGTTGGACACTTAACCAACTGAGCCACCCAGGCGCCCGGAAATTTAGTTTTACTGAGAGTTTTCTTCTTTCTAATTTAGGCATTTATATCTATAAATTTCACTCTTAAAACTGTCTTCACTGTATCCCATAAGTTTTGGCATGTTGTGTTTTCTTCTTCGTTTATCTGGGGATATTTTCTAATTTCTCTTTTGATGTATTCTTTGATCCAATCATTGTTCAGGAGTGTGTTGTTTAATTTCCCTGTATTTGGATGGTTGTCTAAATTCACGTTCCTGTTGGGGAGAGGAGGCCTAAGAGCTCCAATTCTGCCAACTTGCGGATGTCACACCCCTCAGCAACATCTTTAAACATGTTCCATCTTTTTATTCTGTCATTTTTTAGGTGGTGCATTATGGAAAAGAACAAGTGACTCATGTGCCTACTACCACACGTCCTTTGCCTTAATTAGGGCCCCTTGATCCAAGGCAATACTATGTATTGCCTTGCTGGGAAATTAGACACACTGTGAGCTCTCAGATAATGGTTTGGGTTGAGACTTTGTGGACATAAAATTTAAACTCATACCCAGAATATATATTAATCTTAGGAAGAATTGCTTTATGTTTCAAGTTGAAAGTGCTTCAATGTGATCAACCTGCTTCCAAGTGACTGTACATGTCCTCAAGGCTTGTTGTCATATCAGCGGCTCAATATCTCTCTACCGTTGACAATTCAGACATTCAGCATTGGTAGTAGCTAAATGGGGATTGGTAAAAGGGGTCCATGTTGTTGGGACTATATATAGTTTCCATCTCTGCCAGCACTATGGTAGCTGAAGACAGAAGCTGACTGTTACCAATTTGCTAAGTCATCTGTCTACTTGAATGTTTAGTTCCTCTAACGGAACAGATGCTCACCGAAGTTATCTTAACATGTGAATAAAAGAGATTTTTACACTTGTATCCACTGTATCCACTCCCATAAGTCCATCCACATCTTTGGTCTTCCACCTTGCTCCTTCTGGACTATGGACAAGCCACTTGATGGATCCAATAGGTCCATGGGCACCCATTCCTATATTTGGCCACTTCTCTCTCCACATAAAGTGAATGAACAGAGCTCTGCTCGCTGGGAGGATTTCCCATCGCCGATGCATTTCAAGGCAAACCTGAGTGGTACTGCAATTCAGTAGTAGTCCATTTGTAGTTTGCACCAGTGTATTAGGCTCTCTATCTGTGATCTTTTCTTTCACCTGGACATAAAGAAACTCCCATGAGACAATAGTCATGATCTGAGTGAAAGGTAACAATATTTCAGCGGTAGGGGCTGTATTAGTTAGCCAGATGTTTGTTCAGTTTATTCGTATTCCGTGCTCTGCTTATGCACAATCCCACTTCCTCTTATAAAGCATTGTTGCTGGACATGCTAGACCTTATGATATAGAAGCCAGCCTATGACTAATAGTCTTAGCCATAGGGTGACTTGACTTGCCATGCTCAAGTACTCTAATATAATGAACCAATGTGATGTACTGTGGAATTGCCAAGATGCCTCCAGATTTCTGTGGACCATATTATGTGAAAGAGCAAGAGAATTAAACACATCTCTGGGATTTCAGATTCTGCTTCCTAATGGATTTGGAAAATAATGTCTTCTCCATGTCAATACCTATATATACAATCCTGTTAATCTGATATAGTGAAAATACCATCTGTGGCACCACAGTTGTAATTGGGCCTACTGTTTGCTTAAGTTTGTGTTAGTCCACTGTCATAGGCCATTATCATCTGGGTTTTTCAGGGCCCAAATGGCGAATTAAGCAATGATATGATTAGGACAAGCACTGCTATATCCTCTGACTCCAGGGTACAATATTTGGGTGTGTATATGTATGTATGTGCATGTGTGTATGTGTATTTTTTAACTGGTATGCACTGAAATTTACTTTTTTTGTACAGTTCTATGAATTTTAATACATGTGTAGATTAGTGTAACCATGACCACAATCTGGATACAGAACAGTTCCATCATCCCCACAAAGCCCCTCATGTTATCCCTTAATAGTCACTCTCTCCTCACAACCATAGACATTGGCAACCACTGACCTTTTCTCTGTCACCATAGTTTTTCTTTCTAAAAATGTGATATAAATGTGATCATATATTACATAACATTTGTGAACTAACTTATTTCACTCACAGTAACGCCTTTGAGATTAATCCAAGTTGCTTCTGTCAATTATTCTCTCCTTTTAATTGCTTGGAAGTAAACCATGGAGTGGATGTTCAATAGTTTGTTTATTCATGCATGTGTTGAAGGACATTTATGTTGTTTCTAGTTTTTGGCAATTATGAATACCCCTGCTATAAACATTTGAGTGGTTTGTGTGTGTGCACATACGTTTTTATTTCTTCAGGATAAATATCCGGGAGTGAGATTACGGCATCATGATTGTAAGTGTATGCTTACCATTATGAAAAACTTCCAGATACATTTTCCACAGGGGGTGTGCCATATTGCATTACCACATATCAACAGTAATGTATGAGTTTTAGCTGATGAGTGTAAGGATATTCCGTCATGGTGTTAATTTCCATTTATCTAATGAATAATTATGTTGAAATATTTTCATGTGCTTATCGCTCATTCATATATCTTCTTTTGTAAAGTATCTATTAACTATTATGTCCATTTAAAAAATTGTTTAGAGGTGCCCGGGTGGCTCAGTCAGTTAAGTGTCCAACTCTTGATTTTGGTTCAGGTCATGATCTCACAGTTGTGGGATTGAGCCCTGCATCGGGCTCCATGCTGGGCATAAAACCTGCTTAAGATTCTCTCTCTCCCTCTCCCACTGCCCCTTCCCAGCTTGCATGCGGTCTCGCTCTGTCTCGCAAAAAAAAAAAAAAAAAAAAAATTGGCTGTTTGCTTTTTTACTGGTAAGTTTTGAGAGTTCTTTATTTTTATATAATTGTGGTTTCCAGACGCTGGGGGTAGGGGAAATGGGGTGATCTAGGTCAAGGGTGCAAATTTTCAATTATTAGAAGACCACAACACAATAATAGTAGGAAATTTAGCTACTCCACTTTTAACAATGCATAGATCACCTAGACAAAAAATCAACAGGGAAACCTTGGGCTTGAACCATTATTATTAGTGAATTGTCTGTTTCTCCCTTCAGATCTGTGTTTTTAAATATATGTAGGTGCTCTGATGTTGGGTGTGTGTATGTATATATGATTGTTGTATCTTCCCGATGAATTGACCCCTTCATCATTATATAATGACCTTCTTTGTCTCTTGTTACTGTTTTCAGCTAAAAGTCTATTTTATCTGATTTAAGTATAGCTACTGGCACTATCTTTTAGTGTCTGCTCACATGAAATAACTTTTTCCATCCCTTCACTTTGATCCTATGTATATCCTTAAATCTGAAGTGAGTCTCCCATAGGCAGCGTATAGTTAGGTCTTGTTTCTTTATGCATGCAGCCACTCTGAGCCTTTTGATTGGTAAATAAAATACATTTACATTTAGAATAATTATTGATACGTACAGACTTACCAGTGTCATCTTATTATTTGCTTTCTGCCTGTTTTGTAATTCCATTCTTTGTTTTCCCCCTCTGTTTCTGCTTACCTTTGTAAATTTGACGATTTTATATGGTGGTATGCTCTGTTTCTCCTTTCTTTATCATTTTGTGAATCTACTCTAGATTTTTGCTTTCTGGTTACCACGAGGCTTACATACAACATCTTACAAATAAAATAGTCCGTTTTAAGTTGATAGCAACTTAACTTTGATCACATACAAAAACTCCACCCTTTTACTCTCTTCTCTCTCTCTCTATATATATATATGTACATATTATATATAACTCTATATATTATATATAGCATATATAACATACATATAATATATATTTTTTGAATAGCATTGGATTTTTATTTTTTTAAATGTCTATTTATCTTGAGAGACAGAGAGAGAGAGAGGATGAGCAGGAAAGGAGCAGAGGGAGAGAGAGAGTCCCAAGCAGGCTTCATGCTTAGCAGAGAGCCCGGCCCAGGGCTCGATCTTACAACTGCAAGATCGATACCTGAACCGACATCAAGAGTCCCGACGCTTAACCAACTGAGCTACCCAAGCACCCCTCCCTATTTTATATTTTTATGTCAAATTTACCTCTTTGTATGCTGCATACTCATTAACAAATTATATTGCCTATAGTTTTTTCCTTTAATATTTATATTATAGTTAAATGGCTAACAAACCATCCTATTACAGAGTTAGAGTCTTCTAAATCTGACTATATATTTACCTTTATCAGTGTGCTCTATGCTTTTGTGTGTTTCATGTTATAATTAGCCTCTTTTCATTTCAGCTTGAAGAACTTCTTTCAGCATTTCTTGCAAGGCAGGTGTAGAGGGAGTCCATCACTCCCTCAGCTTTTGTTTGCCTGAGAGAGTCTTTATTTCTCTTTTATAACAGAAGGATAACTTTTCCAGATAGAGTATTCTTGGCTGGCAGGGTTTTTTCAACACTTTGAATATGTCATTTCACTCTCTCCTGGCCTGTATAGTTTCTATTGAGAAATCCACTGATAAGTTAATGGGGGTTCCTTTGTCGGTTACTAACTTTTTTCCTCCAGTTTCTTTTAGGATTTTCTCTTTATCTTTCATTTTTGACAGTTTCATTATAATGTGTCTTGGAGAAGATCTTTTTGCATTGAGATAATAGAATGATCTATTAGCTTCATGATCTTGTATATCCAAACATCTCCCCAAATTTTGGAATTTCTCAGCAATTATTCCTTTTTTAAAAGTTATTATTTCTGGGGCACTTGGGTGGCTCAGTTGGTTAAGTTTTTCACTTCGGCTTAGGTCGTGATCTTGTAGTTCGTGAGTTTGAGCCCTGTGTCGGGCTCTGTGCTGACAGCTCAGAGCCTGGAGCCTGCTTCAGATTCTGTGTCTCCCTCTCTGCCCCTCCCTCCCTCTCTCTCTCTCTGTCTCAAAAATAAACATTTAAAAATTTTTTTGAAATTATTATTTCTTTAAACCTTCTTTCCCCTTCTTCCTCTCTTCTCCTTTGGAAACCCAAATTATTCTAATATTTACACATTTGATGGAGCCCTACAGATCACATAGGTTTTCTTCACTTCTTTCATTCTTTTTACTTTATTCTCCTGGGTTTGCTTATTTCAAAGTTCCTATCCCTTAGCTCACTTATTCTATCTTCTATTTATTCTACTCTGCCATAAATGATCTCCACTGCATTTTTCATTTCATTCATTGAATTCCTCAGCCCCAGATATTGTTTGGTTCTCTTTTATGATTACTGCTTTTTTGTTAAATTTCTCATTTTGTTCATCTATTGTTTTCCTGATTTGGCTTTCTGAATTTTAAGCTAGATGCTTAAACATTAGCACAAACAGCTAATTTAAATTATTTATTAACTAGATGGCAAAATTCCATGCTTTTGAATTCAGTACTTGAAAAACTATTGTTAATCTTTTGGTGATAGTATGTTTCCTTGATTCTTCACATTCCTTTTAGTTTTGCAGTGCTGCTCTCATGTTTGGAGTATCAGACACCTTCTCAACTTTTTACTAGTTGCTTTCGGATGGGGTACGCTGTTCATTGGTCCTGTTATATCTAGGGCTTTATTCAACCGTGTATGAATATACTGGCTCCACATTTCTTGCTCTTTCTTGTGGCAGAATTCTTTAGTTTTTATTCCTTTCCATGTTCTTACAATTGAAAATTCTTCTTTATAATTCTGGATACAAGTTTTTTGTTGGCTATGTGATTTGCAAATATTTTCTCCCAGGCTGTGTCTCACTTCTCTTTCACCTAACAGTGTCTTTCAAATAACAAATTTTAAAATTGGGGTTAAATCCATTTTACCATAATTTTCTTTTATGTATTGTCTTTTGGTGTCATATTTAATAAGTTTTTCCTAAACCCAGGTCATGAAAACCTGTTTTTCTGTAAAATTTTTATAGTTTTATATTTAGCCTTTAGATTTATTTTCCACTTGGAGGTAATTTTTGCATTAGCCATAAGGCTTAGATTATTTATTGTTGCTGCATTTATTTACTTATTTAGCCTAGAGTTGTCTAATTGGTGCAACAGTATTTACTAAAAGGACTGTTCTTTTCCACCAAATTATCTTTGCATCTTTGTTAAAAATCATTTATTCGTGCTTGCATGGCTCCGTTTCTGAACTCTCTATTCTGTTTCAAAACTTGATCTATGTGATCCCCACCAATACAATAATGTGATTACTGCAGCTTTATAGTAAGTCTTAAAATCAGTTAGTGATACCTCCAACTTTATTCTTCTCTTCCAAAATTATTTAGGTGTTTTTTTTCATTTCAATATAAATTTTAGAATCATCTTGTTCCTATATACAAAAAGCATTGGGCAAAGATATTTGAATTATAACTTTATAGATCATTTTTTTTAGGATTGATAGTTTTACTACATTGAGTCTTAGAATTGATATTTTTACTACATTGAGACTTCTAATCCATGGACCATGGTCTATATTTCCATTTATTTAGATTTTCTTTACTATCTTATAAACAGCTTTTGGTAGTCTTATGCACTGAAATACTGTAGATATTTTGTTAGTCTGTAAGTACTTTATTCTTCTAAAGCTATTATGAATTGATGTGGTTTTGTTTTTAATACTTGATTTCCAGTGTTCATGGTTAGTATATATATATTTAAGAATGATTTTGTGTTTGTGTTTTTATTTTATGTTCTATGGCATTGGTAAACATACTTATTAGTTTTAAGATGTTATTTTTGTGGGTCCCTTGGGAATTTTACATAGGCAAATATGCAATCCGCAAAGAGGGACAGTTTTATTTCTTTTTTTCCCTGCAATACGTATTTCTTTTATTTGTTGTCTGACTCTGTTGCACTGGATAGGATTTCCACTACGATACTGAATAAGAGGTATGAAAATGGGCATCTTTGCCTTGTTTTCAATTTTAGAAGAAAAAAATTCAGTCTTTATGTTTTCTATAGAATTTTTATATATTTTTTATCAAGTGGAAAAGGTTTCCCTGTATTCGTCATTTGTTGAATGTTTTTGTCATGAATGAAATTTGGATTTGTCAAATAAGTTTGCTATATCAATTTTATAATGTATCTCCTCTTTTTTAAACAGCACACCTGTATCCCTTGGATAAATACCTAGTAGTGCAATTGTTGGGTCATAGGGTTGTTACTATTTTTGACTCTGTTGCATCTTAGTTGGTGTGCAGTAATGAGCTTCCGTTTTCTTTTCTTGTACTGTATCCGTCTGGTTTTGGTATCAAAGTAATGCTGGCTTCATATAAGCTGGGAAGTATTCTCTTCTATTTTTGGACATAGATACTGCAGAATTGGTGTTACACATTTCTTAAGTGTTTTCCACTCACTAGGGAGTGAGACAGTTGGTTCTGTGAGATTTCTTTTTTAAAAAGGTTTTAAAGCTGAATTTATTTAATAGTTGTAGAACTATTCAGTTTATCTATTTCAAATTGAGTGAGTTTCGGTAGTTCGTGGTTTTCAAGGATTTCATCCATTTATTTCATCAAATGTGTAGAATTTATGTGTGTGGAGTTGTTTCTAGTATTCCCTTCTAGTCTTATTAATGTCTGCAGGGTCTATATTTGTACTTAGGCTTTTATTCTTCATATTGGTAATTCATGTCTTTTTTTCCCTTGTTTTTTCTAGAGAGTTCTGAATTTGATTGATGTTTTCATATAACCAGCCTTTGGTTTCATAAAATCTTTTTTGTTTTTGTTTTCAATTTTATTGACACATCTGCTTTTATCTGCGTAATATTGTCTTTTGTGAAGGATTTTGCCTATTTTTAATTTTTTTTTTGAGAGGTAACACTTCTTTTAATATATCCTGAATACAAATCCTTGGTCAAACACGATTTGTGAATATTTTATTCCAGTCGATGGCCTGCCCTTTCATTTTTTAATGGTATTTTTTGATGAAAAGAAGATTTTGAGTTTGAAAAAGACTAATTGATCTTTTTGTTTCCCATGCTTATTGATTTTCTTATCTTGTCTAATAAGTCTTTGTCAACCCTAGGTCATAAATACGTTTTTCTATCTCTGCTCTAAAATCTTTATAATTTTAGCTTTTGCATTTAGATATATGAGCCATCTAAAATTAATTTTTGTGTGTGGTAAGATATAAGGGTCAATGTCCATTTTTTAAAATATGGATATACTGTTATTTCAGAGCCATTTGCTAAAAATACTTTCCTTTCTATATCAAATTGCTTTGGTGCCTCTGCCAAAAATCAATTGGCTACATAAGTATTGAGTCTATTTCTAGGCTCTTCCTCCAGTTGTGTTGCACTTATGCCATTTCACATTGTTTTGATTACTGTAGATTTAAAGTAAAACATATTTCATTAGTGTAAGCCTTCCATTTTGATATTTTTCTTTGAAAATATATTTTAAATACTTTAAGTCCCCTGAATTTCAATATGAATTTTAGAATGAGATTTTCAATTTAAGAAAAATTAAAAAGAAAGAGAAGTTACCAGAGGGGAGGTCAGTGAGGGGATGAGTGGAAGAGGTGACAGAAATTAGAGTACACATATCCTGATGAGCCCTGAGTAATGTGTAGAATTGTTGACTCACTGTATTGTAAAACTGAAATTAATATAACACTGTATGTTAACTACTTTGGAATTAAAATTTTAAACTTAATTTAAAAAGAAATAGAAGTGCTAACAGTGGCCATATCAACCTTGTTCTTGATTTTAGGAGGAATGTATGAATTGCCATTGATTATACTAGCTGTAAGTTGCTCATATATGCTCTTTTACTAATTGAGGTAGTTCTCATCGGTTTCCAGTTAGTTCAGTGTCATGTGTGTTTTTAAAAAGCATATGTGGGTATTGAGGTTTTTTTGAAGACATTTTCTGAAAGTAGGGAGATGATTATGTGATTTTCCTCCTTTATTTTGTTAATGAAAAGAATCTTACTGATCGATTTTCAAAAGTTAAACCCAACTTGTATTTATTGGAAAAACCTTAATTAATCATGATGTTTTTATATGTTAATAAATGATTCTGTAATATATTGTTAAAGATTTTACACCTATATTAATGAACTCTTGGTCTGTAGTTTGTTGTTGTATTTGTTGTTCTTATGATCTCTTTTCTGCCTTTTTTACTGGGATTATCGTCATAGAATAATTTGGGAAGTATTCCCTCCTCTTCTGCTTTCTGAATAAGTTTTTTATGAATGATGCTAATTGTTCCTTAAATGTTTCATACAATTCACCAACAAATTCTGGGAAGTTCATTGTGGAAAGATTTTTAATTACATTTGTTTACATAGGTGGCTAACAAGCTTTCTTATTTCTCCTTTTTTTTCTTAATCGTAATATAATACTGTATTAATTTTAAGAGATTCTGAATGTTTTATGGCTTTATTGAGATATATTTTACAGGCCATTACATTCACCAACCCAGTTAAAGAATACAGTTCAGTAGTATCTAGTATATTCATTGAATTATGCAACCATTACTGCAACTCATTTTTTAACATTCTCAAGACCCTAAAAAGAAATGTTCAAACATTATCTGTCATTCACCATTTCCATGGCCCCTGCCCTCCATCCCACCTTGGTAAACAGTAATCTATTTTCAGTCTCTATGGCTTTGCCTATTCTGGATAATGCATATAAACTGAATCACACGATATATGTCCTTTGTGTGGCTTTGTTTGCTTCGTGCAGTATTTTCAAAGTTCATCCATGTTGTAGAATGTATTAGTGCTTTATTTCTTTTTATGGCTGAGAAATATTCCATCATATGTATATACCACATTTTATCTATTCATCAGTTTCCGCTATATGACTATTATGAATTATATTTGGACATTTGTGTCCAAGTTTTAGTGTGGACATGTTTTATTCCTCTTGGATATATACCTAGAAATATTGCTAGGTCATGTTCAATCTTTTGGGCACCAGCTAGACTATTTTCCAAAGCAGGTGCAGCATTTTATATTCACACCAACATTATATGAAACTTCTAATTACTCCACATCGTTGTTAACACTTGTTATTGTCTATTGTGAAGTGATGTCTCATTGTGGTTTTGATTTGCATTTCCCTAATGACTGATGGTGTTGAGCATCTTTTCATGTGCTTATTGGCCATTTGTATACATTCTTGGCAAAATGTCTATTTAAATCCTCTGCCCACTTTTTATTTGGGTTTGTTTGTCTTTTGTTGTTGCGTTGTAAGAGCTCATTATATATTCTGAACACTAGAACTTTGCCTTATATGCAACTTGCAAATATTTTTGCCCATGTCATGGTTCTTTTTTCACTTGATGCCCCAGTTTTTAATTTCGCTGAAGTCCAAATAATCTGTTTTGTTGTTGTTGTTGCTCCTGCTTTTGTTGTCATGTACCTAAAAGTCCATTGCCAAATCCAAAGTCATGAAGATCTACTCCTGTTTTCTTCTAAGGGTCTTAGAGCTTTCTTCTTATATTTGGGTCTTTGCTCCATTTCGGATGAATTTTTACATGGTGTGATGTAAGGGTCTAATTTTATTCTTTTGCATTTAGATATATACAGTTGTCTCAGCACCATTTCTTGAACAGACTGTTATTTCCCCCTTGATAAAAATTATATGGCCAAAGCTCTATGAACTTATTTTTGGACTTTTAACTCTATTCCATTGATTTATATGCCTCACCTTATGCCAGTACCACACTGCTTTGATTATTACAGCATTGTAGTCAGAAAATTGTGTGTCCTCCACTTTTGTTCTTCTTTCTCAAGAGTATTTTGGCTACATGGGATTCCTTGCAATTGCACGTGAATTTTTCTAGTTCTGTGAACTTTGGCAGTTGCAATTTTGATAAAGATTGTATTGATTCTGTAGACCACTTTGGGGAGTATTTCAATACTAACAACATTAAGTATAATAACCCACAAACTTGGGGTATCTTTCCACTTATTTATATCTTCTTTAATTTCTTTAAGTAATGTTTGTAGTTTTTAGTGTACAAGTCTTTACCCCTCAGTAAATTTATTCCTAAATGTTTTATTCTTTTTGATGTTATTGTAAATAAAAAATTGTGTTTCAAATTTCCTTTTGAGATTGCTCCTTTTTAGTGTATAGACAAGTTGACCTTGTATACTTCAAATTTGCTCGACTTGTTTATTAGCTGTATTTTTATGCATATATATACATAAATGTATACATATATATACAGACCTACATGTATATACTTATATTATAATGTACATAAGACGTTGTCTTCTGTGAGTAGCCATACTTTTACTTCTTACTTTCTAGTTTGGATGCCTATTTATTTTTCTTTCCTGAATGCTCTGGCCAGAACTTCCAGTAAGGTATGTAATAGAACTGGCAACAGCAGGCATTCTTGTCTAGTTCCTGATCTTAGCAGGAAAATTTTTAGTCTTTCACAGTTGACTATGATATTACCTATGTATTTTTTCATAAATACCTTGTTATGGACTAAATGTTTTCTGCCCTCCCAAATTCATATGTTGAAATCCTAACCTCCAGTGTTATAGTGTTCGGAAGTGAGGCCTTTGTGAGGTAATTAGGTCATGATGGTGAGCCCTCATGCATGGGATTAAGGGCCATTATAAAAAAGCCCCTAGAGAGCCCGCTAGCCTTCTTTTCATTACACGAAGACACAGTAAGAAGACTGTCTCTGGCTGTCTATGGACAAGGAAACTGACTCTCACAGACACTGTATCGCCAGCACCTTGATCTTGAACTTCTTAGCCTCCAGAACTGTGAGAAATAAATGTTTGTTGTTTAAGCCACCTAGTCTATGGTACTTTTTGTTACAGCAGTCAAAGTGACTAAGTCTACCTTTTATCATGTTTAAGAAGTCCTCTCTGGGGTGCCTGGGTGGCTCAGTGGGTTAAGCATCTGACTCTTGATTTCAGCTCAGGTCATGATCTCACAGTTTGTGGGTTCGAGCCCCACATCAGGCTCTGTGCTGACAGCACTGAGCCTGTTTGGGATTCTCTCTCTGCCTCTCCCCCACTTGCACTTTTGTGCGTGCTCTCTCTCTCCAAATAAATAAATAAACTTAAAAAAAAAAGTCCTCATTTATTCTGAGAGTTTTGTTTTGTTAAGTATTTTTTCTTATTTAGTTTTAGCCAGGAATCAATCAAGATGGTTATGTGGATTGTTCCTTTTTATGAATGTTAGGTACTATATTCACTCATTATTTTATGCTGGTCTACTTTCACATCTGGGATAAATCCCATTGGGCCACGGTGTTTAATCCCTTTTAATATGCCTCCAGATATTGTCTTCTAGAATTTTGTTGAAGATATTTTGCATTTATATTCATAAGAGATAATAAGTATGTAACTTTGTTTTATTGTGACATCTTCATCTGTCTTTGGTGTCAGGGCATGCTAGCATGATAGTTCACTTTTCTTTGTGTTTTGTAACAGTTTGAGGATTTGTGTTAATTCTTTCTTACATATTTGATGGAAATCATCATTGAAACTGCCTGGTCTTGGGCTTATTTTTTCGAGAGATTTTAGATTCCTGATTTCAACTCTTTACACTGTTTTAAGGTTAGTCACATTTTCCTTTTTGTTCTTTGGAAAGTTTTAACAATCTGTGTGTCTCTAGGAATTTTTCCGTCTCATCTAAATTATCTAATACGTTGATGTACAACTATGCATAGTATGTTCTTACAGTCCTTTTTAATTCTGTAAGATCCGTAGGGAGTTCTTTGTTTCTAACTTTGATTTTATTGAGTCTGCTATATTTATTTTTTCCTGGTCAGTCTAAAGGTTCATAGATCTTGCTGTTCTTTTCAAATAACCAATTTTTGGTTTTGTTGATTCTCTCTTTTTCTATTCCCTATTTCACTTATCTCCAGTCTAATCTTTGTTATTTCCTTCCTTTTACTAGTTTTGCGATTAGCTCACTTTTCTTTTCTTATCCATAAAATGGTCAGGTTGGTTTCTTCTTAGATCTGTCTTCCTTCTTAATATAGGTATTTGTAGCCATACATTTTTCTTTGATCATGGTTTTTGCTGTATCTGATAAGTTTTTTGTATGCTGCTTTATTTTCTTTCATCTCAAATTATTTTCTAGTTGTTCTTATGATTTCTTTTCTGATCCATTGGCTATTGAATAAAAGTGAGAGAAGGCATATTTCCTTGTTTCTGGACTTAGAGGCAAAGTTGACATAGTTGACTATGTTAGATGCAGCTTTTTAAATAGATGCCCATTTTGCAAACTGAGGAAATATCCCTTCGTTCCCATTTATCTGAGAGCGTTTTTTAAGCAAATTCTAGTTAGTTAACATACAGTGTAATATTAGTTTCAGGTGTACAACATAGTGATTCAACACTTCCATACAATACCCAATGCTTATCACGAGTGCACTCCTTAATCCCCATAACATAGCTAACTCACACCCCCTCCCTTCTGGTAACCGTCAGTTTGTTCTGTATACTTCCAAGTCTGTTTCTTAGTTTTACTCTCTTTTTCCCCCTTATGTTCATTTGTTTTGTTTCTTAAATTCCATATATGAGTGAAATCATATGGTATTTGTCTTTTTCTGACTGACTTATTTAACATAATACTTTCTAGCTCCATCCATGTTGTTGCCAGTGGCAAGATTTTGTTCTTTTATATGGCTGAGTAATGTTCCATTGTATGTATATACCACCTATTACTTATCCATTCAACTATCAATGGACACTTGGGCTGTTTCAATAATTTGGCTATTGTAGGAGCACCTGGGTGGCTCAGTCAGTTGAGCGTCTAACTCTTGATCTCAGCTTAGGTCACGATCCCAGCATCCTGAGATCAAAGCCCATGTCAGCTTGGTACTGAGCATGCAGGCTGCTTACGATTCTCTATCTCTCTCTCCCTCTGCCCCCTTCCCTGCTCACACTCTCTCTCTTAAATAAATAATAACAATAATAATTGGGCTATTGTAGATAATGCTGTTACAAACATCAGAGTGCATGTATCTTTTTGAATTAGTATTTTTGTATTCTTTGGGTAAATACCTGGTAATGTGAATGTTGGCTCATAGAGTAGTTCCATTTTTCACTTTTTGAGGAATCTCCATAGTGTTTTCCACAGTGGCTGCACCAGTTTGCATTCTTGCCAACAGTGCAGGAGGGTTCCTTCATCTCCACATCCTTGCCAACACCAGTTGTTTCTTGTGTTGTTGGTTTTAGCCATTCTGACAGGTGTGAGTTGATATCTCATTGCAGTTTTGATTTGCATTTCCTTGATAAATAGTGATGTTGAGCATCTTTTCATGCATCTGTTGGCCATTCTTCTTTGGAAAAAGTCTACTCATGTCTCTGCCCATTTTTAAATTGGATTATTTGCTTTTGGGTGTTGAGTTTTATAAGTACTTTATAGATTTTGGATACTAATGCTTTATCAGATAGGTAATTTGCCAATGTCTTCTCCCATTCCATAGGTTGCCTTTTAGTTTTGTTGATTGTTTCCTTCACTGTGCAGAAGCTTTTTATTTTGATGTAGTTCCAATAGTCTATTTTTGCTTTTGCTTTTGTTTCCCTTCCCTCATAAGACATATCTAGAAAGAAGTTGCTACAGCTGATATCAAAGAGGTTACTGCCTATGTTCTCCTGTATGATTTTTATGGTTTCTAGTCTCACATTTAGGTCTTTAATCCATTTTGAATTTATTTTGTGTATGATGTAAGAAAGTGGTCCAGTTTCATTTTTTGCATGTTGCTGTCCAGTTTTCCCCACACCATTTGTTGAAAAGATTGCCTTTTTCCCATCGGATAGTCTTTTCTGCTTTGTTGAAGATTAATTGACCATATGCTATGATTCATTTCTGGGTTTTCTTTTCTGTTCTGTTGGTCTATGTGTCTATTTTTCTCACAGTACCATACTGTTTTGATTGCTACAACTTTGCAGTACAACTTGAAGTCCTGAATTTTTATGCCTTCAGTGTTGCTTTTCTTTTTCAAGGTTGCTTTGGGTATTCAGGGTCTTTGTAGTTCCATACAAATTTTAGGATTGTTTGTTCTAGCTCTGTGAAAAATGCTGTTGGTATTCTGATAAGTATTGCAATAAATGTATAGATCGCCTTTGGTAATATAGACATTTAAAAAATATTTGTTCTTAAAACTAAAAGGCAACCGACTGAATGGAGAAAGATATTTGCAAATGACATATTGGACAAAGGGCTAGTATCCAAAATCTATAAAGAACTCACCAAACTCCACACCCAAAAAACAAATAATCCAGTGAAGAAATGGGCAGAAAACATGAATAGACACTTCTCTAAAGAAGACATCCAGATGGCCAACAGGCACATGAAAAGAGGCTCAACATCACTCCTCACCAGGGAAATACAAATCAAAACCACACTGAGATACCACCTCACGCCAGTCAGAGTGGCTAAAATGAACACATCAGGAGACTATAGATGCTGGCAAGGATGTGGAGAAACGGGAACCCTCTTGCACTGTTGGTGGGAATGTAACCTGGTGCAGCCACTCTGGAAAACAGTGTGGAGGTTCCTCAAAAAATTAAAAGTAGATCTACCCTATGACCCAGCAATAGCACTGCTAGGAATTTACCCAAGGGATACAGGAGTGCTGATGCAGAGGGGCACTTGTAGCCCCATGTTTATAGCAGCACTTTCAACAATAGCCAAATTATGGAAAGAGCCTAAATGTCCATCAACTGACGAATGGATAAAGAGATTGTGGTTTATATACACAATGGAACACTACGTGGCAATGAGAAAGAATGAAATATGGCCTTTTGTAGCAGCGTGGATAGAACCGGAAGGTGTTATGCTAAGTGAAATAAGTCATAGAGAGAAAGAGAGATACCATATGTTTTCACTCTTATGTGGATCCTGAGAAACTTAACAGAAGACCATGGGGGAGGGGAAGGAGAAAAAAAAGTTAGAGAGGGAGGGAGGCAAACCATAAGAGACTCTTAAAGACTGAGAATAAACTGAGGGTTGATGGGGGGGGGGTGGTGGGAGGGAGGGGAAAGTGGGTGATGGGCATTGAGGAGGGCATCTGTTGGGAGGAGCACTGGGTGTTGTATGGAAACCAATTTGACAAATTTCATATTAAAAAAATAAAATAAAATAAAAGAACATCTGGTTCATTCTAAAAGAAAAAAATAAAAAATAATAAAAAATAAAAGTATTTGTTCTTTGGGGCACCTGGGTGGCTCAGTCGGTTAAGCATCCAGCTCCAGCTCAGGTCATGACCTCACGGTTTGTGGGTTTGGGCCCCGCATTGTGCTCTGTGCTGACAGCTCAGAGCCTGGAGCCTGCTTCAGATTCTGTGTCTCCCTCTCTCTCTGCCCCTCCCCCCCCCCTCAGAAATTAATAAACATTACAAAATAAAAATATTTTTTCTTCTAATCCATGAGCATGGAATATCTTTCCATTTCTTTGTGTTAGCTTCAGTTTCTTTCATCAGCGTATCACAGCTTTCACCGTATCGTTCCGATATTAGTATATGTGCTGCCGAAGCGAGCACAGTGTATCACAGTTTTCAGACTACAGATCTTTCACCTCTCTGGTTAGGTGTATTCCTAGGTATTTTTTTTGTTTTCGGTGCAATTTTAAACAGGATTGATTCCTTAATTTTTCTTTGGTATATATTTTGGTATATATTTTTTATTGGTATATAGAGATGGAACCGATTTCTATACACTGATTTTGTATTCTGCAACTTTACTGGATTCATTTACCAGTTCTAACAGTTTTTTTGGTGGAGTCTTTTGGGTTTTCTATATACAGTATCATGTCATCTGCAAATAGTGAAAGTTTGACCTCTTCCTTGCCATCTTCGATACTTTTTATTGTTCCTGTTGTCTGATTTTTGTTGGCTCGGACTTCCGGTACTATGTTAAAAACAGTGGTGAGAGTGGACATCCTTGTCTTGTTTCTGACTGTAGAGAAAAAGCTCTGTGTTGTTCCTCATTTATGATGATATTAGCTGTGGGTTTTTCATAGATGGCCTTTATTATGTTCAGGTATTTTCCCTCTAAACGCACTTTGTTGAGGGTTTTTATCATGAATGGATGTTATACTTTGTCAAGTGCTTTTGCTAGATCTATTGAGATGATCTTTTCTTTTATTAATGTGGTTGTGCCATGTTGACCAATTTACAACTACTGAACCACACTTGAAACCCAGGAATAAATCCCACTTGATCATAATGAATGATTCTTTTAATGTATCGTTGGATTCAGTGAGCTAGTATTTTACTGAGAATTTCTATATGCATGTCCATCAGGGATATTGGCCTGTAGTTCTCTTTTTCACTTGAGTCTTTGTCTGGTTTTGGTATCAAGGTAATGTTGGCCTCATAGAACGTCTTTGGAAGTTCTCCTTCCTTTTCTATTTTTTGGAATAGTTTGAGAAGAGGTATTAACTCTTCTTTATTTTTTAAAAAATTTTAATGTTTATTTATTTTTAAGAGACAGAGAGAGAAAGACAGAGCACAAATGGGAGAGGGGCAGAGAAAGAGGGAGATACAGAATCTGAAGCAGGCTCCAGGCTCTGAGCTGTCAGCACAGAACCCAACACAGGGCCTGAACTCACAAACCACAAGATCATGACCTGAGGTGAATTTGGATGCTTAACTGACTGAGCCACCCAGGCACCCCAACTCTTCTCTAAAATTTTGGTAGGATTTACTGGTGAGGACATCTGGCCCTGGACTTTTTTTTGTTGGGAGTTTTTAAATTAGTGAATCCATTTCTTTCCTGGTTATTTGTCTGTTCAAGTTTTCTTTTTCTTCCTGTTTCAGTTTGAAGAGTTTATATGTTTCCAGGAATTTATCCATTTCTTCCAGGTTGTCCAATTTGTTAGCATGTAGTTTTTCATAATAGTCTCTTATAATTGTTTGTATGTCTGTGGTGTTGGTTGTTATTTCTCCTCTCTCATTTGTCATTTTATTTATTTGGGGCCTTTATCTTTCCTCTTTTATAAGTCTGGCTGGAGGTTTATCAACTTTATTAATTTTTTGAAAGAACCAGCTCCTCAATCCATTGATCTGTTCTGTGGTTTTTTTTACTTTTCTCTATCATTCCTTTCTGCTCTAATCTTATTAATTCCTTCCTCTTGCTGGCTTTAGGCTTCATTTGTTGTTCTTTTCTTAGCTCCTTTAGGTGTAAGGTTAAGCTATTCGTTTGTGAGTTCTCTGCTTCTTGAGGTAGGCCTCTATAGCTATATACTTCCCTCTTAGGACTACTTTTGCTGCATTCTAAAGGTTTTGGACTGCTGTTTTCATTTTCATTTGTTTCCACGTATTTTTTTTTAATTTCTTCTTTGATTTCCTGGTTGACCATTCATTGTTTCATAGAATGTTGTTTAACCTTTGTGGCCTTTCCCATTTTTTCTTGCGGTTGACTTCTAGTTTCATAGCATTGTGGTCACAAAGGGTGCATGGTATGTTTTCAATCTTTTTGTATTTGTCGAGGCCTGATTTGTGACTTAATATGTGATTTATTCTGGAGACTGTCCCATGTGCACTTGAAAAAAATGTGTATTCTGCTGCTTTAAGATGAAAATGTTCTGAATATATCTGTCAAGTCCATCCGGTCCAGTGAATCATTCAAAGCCATTGTTTCTTTGTTGATTTTCTGCTTAGATCATCTGTCCATTGATGTAAGTGGGGTGGTAAAGTCCCCTACTATTATTGTATTATTATCCGTGTGTTCCTTCATGTTTATTTGTTTATATATTTGGGTGCTTTCATATTGGGTGCATAAATATTTATAATTATTAGATCTTCTTGTTGGATTGTCCCCTTTATTATGATATAATGCCCTTTTTTTTAATTACTTTAGAGAGAGAGCAAGTTGGGGAGAGGGGCAGAGGCAGACAGAGAGAGAATCTTAAGCAGTCATGAAGCCTGACTCAGGGCTTGATCCCACGAATTTGGGATCATGACCTGAGCTGAAATCAAGAGCCAGACCCTCAACCAACCGAGCCACCCAGGCACACCTGCCCTACTTTATCTCTTGTTACAGTCTTTGTTTTAAAGTCTAGTTTGCCCAATAGAAGTATTGCTACTCCCGGCTTTCTTTTGACATCCATTTGCATGATAAATGTTTCTCCATCCCCTCACTTTCAATCAGTAGGTGTCTTTAGGTCTAAAATGAGTCTCTTGTAGCATCATATAGATAGGTCTTACTTTTTTATCCATTCTGACAACCTGTCTTTTGATTGAAGCATTTATTCCATTTACTATCTGAGAGTATTTTTTAAGCTCTAAATGTATAATGGCATGTGTCAAATATTTTACCTAATTTATTAAGATGATTTTACCCATTTTTTCAATTAATGTGGTAGGTTATATTAATTATATTAAAAGATTTTTGAATTTTAAACCAGTTTGGCATTCTTGCATTCCCACTTGCTTCTGATGTTTTATCCTTTTTACAGATTGCTGGTTTTGATTTGCTAATATTTTATTAAGGCTTTATGTCTCTACATTTATCAGAGATATTGGTCAGTAGGTTTTTTTTTTCCTTGTAAAGTATTTGTCAACTTTTGGCATAAGTTTATACTTGCTTTACAAAATTAATTGGGAATTGTTCTCTCTTCAATTTTCTGGAAGATTGTGTGATATAATATTATCTCTTCTTCATTAAATATTTGATAAAAATCACCAGTTAAACCATCTGGCCCCAGGTTTTTTGTGTGATGGTGAGGTGAAGGGTTTTGATGATAAACTTCATTTCCTTAATAGATACAGATTACTTTATTTTTTCTATTTTTGGAGGCAATTGTAAGTTATCTTTTCCCAGTAATTTTCAATGTTATCTAAAGTGTCAAATTTATTGATAAAATTTTCATAATGTTTCTTGACTGTATTTTCAACATCTGCAGGATCCATAATGATATCCTGCTTTCATTTCTGCTATTGGCATTTGTTTGCTCACTTATATGCATTCTCTCTCTCTCTCTGTCTCTCTCTCTCTCATCTCTCTCTGTCTCTACCTCTCTCTCTCTCTTACTGTCTTCCTCGTTACATCAAGTGTGTTAATATTTTCAAAGAACCAACTGTTTAGTTTTGTTAATTTCCTCCACTGTTTGTGTTCTCTTACCTTTATTATTTCCTTCCTTCCATTTAATTTGTGTTTGTTTTACTAGTTTCTTGAGGTTAAAATGTAAATTATTGATTTGTGAACTTTCTTCTTCTGTAATACAAGAATTTAAATTTAGAAGTTTTCTTTACAAATTACTTTATCTGTAGATGCCCCCACCCTCCCCATTGACATGGTATATTGTTTTCTTGCAGTTCAAATATTTTCTCTAATTTTTTTCAGGATTTCTTTTTATTATTATTTTTATTTTATTATTATTATTATTTTTTTTAATATATGAAATTTATTGTCAAATTGGTTTCCATACAACACCCAGTGCTCATCCCAAAAGGTGCCCTCCTCAATACCCATCACCCACCCTCTCCTCCCTCCCACCCCCCATCAACCCTCAGTTTGTTCTCAGTTTTTAACAGTCTCTTATGCTTTGGCTCTCTCCCACTCTAACCTCTTTTTTTTTTTTTCTTTTTTCCTCCCCCTCCCCCATGGGTTCCTGTTAAGTTTCTCAGGATCCACATAAGAGTGAAACCATATGGTATCTGTCTTTCTCTGTATGGCTTATTTCACTTAGCATCACACTCTCCACTTCCATCCACGTTGCTACAAAAGGCCATATTTCATTTGTTCTCATTGCCACGTAGTATTCCATTGTGTATATAAACCACAATTTCTTTATCCATTCATCAGTTGATGGACATTTAGGCTCTTTCCATAATTTGGCTATTGTTGAGAGTGCTGCTATGAACATTGGGGTACAAGTGCCCCTATGCATCAGTACTCCTGTATCCCTTGGGTAAATTCCTAGCAGTGCTATTGCTGGGTCATAGGGTAGGTCTATTTTTAATTTTCTGAGGAACCTCCACACTGCTTTCCAGAGTGGCCGCACCAATTTGCATTCCCACCAACAGTGCAAGAGGGTTCCCGTTTCTCCACATCCTCTCCAGCATCTAGAGTCTCCTGATGTGTTCATTTTGGACACTCTGACTGGCGTGAGGTGATACCTGAGTGTGGTTTTGATTTGTATTTCCCTGATGAGGAGCGACGCTGAACATCTTTTCATGTGCCTGTTGGCCATCCGGATGTCTTCTTTAGAGAAGTGTCTATTCATGTTTTCTGCCCATTTCTTCACTGGGTTATTTGTTTTTCGGGTGTGGAGTTTGGTGAGCTCTTTATAGATTTTGGATACTAGCCCTTTGTCCGATATGTCATTTGCAAATATCTTTTCCCATTCCGTTGGTTGCCTTTTAGCTTTGTTGGTTGTTTCCTTTGCTATGCAGAAGCTTTTTATCTTCATAAGGTCCCAGTAGTTCACTTTTGCTTTTAATTCCCTTGCCTTTGGGGATGTGTCGAGTAAGAGATTGCTACGGCTGAGGTCAGAGAGGTCTTTTCCTGCTTTCTCCTCTAAGGTTTTGATCGTTTCCTGTCTCACATTCAGGTCCTTTCTCCATTTTGAGTTTATTTTTGTGAATGGTGTGAGAAAGTGGTCTAGTTTCAACCTTCTGCATGTTGCTGTCCAGTTCTCCCAGCACCGTTTGTTAAAGAGGCTGTCTTTTTTCCATTGGATGTTCTTTCCTGCTTTGTCAAAGATGAGTTGGCCATATGTTTGTGGGTCTAGTTCTGGGGTTTCTATTCTATTCCATTGGTCTATGTGTCTGTTTTTGTGCCAATACCATGCTGTCTTGATGATGACAGCTTTGTAGTAGAGGCTAAAGTCTGGGATTATGATGCCTCCTGCTTTGGTCTTCTTCTTCAAAATTACTTTGGCTATTCAGGGCCTTTTGTGGTTCCATATGAATTTTAGGATTGCTTGTTCTAGTTTCGAGAAGAATGCTGGTGCAATTTTGATTGGGATTGCATTGAATGTGTAGATAGCTTTGGGTAGTATTGACATTTTGACAATATTTATTTTTCCAATCCATGAGCAGGGAATGTCTTTCCATTTCTTTAAATCTTCTTCAATTACCTTCATAAGCTTTCTATAGTTTTCAGCATACAGATCCTTTACATCTTTGGTTAGATTTATTCCTAGGTATTTTATGCTTCTTGGTGCAATTGTGAATGGGATCAGTTTCTTTATTTGTCTTTCTGTTGCTTCATTGTTAGTGTATAAGAATGCAACTGATTTCTGTACATTGATTTTGTATCCTGCAACTTTGCTGAATTCATGTATCAATTCTAGCAGACTTTTGGTGGAGTCTATCGGATTTTCCATGTATAATATCATGTCATCTGCAAAAAGCGAAAGCTTGACTTCATCTTTGCCAATTTTGATCCCTTTGATTTCCTTTTGTTGTCTGATTGCTGATGCCAGAACTTCCAGCACTATGTTAAACACCAGCGGTGAGAGTGGGCATCCCTGTCGTGTTCCTGATCTCAGGGAAAAAGCTCTCAGTTTTTCCCCGTTGAGGATGATGTTAGCTGTGGGCTTTTCATAAATGGCTTTTATGATCTTTAAGTACGTTCCTTCTATCCCGACTTTCTCAAGGGTTTTTATTAAGAAAGGGTGCTGGATTTTGTCAAAGGCCTTTTCTGCATCGATTGACAGGATCATATGGTTCTTCTCTTTTTTTTTGTTAATGTGATGTATCACGTTGATTGATTTGCGAATGTTGAACCAGCCCTGCATCCCAGGAATGAATCCCACTTGATCATGGTGAATAATTCTTTTTATATGCCATTGAATTCGATTTGCTAGTATCTTATTGAGAATTTTTGCATCCATATTCATCAGGGATATTGGCCGGTAGTTCTCGTTTTTACTGGGTCTCTGTCTGGTTTAGGAATCAAAGTAATACTGGCTTCATAGAATGAGTCTGGAAGTTTTCCTTCCCTTTCTATTTCTTGAAATAGCTTGAGAAGGATAGGTATTATCTCTGCTTTAAACGTCTGGTAGAACTCCCCTGGGAAGCCATCTGGTCCTGGACTCTTATTTGTTGGGAGATTTTTGATAACCGATGCAATTTCTTCACTGGTTATGGGTCTGTTCAAGCTTTCTATTTCCTCCTGATTGAGTTTTGGAAGAGTGTGGGTGTTCAGGAATTTGTCCATTTCTTCCAGGTTGTCCAATTTGTTGGCATATAATTTTTCATAGTATTCCCTGATAATTGTTTGTATCTCTGAGGGATTGGTTGTAATAATTCCATTTTCATTCATGATTTTATCTATTTGGGTCATCTCCCTTTTCTTTTTGAGAAGCCTGGCTAGAGGTTTGTCAATTTTGTTTATTTTTTCAAAAAACCAACTCTTGGTTTCGTGGATCTGCTCTACAGTTTTTTTAGATTCTATATTGTTTATTTCTGCTCTGATCTTTATTATTTCTCTTCTTCTGCTAGGTTTAGGCTGCCTTTGCTGTTCTGCTTCTATTTCCTTTAGGTGTGCTGTTAGATTTTGTATTTGGGATTTTTCTTGTTTCTTGAGATAGGCCTGGATTGCAATGTATTTTCCTCTCAGGACTGCCTTCGCTGCGTCCCAAAGCGTTTGGATTGTTGTATTTTCATTTTCGTTTGTTTCCATATATTTTTTAATTTCTTCTCTAATTGCCTGGTTGACCCACTCATTCGTTAGTAGGATGTTCTTTAACCTCCATGCTTTTGGAGGTTTTCCAGACTTTTTTCTGTGGTTGATTTCAAGCTTCATAGCATTGTGGTCTGAAAGTATGCAAGGTATAATTTCAATTCTGGTAAACTTATGAAGGGCTGTTTTGTGACCCAGTATGTGATCTATCTTGGAGAATGTTCCATGTGCACTCGAGAAGAAAGTATATTCTGTTGCTTTGGGATGCAGAGTTCTAAATATATCTGTCAAGTCCATCTGATCCAATGTCTCATTCAGGGCCCTTGTTTCTTTATTGACCGTGTGTCTAGATGATCTATCCATTTCTGTAAGTGGGGTGTTAAAGTCCCCTGCAATTACCACATTCTTATCAATAAGGTTGCTTATGTTTATGAGTAGTTGTTTTATATATTTCGGGGCTCCGGTGTTCGGCGCATAGACATTTATAATTGTTAGCTCTTCCTGATGGATAGACCCTGTAACTATTATATAATGTCCTTCTTCATCTCTTGTTACAGCCTTTAATTTAAAGTCTAGTTTGTCTGATATAAGTATGGCTACTCCAGCTTTCTTTTGGCTCCCAGTAGCATGATAAGTAGTTCTCCATCCCCTCACTCTCAATCTAAAGGTGTCCTCAGGTCTAAAATGAGTCTCTTGTAGACAGCAAATAGATGGGTCTTGTTTTTTTATCCATTCTGATACCCTATGTGTTTTGGTTGGCGCATTTAATCCATTTACATTCAGTGTTATTATAGAAAGATACGGGTTTAGAGTCATTGTGATGTCTGTATGTTTTATGCTTGTAGTGATGTCTCTGGTACTTTGTCTCACAGGGTCCCCCTTAGGATCTCTTGTAGGGCTGGTTTAGTGGTGACAAATTCCTGCAGTTTTTGTTTGTTTGGGAAGACCTTTATCTCTCCTTCTATTCTAAATGACAGACTTGCTGGATAAAGGATTCTCGGCTGCATATTTTTTTCTGTCTAGCACACTGAAAATCTCGTGCCAATTCTTTCTGGCCTGCCAAGTTTCAAAAGAGAGGTCAGTCAGGAGTCTTATAGGTCTCCCTTTATATGTGAGGGCACGTTTACCCCTTGCTGCTTCCAGAATTTTCTCTTTATCCTTGTATTTTGCCAGTTTCACTATGATACGTCGTGCAGAAGATCGATTCAAGTTACGTCTGAAGGGAGTTCTCTGTGCCTCTTGGATTTCAATGCCTTTTTCCTTGCCCAGTTCAGGGAAGTTCTCAGCTATGATTTCTTCAAGTACCCCTTCAGCACCTTTCCCTCTCTCTTCCTCCTCTGGGATACCAATTATGCGTATATTATTTCTTTTTAGTGTATCACTTAGTTCTCTAATTTTCCCCTCATACTCCTGGATTTTTTAATCTCTCTTTTTCTCAGCTTCCTCTTTTTCCATAACTTTATCTTCTAGTTCACCTATTCTCTCCTCTGCCTCTTCGATCCGAGCCGTGGTGGTTTCCATCTTGTTTTGCATTTCATTTAAAGCGTTTTTCAGCTCCTCGTGACTGTTCCTTAGTCCCTTGATCTCTGTAGCAAGAGATTCTCTGCTGCCCTCTACACTGTTTTCAAGCCCAGCGATTAATTTTATGACTATTATTCTAAATTCACTTTCTGTTATATTATTTAAATCCTTTTTGATCAGCTCATTAGCTGTTGTTATTTCCTGGAGATTCTTCTGAGGGGAATTCTTCCGCTTGGTCATTTTGGATAGTCCCTGGCGTGGTGAGGACCTGCAGGGCACTTCCCCTGTGCTGTGGTGTATAACTGGAGTTGGTGGGCGGGGCCGCAGTCCGACCTGATGTCTGCCCCCAGCCCACCGCTGGGGCCACAGTCAGACTGGTGTGTGCCTTCTCTTCCCCTCTCCTAGGGGTGGGATTCACCATGGGGTGGCGTCGCCCGTCTGGGCTACTTGCACACTGCCAGGCTTGTGATGCTGGGGATCTGGCGTATTAGCTGGGGTGGGTAGGCAGGGTGCCCGGGGGCAGGAGGGGCAGGCTTAGCTCGCTTCTCCTTCGGTGATCCACTTCAGGAGGGGCCCTGTGGCAGCGGGAGGGAGTCAGATCCGCTGCCGGAGGTTTGGCTCCGCAGAAGCACAGCGTTGGGTGTTTGCGCAGAGCGAGCAAGTTCCCTGGCAGGAACCGGTTCCCTTTGGGATTTTGGCTGGGGGCTGGGCGGGGGAGATGGCGCTGGCGAGCGCCTTTGTTCCCCACCAAACTGAGCTCTGTCGTCCGGGGGCTCAGCAGCTCTCCCTCCCTTTGTCCTCCAGCCTTCCCGCTTTCGGAGCAGAGCTGTTCACTTATGACCTCCCAGACGCTAAGTCGCGCTTGCTGTCGGAACACACTCCGTCGGCCCCTCCGCTTTTGCCAGCCGGACTCGGGGGCTCTGCTTGGCCGGCGAGCCGCCCCTCCGCCCCGGCTCCCTCCCGCCAGTCCGTGGAGCGCGCACCGCCTCGCCGCCCTTCCTACCCTCTTCCGTGGGCCTCTCGTCTGCGCTTGGCTCCGGCGACTCCGTCTGCTAATCCTCTGGCGGTTTTCTGGGTTATTTAGGCAGGTGTAGGTGGAATCTAAGTGACCAGCAGGACGCGCGGTGAGCCCAGCGTCCTCCTACGCCGCCATCTTCTATTATTATTTTTTAAATATAATTATATTTTGGTTAGAGAGCATATTCCATAAGAATTCTGTCTTTTGCAAT
Organism: Acinonyx jubatus; assembly: GCF_027475565.1. NCBI lineage: Eukaryota > Metazoa > Chordata > Mammalia > Carnivora > Felidae > Acinonyx > Acinonyx jubatus. The sequence goes on from NC_069389.1 coordinate 113,729,251, forward strand.
TTTTAATATTTTATGGAGTCTTATATGGACTGTGTAAGCATTTTACCTACACCTCAAAACAATGTATGCACTAATTCCACAATCTGCAGCATCACCATGGGTCACATATTTATGCTTCTCTGCATGCCTATTAATTGTTACTGTACACAGTATAGACACTATGAATTGTCTTGTCTTCTTTTGAAGATTGTTGAAATTCGTTCTTTCAGACAGTTAAATTCCCGACTTATCATGTTCACCTTGTCGAAACTTCATGTTTATACTTTCTTAGGGTTGGTCTGTGAAAATCAAAGGTCTTACCAAGCCACTCTTACCTTTTTCAACTTGAACTCCAAACTCTGTCACCAAGCAACCACTGAAATCTCTGCCCTTGTTTTTTAGCCTTCTGACTCTAGTTTTCCATTGGATTTTTCCTTACACAAACAGTTCATGATTCAAACTATGAAGAAAGTTGAAAGGCATATTTTGGGGCAGCTCTCACTTTGCCTTCCTCCTTCCTAGGATATGCCTCTTCAATTTCTAATAACTCTGGCAATTACAGGCTTGCTTTTTTGACACTTTAAGCCAAGAGGATGGTGATTTTCTGCTGCAGGGCTTACATCCCTCTTTCATGAAAACTGAGGAGTAACGGAGGGGAAAAGTCCTAGAATAACTAATCTCACCCAGTGCACTCTCCTTTTTTTCAAAGATTGAATCCCCTCCAGTTTCTGTCTGATTTCAGCCTTATTCTAGTGCCTTTAGATAGTTATATTTTAAAAAATTTATACCAAGTTTATAAGTAGCGGTGGGAGGATTATTCTGAAAGACACTACTCTGCCATTTTCAGAACCAGAACTAAACATACACATTTTAAATGAAAATACTAGAAGACTCCGCTCTCGTGAAACTTCCATTTGAAAAGCCTAACTAAATACCATTTGATTATCACTACGTGCAGTACACTGTTAGAAACATGAACATGAACAATCTTTATAAAATATATACATTTATTTTGGAGAGATGGCTTCAATAAGTTAATTACACATATACATTGGACAGAATGATTGTGAAAAGTGCAATGAAAAGCTCAATTAAGTATCTAAAATTATACCTTTAATCGTAGTTCTAAACTGCACAAAACTGATTTGCATGTATTTTCATTTGAAATATGTTAATGTGCAATCTCAACTCTATTAGTTGTTTCTGTTGCAGACATGACCATGCCTCATTTTATCAAGTTTATTTTTGCTGAACCTGCACTTTATTGAAAATCTTACTTCTTGCCTTTCTTGAATCCTCAATGCCGAAAGTCAGGAAGTTCTTTACTGTTTTCAAACGTTGAATTCACCCAAAATGTACCTGTAGGCCTAGTGTGATGTATGTTTCGTTTATTCAGAGAGATGTTGCTCATAAGAATGGCTGCCAAGGGCTTTGAGGTTCTTGTTATGACTTTATTGGTTTAGAGAAACCCATGTAAATCACCAGCTGTTTTTCCTATATCATATGAAAGTCAGATAAGCAACAGCATTCTTAATATTTTGAGAAGTGATTTGGGAGCCATAAAACTTATGCAAAATCTTATTTCCACACAACCTTTAAAATAAGCCTTCCACTCCTTTTTTTTTTTTTTTTTTTGCCTTCAAATTAACATGCAATGTGCAGATAATGGACATTTATGTATTCAAGCTATTGTTTAAAGATTCTCATCTCATTGGTAAAGTCACACTTACTCTGTTTTTCATAATTATTAAGAACATCACAAACCAATTTTTGATTATGCTTAGTTTTGTAAAAAACTGCTGAACTAACTTCCAAAATAGCTCTACTAATTTGCCTTCCCACCAGCAATTACTGAGAGTTTCCTTTGCTTTACATCTTCATCAGTATTTGGTGTTTTCAGTGTTTTGGACTTTAGCCACTTGAATAGGCGAGTAGTGGCACCTCAATGCTGTTTTAATTTGCAATTCCCTAATGGCATGTTCAGCATGTTCACAAATATGTACCGAAGCCACATAATGGAAGAAAATATTTGCAATGCAAATATCCAACAAAAGACCTGTATCCAGAATGCAAAAAGAATCCTCAAAATTGAAAAACTAGAAAACAAACACCCTAATTTTTAAATGGGCAACATACACCATCAATCCATACTTCAGTAAAGTTGACATATGGATGTCAGATAAGCACATGAAAAATTTCTCTACATCATTAACTGTTACAGAAGTGGAAATTAAATTCATGATCCAAATTGGAAAAAATGATATATTGGACTTCTTCCATATTAAAAAATATTTGTTTCCCAGGCCTGACAATAGAGTAAGGCTGGATTCTGTGAGGTCTTATGTGTACTATGGTGTGATATCTCCTCAGTCCTCCTCAAGATCATCATATTTACTCTTGACAGGGCCTGCATGCCCTCTCCACCTATTGACTTGACGATGGTCCCTCAGGTCAAGGTCACCATCTCCTGAGATGCCAGAAAAAGAAGTCAAGGAGATGCAGAGCTGTCTTTATCTGATGTTCATGCATGAGGCCTCTCAGGGCTGACAATGAGGGTGGATTTCTGCAGGATTCCATCTCTGTGATGAGAGGTCCCCTCTATTCTCCCTCTGGGTCCTCACCTTGATTCATGGCAAAGTCTAGAGTTCCTCCCTCTGCTGAACCAAGATCGTACCCCTCAGAAAAAGCTTCATCTCCCTCAGCTTCCCAAGATGGAAGTCCAGCTACTCCACACCAGGGAAATTGCTTGGGGCTTCTGAGGGCAGATAGCAAGGCTGGGGCCCCCTGTATCAGCAGTGAAATATCTCCCTAAGTCCTTCCTCAGAGGCGTAAACCTGAAGCCTGAACTGGTGATAACTCTTAGCGGCTGGCCTGAAGCACCACCCTGCAGAGGGAGCCTCACACCCAGTCCCTTCAGCTCCCAAGACCTTGCCTTGAGCTTTTGGAAGTTGACATCAGGGGCAAGGTGGGACTGAGGTTCCCTGTATCCGTGGCGGGAGATCCCTTCTGGTCTTCCTCAGAAGAGCCACCTGGAAACCCAGGAGGACCTGGGACTCTTCCCTCTCCTGTTCTGAGTCAGGCCCCCTCGGATGATCCCGGGCTTCCCTCAGATTCCCTTGATGAGGTCAAGAAACACTACAAATGGGGACCCTGCCTGAAGTTTCTCTGGGTCAGGTGGGACTGGGGCTCCTTCATCTCAAGTTGGAGGTTCCCTCAGTCCCTCCTCACTGTCCTCCCCCCTTTGATGACTTGCCAGGATCAGAGAAAAAATGGCAAATTGAAAAGTATAAATCTCAAATACCAAAAGATACGGGAAAATCTAATGAACTGGAAGTAGGCAAAGAGCTCTAAAAAATGACACCAAAAAATGATTCAAAAAGAAAGTTAGTAAATTGAACATATTTAAAAATTTTATTTCTCTGAGAAAGGAATGCTTAAGAGCAGACAAAGCCAAGCAACAGACTAGAAAAAAAAAATATTTGCAAATCAAATTAGGATCTCTATCCGGAATACATAAAGGGCCCTCAAAATTGAAAAAAAAAAAAATAGGGAAAAAAATTTTTAGTGGGCAGACTATACTTCACTGAAACATGTATGCATGTTAAATAACATGTATGCATGTTAAATAAACCCATGAAAAACTTTTCAACATTATTAGCCATTAGAGAAAAGCAAATTAAAAGCACAGGAAGATGCAACTTACTTTTGAGAACAGATTAAAAAAATAACACTAACATTAGTAAGTGCCAGCAAGGATATAGAACAACTTGAACTCTCATGCATTGCCCCAGTGAATATAAAGTTGAACAGTCATTGTGGGGAATGACTTGGTGATTTCTTATATGCATATACACTCACCATTTGACTCAACAATCCCATGCCTGGGAGAAATAAAAACTTATGTTCACACAAAGATCTGCGCATGATTTTCTATGATAGCTCTATTCATATATGACAAAAGCGGAAAACAATCCGATGTCCTCATATTGGGTGAATGGATTAACAAACTAGGTTAACAAACTTATAATGGGACACTCCTAAACAACAAAAGGGATAGACTATTGATACACACAGCAATTTGGAAGAATCTTAAAGACTGTTTACTGAGTAAACCAAGTATCAATAAGTTATATATTCTATTACTTAATTATATTGACTGTCTTTGAAATATATAACTATGGATGTGGAAAACAGGTGAGTGGTTGTCCAGGTTAGGTGTGGGAACAGTATATAAACGTACATAACACATGGGAAGGGCCTTTTTTTTTTTCTGGTAAGGAGCAGTTATGGAACCATACAGTATCCTGATTATGGTGGTGGGTACACAGATCCAGACAGGGGTGAAAATCATTGGCTTTGTACACCAAAAAAAAGTGTTATTGGTTGCTATTTTTAAAAATAAAATAAACATGGAAAAAGAAGGTAGCTAGATTATTATAACAATATCAGGAAAAAAAATAACTTCATCGGAAGGGAGGTTACCAAGAATAAATAGAGGATATTACGTAATGATGAAAGAATCAAATTACCAAGATGACATAACAGTCCTTAATGTGTATAAATCTAAAAGCAGATCTTCAAAACACATTAACTAAAAACAAAAATAATAAACAAAACAAAAACCAAGAGAATGGGAAAAGAGAAATAGTTGAAGCTACAATTACATTGAGAGACATCAACATCCCTCTCTACATAAATAATCAAATAATTCAAAAATAAAACCTGAAAAAGAATATCAGCCAAACTGATTTACTTGGCATTTAGAAAACACTCCAACAGCAAAATGTACATTTTTTCAAGTGCACTCAGAACATTCACACAGATGATAAAACAGCACTTGACAAATTTTAAAATATTGAATTACATATTTCTCTCCCCATAATTAAATTAAACCAAAGAAAAGAACTAAAGAGATGTAAAACGTCACTAATTTTTGGAAAGTAGACAACATATTTTTACCAACCCTACTTCAAAGAAATTATTAAAGGAAGTTAGAAAATATTTCCAACTAAATGAAAATGAAAACCGGACAGACACATCAGAGTTCAAGGGATTCAGCTAACGCTGTACGTAGAGGTAAATTTATTTCATTAAATGTTTTTATTTGGCATAAAAATGACCCAAATCAATATCTTAATATTCCACCTAAATTATAAAAAGAAAAATTCAACCCAAGTAATGCAAAAGAATGAAAATAATATAGATAAGAGCAGAAACCAATGAAATCGAATTTAGAAAAACATTAACCATCAATAGAAACAAAACTGGCTCTTTGAAAAGATCAGAGGAGCTAAAACATCCGCTGTTGGCCTGAGAAATTAAAATAAAAGGAGATCGTTGAGAGGCGATGGTGTGGGACATAGCTAAAAGTATAGGGAACTATAGAGAGAGAAAGGGCCACATCACAGGAGAGCTTTCAGAAAGTGCCAAAATGACAGGATATATATAATCAAACTCTTGGGAGTGCCAGAAAACCAGGAGGAAAAACGGATTTGGTGGAACTGGGCCTATTACGGTCCACACAGATAGATGCCTGTGCAGGTGCATGATGAAATCCGTGTCTGAGGAAGGGCCCTCCATCACCTGTGTTTAGGGAAAGCCTAGAGTTCTGTGCTTGGGTGTGAGCAGCCATCACCTTGGGGGTGGAAGACAGGAAACATAACGAGTCGGTAGGGACTTTGAACTTAACAGTCCTCACTTTGATCAGTTTTGCCTTCCTCATGTTCATGGATCAGATTTCGTTTGAAGGCTTCCTCTGGAATGAGGAAAGGAATGTCTAATTTCGACAATGTCTACCAGTCAGATACAGTAAGCATCATAGAGACCCGGCCTCCAGGTACTCTGGCCCAAGCTGGCTTACAGTCTTGCTCTGTTTGCTATGAAAATCTTTAGTTCCCGCACAGCTGTCAGCTTTGTAAAACAGCCACACTGGATTAGAAGAGTAAATGTCTGGGTATTGATAGGTATAAGCTCAGACCTGAACAAAGGGTGTCAATAGCCAAACTTTAAAAGTGATCTAAGATATTAGATGTGAGATTGAAAGGCCATGATCACTGTATATATAATACGAGCCACAAATACACAGGCATGGATGTGTGTGTGTGTGTACATATATGTATGTGTATATATAAATTTAGGAAAACTTTTTCTTCTCACTTATTACTATATGAGTATTTTTCCCCTTTAAAGTATTACCTGGATGTATTATGGTATTATGCTTTTCTTTTTCATTGTCGCTGCCAAGTGTATTCACAGGAAAGAGAGGACATTCCACAGCATGTAGATCTCTGTCTATTGATGCAGCTTAGTCTAGTCTCTAGCCCAGTACCCTCTCCTGAGAGTCAGACCCATGGTTCCTACCACACCTATTGACCCAGACATCCCTCTCAGCTTCACCATCTACATGGCTCATGCTGGTATCTTCTGCCACAACTTTCTTCATGACTACCATAACTCGAATTGCAACCAACTCTTCTTCCCTTCTCCTCGGTCTCATCTGGAAGACTTCTGCCTAGTCAGTAATTATACGACCTCAGAATCATTATATATTGTTCTATCATTTCACAGTTGCTAATTTCCTAATATTTTCTACAATCTGCCTCCTGTTCATTTTCTCACATCACAGCTTGAGTTATGTGTGTTCATTTCTTTTTGGTTTATTTCCTTGGTGTTTCTCCCTAGCATATGTTCGGTAAAAGCTTCCTGACTGAAAGGACAAATGAGAGAATGATGGATGGGGTGAATTAATAAGTGAATGAATGAAGGATCACATGTTTTGATTCCAGACGTGGAATGTGAGACCTACCTGGGCCTTTGAACTCCATGGAAGAAATTGAAAGTGGTACAAATGGCTTCAGAATTCCCCTTGGAAACTATTACTGAGTTTGTCATTGTGGACTTCGTGCACCCAGGCCCAAGCACTGTCTTGGACTTGAGGATGCTCTCAATGTCATGACACATGATACTTCTTGCTTTGGACTCCATATCCATCCATCAGTTTAACAAGGAAGAGTACCATCTCCGTGGACTTCCATCCACCCTGCAACTGTCTGCACCCTTGGGCCAATCCTCTATCTGGTGGCAATGTAGACCAAAGTCCTAGCCATGGGACACCTACCCTCTAGTGTGCCAAGAGCTCAGAATCTGTGGGAGGCAGCCTGAGCCAGGGACAACACGGGGACCTGTTTCAAGGCATGTCCACACCCAGCCCTTTACCTGCAGAGTCACCGAGGTGATTAGTCCCAGGGCATTGTCCCTCCAATTCGCACCTCCTTGCAGCCGCACACTCCCTTCCCCTGCTCACCCACATAGCCCCAGCCTCCACAGAGGGGTCCACAGTGTACAGGGGAAACACATCCCAGCCTCCAACTGGCACCAAGGCAGCTCTCAGCCCTGGGACACCAGCAAGGGTGGACTGGACCACTAGAGTACCCAAGAGTGCTGCTCACCCAAATGACAACAGGGAGCAGCTGTGCTCTTCCTGACAGGACTTAGGGTGGCCCTAAGGTAGGGGCTGGTGTCTGGCATGCTCCGGGACCACTCCTCCAGTTGACCTATTTACTCAGACCTCATTGAGACGTCCAGCCAGTGATGATGATTCTGAGATCTCCCAAACCTATTCATGTAAGATGTCCCATACAACCTTCACTCCCCACTCAACACCCAGATTCCTAACCAACTCTGACAGAAGGAATTGCCATTTCTCAGAGCTCCAAAGTGCCTTGGCTCAGGGCCTTTTTACTCAACTGCTTCCATTTGGAGTCTCACCTCCTCACTCTTTTTTCTTGCTCTGTAGCTCTTAGAGGACGTCCCACCATGTTCCTGATATGATTGTTGTTCCTAGCCTCTACCATTCTTTGGTTAGGGAGTGTATCCTGCTAATCCTAAGATCCCCACTACTAACATAGGACCTTCCAAGGAGCAAGTGAAAAATTGATGTTTGGTGAATAAAAAAGTCAGTGAGCAGGGACTTTCATCTGTTAAGATTTCATCTACTTTCTTGAATAGGCCAAGCAAATCCAAGTGTATCTTTTTAATTTTCCAGAATGGTGGACTGAAAGGTATAAGCAAACTCAAGGATAAACCATCCTTTGTATTTTTCCCTCTGCTTATTGAACCCTTATACTTTACTACTTGGCTCTTTCACATTTCCAAGGAAATTTCTATTCCAATGTTACCTTGTACCAGTTTCCCTAAAAGATGGGAGGTTTCCCAAATTTTTGCAAAATATTAAAACTCTTATTCTTAAACCTGGAAAACCAATATATGTGTTACCGATGTCATTCAAAACTTAGAGTCTTTAGGGAATTAAACTGTCCATTAAAAGGGACATTTGGGGGTGCCTTGGTGGCTCAGTTGGTTGAGCATGCGACTTCAGCTCAAGTCATGATCTCGCAGTTCATGGGTTTGAGCCCTGCACCAGGCTTTGTGCTGATAGCTCGGAGCTTGGAGCCTGCTTTGGATTCTGTGTCTCACTCTCTCTCTCTCTGTACCTCTGCCCCATTCATTCTCTCTCTCTCTCTCTCTCTCTCTCTCTCTCTCTCTCTAAAATAAATAAACATTAAAAAATTTTAAAGGGACACTTGAAAAATATCAAAAGAAAAAAAGATGAACTTCTAAGTCACCCATACAAAACAGGAACACAAAGTTATTGTACACTGTGTTCTCCCCAGCCTGATCCTGACTCATTTACTCAAAACCAAGACTGCCCTCTTCAAATACAAAGTGATGATTCAGGCTCACTCTTCATTTGGGGTAAGAGAAGCTGCTGACCAATGCTATGCAACGAACATGGCAGTAGTATTATCCATAGAGCCAATTCTGGCCTGGGCCCTCTCTTCCTCATCTCTCAAATGCTAATACCAGCATGAAAAGGAAGTGGGGTTAGTCTCTTTGACCTTGGCCAAAAATTCCAGAACTTTCATCTTGCTGGTTTCAGCATGGGCCCTGGGACCCCACAGGAATTAATAACATGGAGGATCATGATTAGGCATCTGCTGATACTCCAGGTAATTCTCCTGAACCCAATATTTGGTGATGAGCTTCCTGGGCTCCCCATAAATGAAATGCTCCCTCTCAGCATACATTCCTATCATATTCAGGAAATCCCAGATGTCTTCCTCAGGGACACTGTTCCCCCCATGAAGATCACACCCAGGATGATTACCAGGAGATTGTTTCCAGGCATGTTCTGGTTGTCACTAAGCATCTTATGATGGGTAAGGAGGTCCAGTGAGTTGACAGGGACATAGGAGTGGATGGTGGGGTCCATTTCCTTCACATAAATGCCAAAGATCACCTCTAAACACTTAGAAGCTTTATTAAAGATCATAGAGAAATGTTTCCTGTACCTTTTCATGATAACCATCAGCATTTCTGCCTGTGTGACGGGCTCCTGCAATCGGTACTTAAGGATCATGAAATTCACTAAATCAGCTACCTTCTCATCTAGTGGGTCTGTGGGCAAAGATTCGGTGTCTGTTGAGGTCTGCGGGAAACTTGTATCTTCTTCTTCTTGGCTATTGGAGCCTCCTTCTGATGTGCTCCGTGTTACGGAGAAGAAGCAGGGGCTCTGAGGGTTCTGGGGAGGACTCAGTGTTGTGGCGGGCTCCTTCTCAGACTCCTCCTCCTCCACCTCCTTCTCCTCTTTGGAAACCGGGGTCACAAGAGAGGAAGGCAGGGAGGAGGAGGTGGAGGGATAGGAGAAATTGAAAGATCAAGAGGAGGAAATCTCCTCCTCCTCCTCCTCCTCAGCTGTGAGAACACGGGCCACCGCCAGGCCCTGTATCTCAGTTTGGGCCTGAAAGTCTGGCTCAAATGTGAGGCGCAGACATTTTGGAGAGTGAAACATGATGACTCTACTTGGCAACAGCAAGTAGAAGGTAGAAGTGTGAGTGTGATGGTGGGAGATCAGGTACCACAAGCCTGGAGAGAGAGGGAGAGGGGCAGTGGCCTCAGCAGAAAAAGATACTTTTGGCAGCTCTGGACAAAGGATGACTTACAGGTCTCCTCTTTAGGGGGTGCTCTAGGGCCCCAAAGGGCTTCTGGACTTATCATAGGAAGTGAAAAATCTCCCCAGGTTATAAGCAACCAAGAAAGCCTAGGGATTTACGGGTTGATGGTAGGCAGATGGGATCGGAAACTGTGGGCTCCCCTCTGTTCTGGCATGAGTAGATCCCTTAGTAGACATTCAGGGTCTACACCTTGAATCCTAGCACTGCCTGGGAGCCCTCTGTTCTGCTGACTGGAGGACACATGCTTTAGAACAAGGCCTTCACCACCCAGTTCCTGGAGCCCCTGTAAAAGGAATTGAGGGGCACTTCTGGATACAGATGGCAACCAGAGCCTCCTGTGTTCTAGGATGGGAGGTACCTTCAAGCCAAGATCCCCATTTCCTGAGACCCCAAAGAGGATATAAAGAAGTGGGATTATCTACCTGAAGGCCCTGCCTGGGACTTCTTAGGACTGAAAGTAAGAATGGGTTTCTGAGAATCTTCTCTGGAGTGGGAGATCCCCTCCGCCTTCCCTCAGAGTCCTCTTCCTGATGCTTGGTCGGGCCTGTTACTTCTCCCTCTGCTAATCTGAGGCTACACGCCTCAGAGAGAACCTCACCACTTTCAGCCTCCCAAGACGGAGGTACAGATACAGCACATCCAGCTTCTCTGCTGGGGCCTCACAAGGCTAAAAGGGACAAAGCAGTCTTGGATCTCCCTCTGCGTGGAGTGGAAGGTCCCCTAAATCTTCCCTCTTAATCATCAGCTTGATGCTTTGCAGGGCCTGGGACTCTTTTCTCTTGTGTACTGAGCCAGGCCCCTGCACAATAAGATTCACACTTCTCTGACAAGCCCCCTCCCCCACCCACTCAGATGGACAACTGGAAAACTCACCCCCATCACACATGGCTAAGCCTGGCTCAACTTCCCAGGCTGAGAGCATCTTAGGACTGAGTTCTGTGGGGCCCATTGTGTTCTAGGATAGCAGGTGCCCTTAGTTCCCTTCAAGATGTATATTTTTGCCCTGTCTGGGCCTGAACTCTCTTTCACAGAACCAATGATGAGTCCCTCAGGCCAAGATTTCCATGTCCATATGATGCATGAAGAGGTAAGGAATGAGTCTGCTTGATACTCCTGCCTGGAGTGTGCCAGGGCTAAGAGCAGGGGCATGGCAGTGCCTGGCAGCTCCCTATGTTGAAAGTTCCCCTGAGTCCTCTCTCAAGAGTCCTCACCTTGAATCTTGGCACTGCTTGGGCCCCCTTTCCCTGCTTGCTTGAGTGTGTCCTCCTCAGACCAAGGCACTCACTTTCTTGAGATGATCAGGCAGCAGTGAGGGTCCATCACATGCATACACCTTGTCTCAGGGCCTCTGAGAGCTGTCAGCTTGGGCAAGGTGAGACTGAAGCCCATCACTCCTGGGTGGTGGGTTCCACCAGTCCTCACTCAAAGCCCATACCTTGACTCCTGGTGGAGCTTGAGCTTCCTCCCTCTACTGACCTGATTTTGCCCCCTCTGACCAAGGTTCTCACCTCTCCTGGATACTCTTGGACAAATCGGATGCTGCTGCTTATAGCCACCATGTCCCAGGGCCTATTGGAGCCAACATTGGGAGGGAGTACTGAATTGTGTGAGGCCCTCCTTTGTTCTGTGGTAGAGTACCCTCCACTCTCCCTCAAAATACTAATATTCAAACCTGGCAAGGCCTCAGCCACACTACTCTCTACTAACTTTAATGTGGCCATCTCAGCCAAGGCCTCACCTTTCTAAAATACTACTCGTCACTGATAGAAGTGAGAGAACAGTACATCTGGCCACCACAGGTCCAAACATTGCAGACAGTAGGTTCAGGGCAAAGTTTCTGTGGGACCCCATCTGTTCATAGTGGGAAGTCCCATTACGCATCTTCAAGGTCACCGTATTTCCTCCTGGCAAGGTCTGCACTCCTCCCTCTGCTGAGGTAAGGATGTGTCTCTCAGGCCAAGGCACTCATCTCCTTTGTCAAGGTGAGGACTACAAGGGAGGAATTAGGGGATCTCCTACCCTGTATGAGGGAGATCCAGGACTTCTTTGCTCCTGCTTTCACAAGAAATCAGGGTCAGAATTATGACAGAGGTGTCTTCTGCCTGGAATCCATGCACAAGTCTTCTCAGAGATGACCTCAGAGAGAGTTTCTGTGAGGTGAAATGTCTCCTTTGTCCTTCACTTAGGTCTTCATCTATGTGCAGCTGCAACCCCTTAGTCTGCTTAATCCAATGAGGCCCCATTCAAAGAGTGTCTCACATCTCTCCGACTCCCAAAGTGGAAGACAGAAAATGTATTCAGGGACCCTCCCTGGGGCCTCCAAGACTGACTGTAGGAGGGAGACAGCACTGTGTTACACTCTATGTGGTGAGAGGTCCCTTCACCTATTCCTCAGAATCCTTACCTTTGCTGACCTGACTCTGCACCATCCCTCTCCCCCTTGAGGATATTCTTCTCTTAGACTCCTGAGATGAAGGTCAGGAACCAATATGGAAGCCAGGATGCACCACAGCTAGTTACCTCTACCCAAACATCCTAGAGCTGACAGTACAGACAGGTGTGGATTTTGTGGACTGCTCTGTGTTCTAGGTTGGTAAATACCCTGAGTCATCCTCAAGGTTTTTCTGTTTACTCCAGACAGGGCCTGAACCTTCTTTCTCTGCTGGCCTGAAGATGTCTCCCTCAGGCCAAAGTCGCCATTTTTCTGAGACTCCCAAAGAATAAGAGTAGGAGTCAAGAGTTTCTGCCCTTCAGCCCTGCCCAGGGCCTCCCAGGGCTGAAAGCACGAGCAGGTGTTTGGGGGCCCTCCTCCGTCTGAGGTGGGAAGTCCACTCAGTCCTTGCACAGAGTCTTCCCAATGACTTCTGGCAGGGCTTGGGTCCCTCACCTCGCTGACCTCAAGCCAGGCCCCTCTGAACAAATCCCTCACCCCAAGTAAAAGAAGGCCCAACGTTCACCACCATGGCTGAAGGCTGCCCAATGCTGCCAGTGTGTGGGGAGCTGGATTCTGTGAGGCCTCCTCTATGTGGGGTGGGGTTTTCCACAGTCACCCTTCAGAGTCCTAATCTTGATGACTGGCACATCATGGGGCTCCACAATTCTTCCAAAGATTACAGTGTGGCACAGGGAAAAAGGGATAAGTTTACTGTGGAGAAATCCGACACTCTGTCATCAGGCTAACATCGTTACTGATAAATCATGTTGACAGTGCACCGTGGATATGGTGTGACAAGAATGGAGCTTCACCTCTCTGGTCTTCCTCCCCAAAACACCTAATCCATGTCTAATATTGAGGAAACTATCAGACAAATCCTAACTGAGACATTCTACAAAATCCTTGACCCGTATTCCTAAAAACTGTTGAGGTTATCAAAACAAGGACATTCGGACACTGGCACAGCCAAGAGGAGTCTAAAGAGATGCGGTCGTGAAAAGTAATAAGTTGTCCTGGAGGGGACGCTGAACAGGAACAAAGACACGTGGCGAAACACAAGGAAATCCGAATAAAGTGTGGACTTTTGTAAATAATTCTGTATCAACAGTTGTTCATCAGATATAACACAGGTACCTTACTAATGCGAGATGTCAGTAATATGAGGGACCGAGATTGGGACACATTGAAATTTCTTCACTATTTCTGCAATTTTCCTGTAAATCTAAAACTGTTCTAAAATGAACTCCTACAAACCTAAAAATATGTTAACAAACTAGGTAAAGTATATGTACAAAAAACCTATAGCAAATATCAAACTTTCGAGGCAAAGTGAAAAGCTTTTACTTTGAACTTGGGAACTAAGCTAGGGTTCCTGCTATCACCATTTCTTTTTTTTTTTTTAATGTTTTATTTATTTTTGTAAGAGAGAGAGACCACAAGTGGGAGAGAGGCAGAGAGAGGGGAGACAGAGGATCCAAAGTGGGCGCCGTGCTGACAGTAGCAGAGGGCCCCATGTGGGGCTCGAATTCACAAACCGTGAGATCATGACCTGAGCCAAAGTCAGACGCTTACCGGACTGAGCCACCCAGGCGCCCCCGTCGCCATTTCCATTCAATGCTGTAGTAGAAGTAGTAGCAGCCAGTGCAGTAACACGAAGCAGAAGTAACAAAAAGGAAAGGGATCGGAAAGTAAGAAATAATGCTTTCACGATAAACAGATGATTAGACTGTGTATGAGGAAAATCCAAAAAGGAAAAAAAAAAGAAAGCTAAGCTATTCAACCCATGAACATGTACATAAGTTTGCTAATTATAAGATCAATACACAAAAAAATGAACTTTGCTTTCTGCCAGCAACAAATGTGTGAAAATGAAAGTGAACAAAATATAACTTGTAGCCTATAATACTAAATCGTTGAGTATCTTAGAATACATTTAACAAGAAAAATTGACTTTCACAGAAAAAAACATTTAAAAATATGCAAATGTTATTTAGATAAATTCACAAATCCCTCTGTACATATTGAATAAAATACATTCGTGGATGTAAAGATTCAAATCTGTGAACATTTTGGTTCTCACAAAGAAGAAAATGCAGCTTAACTGCAACCCCATATTTAAAAATAGGAAAGGGCTTTGTGTGTGAATATTTGTGTACATGATACCATGGGTGATTCTGAAATATAAAGGCATACAAATAGTCAAACAGAGTCAAGATATTCTCGAGAAAACGAGAAGACAAGAGCTATTACTCTGCCAGATGGAAAGAAGTACAAGACAGCTCCAGTAACCAAGTTTGTACTTTGGGTGCAGGGACTGACAAGGAGACTAGTGACATTGGATCATGAGTCCTGGAAACACACACACACACACACACACACACACACACACACACACACACGTCCCCTTCATTTATGAAAAAGTTGCAAGTGTAGAGCTGGAGGACACTCTGTTAATAGTCTTAATTTTAATAAATTGCATTGAAACAACTGAGTGTAGATAGAGAAAATCAAATACAACTGGACCCCCCCTTCACACTAGACACAAAAAGCAGTGACACAACGATTAAAGGCCTACTTTGAAGCTTCTTAGGAACATTTTTAAACATATGTAAGAGTATATAGGAGAACAAATTGAACCTTTGTATAGTCTGTCATTTAGAGATAGCAGTATGGGTCAATTAGAGCAAAGGTAAGGCTTAAGGGTAAGGATTGGAGGAGGCTGGAGATGAGGTGAAGTCAGTAACAAAGAAAGGGAAAAGGAGAAGAAATGGCTGCTCCTTCTGTCCCCTTGTATCAGCCATAGATGGCCTTGCTACTTTCATGGGCCTTCACTTTTGAAGAGCAAGATCCAGAACTTAGTAGTGGCTTGGGAGGATGCTACTGGGGCCAATGATTTCTTCATTCCACCTCCTACTGTGATCAGACTCCCTGCTAACTTCTGGAGCACTGCATATCCAAGAAATATAATGGAGACAGAACTATTCCAGAAAATCAGGACCAGGTGGTGTTGGGCTGACTACAGACACCATGAACCAACCCAGGAGTCCTTTACTGACTTAGGGCCAGTGCCACGTTGTCCACATGTGATGAGAGCAAAGGCCTCCCTCTCCCCACACGGATGCGAGCTTCTGCTGGAGGGAAGACGTTGGGTATCTTGACCTCTCCCCCTAATTGCTCAAGTGATGGTGTCTGTCAGATCCTATTATTTATCAGAAAGACCCTCCTGAGACCCCTGTGTACTAGGCTTGGGACATTTAATGGAGCAAGAGATATGACTCTTTCCTTGCTGAGGTCAGGGGTGCTCTGAGTAGAAAGAGGACAGAAAGCTGGACATAATCCTGAGCTAATTCCACAACAGGCAAGGAGCTTCCAGCGATTATAGTGGGAATGTCTCTTCCAGCACATGAACCACCATGTATCTGTCCCAGAATTGCCTTAATGAAGTCGCTCAAACATCAAAATGGAATTTAGAACTCATACTTGGAAAGGTGTGAATCTGGCAGTTGGTTCTTGAATGAGAATGGATGTCACTCACTCATAAATGCGGTCACATATGGTCAAACTGAGGTGTCGCACAAGAGGAAGTGTGCCATCTTGGGCATGTCACCACCACATGGGTACTTGCTTGTACAAGAACTTCCCCAATTCTGCTCCACATACTTCCTTCCAGCTGCTCTCACTCTTGACGGGACCCTCAGCAAAATTCCAGAACCCTGAGATTCCAGAGAGATGCTCTGGCTTGCCATTGATTCCACTGACAGTTGAGTCATCTCCAGAACCACTCTCCCCAGGACCCACTCAGCGGTTCAAGAGTTGACATTCTGGTAACAACTAAAACTAAACTAAACTAAATCAGGGCTCCGCATTTTCGTCAATACCAGAGGTTGCAAACTTTTTACCGGCACGACTGATGCCTCTCTTGCCCTTAAGCCCCGTGCAACCCCCCGCCGGTTTCTGTCCCATCAAACTCCAAAATCCACTCCAAACCCCTTCCCTGTGGCCGGTCTCCATGGCTACTGCTGTGGGTGGACCTAGCATCATCTGGCACCTCCGGGCCAGGAAGGCTGCCAGTCTGCTGCCTCTGCCTCCACCCTTCCCTGTAAAGTCCTGTCTCTTCTCGGCAGCCAGTGATCTCCCTGGTTGATTACGATCACAGAAAGTTATATATATATTTTAACAAATAAATATAGTCATATATCTCCCATCCAAGGATCATACAAAACAGTTCTATCAGCCTAAAATATTCCTGTGTGTCTCCTTTGTAGTCAACTGCAACACCTTTACAACTCCCTACCAACTATGGTCTTTCTTTGCTGTGCCTGTGGTTGTACCTTTTCCAGAAAGTCATACAAACAAAGCCATCCAACACTGTCCTCTGGAGTGGTTATACCTTTTTTTCATTACAGTCAACAATGAATGAAAGTTCCTGTTGCTCCACACCCTCTCCTACACTGGGTATTTTCACATTTTTGGATTTTAGCCATTCTGTAAAATGTGTTATGGCATTTTTTTGAGGTTTTAATTTGCATTTCCCTGATAACCGGTGGTGTTGAGCATCCTTCACATGCATTTTTGTGATCTGTATATCCTGTCTGATATAGTGTGTGTTCTGTTTGCATATTTTATCGTCTTTCTGTTTCATATGTTTTATTTTAAGAGTATAAGCAAATGCATACTCTAAATTTTACTCTAGTAAATAAATACTATATGTAACTATAGTGAGATATGAATCCTTTTCTATGTAGGGGATTTACAAATATTTTCTCTCAATTTGTAGATTGTATTTTTGCTATTTTGGTAAAAGTGATTTTTTTAATAGCTCTATCAACGTAACTTATCCTTGTTGATGTTGATGATGATGTCCTGACAGAGACACCATTTGTTAACTTTTTCTGTTGTAAAGTTACTCTTCTTTCCCACCTTAATACTGTATTCTTTGGAAGAAACTATCTATGCACAACCTGTACTTGAGTAGAGAATTATGTTCCACCTCCTTGAGGAAGGATATATGTAAAGTAATTTGGAATTCTTCTGCCCAGATGTGCCTATTCTCTCCCATTATGTATATATAAAATTGTTTGTTTATCTCAGGATGGATTCACGAATATGTATTTTATGCATTGGGTTATAATCTAAAGTTTAATTGGTCAAATCGTTTCGGCTTTGGCCACTGGGAGCTCTTTCGGTTGGTCCCCGTGTCCCTTTGACATGCATTCCTCAGATGTTTGTTTGTGAACTCCATCCATTACTTTCTGTCACTACAAGATACGCCAGGCTCACCTTGTATATTTCTTGACTCAGTCTTTGAGTCACCAATTTCTTCACAGAGCACAGGTTCCTTTTTTGGAGTTTGATATCAGAAACCTAAATCTGGGCATTAGGTATACTTGTCACTACCATTGCTTCCAGGCCCTCTCAGCTGATAGGGCAAAAAACATATGTGTGTATGTCAACCTGTGTATATACACATATCTATAAATATTTATATACATATATATTAAGCTAAACATGAGTTCATGTTGATTTCTGCAGCTTGAATCCATGGCTGTAAAGATCAGTTCTAGTCTCTCAACCTTTTTTGTCAGTGACATTCTATTCCAACAGTGAGAAATCTGACTCTCAACATTCACCATACATTTCATTAATTTTTTAAATTATGGTATACATGTATAATGGTTTCAGAATTGTCAATAAATACATATAATAAATAAATTGTTAATAAATACATGTAAATAAATTCATGTGGGAAACAACTTTATTAACAACTAGAGTGCAGTGCTTTTGTGCAGGTCCTTTGGTTTGGGTCTTAGAAACTCTACTCGTGTTCAAATTTACTTAGGTTAACACCTTTCAACCCCCTACCCTTGAGTGAAGTTGTTTCATACTTCGTAATACGTATGAGTTGTTTTCATAATTTTCCTTCTGTCCTGACATCCCCCAACCGCCCATTTATTTATCTTTTTATTGGTAAGCATTATCTTTATGCTGAAAAGTCTATGGCTTTTGAAAATAATGAAAGGTGTCACGTATCCACCATTATAACATCGTACAGAATAGTTGTACCAGCCCAATAAATGCATTTTATTTAACCTATTCAACCTCCCTCCTCAAGCACCTAGCAATCATCTATTATTTTACTGTCTCTATAGTGTTGTCTTTTCAAAAATATTATATAAATGGAATCGTACCTTGTCTAACCTTTTCAGACTGGCTTCTTTACTCTGTACTAGGCACTTAGGATTTATGCATGTCTTTGCCTAAATTGATATCTCATTCCTTTTTATTGATTAATAGTAGTCCATTGTGTGAATATAGGACAGTTTGTTTAACCATTCACCTATTGAAGGGCATCTTGGTTGCATCCACTTTTGGGTGACTATGAATAGAGCTGCTATAAAAATTCATGTGCAGGTTTTTTTGTGGACAATAAATTTTCAACTCAATTGGGTAAATACCTACGAACATGAAGGCTTGATTGTGTGATAAGACTATGTTCAGCTTTGTGAGAAACACAGACTATCTTCCAAAATGGCTGTACCATTCTGCATTCCCACAAGCAAGGAATGAAAGTTCTAGTTACTCTGAATCCTTGCAAGCAGTTGCTTTTGTCAGTGTTTCGTATATTAGCCACTCTAGTAGGCATGTAGTGGTATCTTTTCATTATATTATTTTAAAATTCCCTAATGATAATGATATGAGCCATCTTTTCACATGCTTGTTTGTCTTTGCTGTGGTGTCCATTCAGAACTTTTACCCATTTTTAATTAGGTTGTTTTCTTGTTTGTTGAATTTAGGAATTCTGCGTATATTTTAGATAAACATCCTTGATCAGCAGTGTTTTATCAGTATTTTCTCCAAATTAGTGGCTTGTCTTCTCCTTTTCTTAACATTATCTTTTCCAGAGAGGCAGTTTCTCTGTTTAATAAAGCCCGACATCAGTATTTTTCTCATGGCTTGTGGGTTTCATATTGTATCTAAAATTCAACACCAGACACAAGGTAATGTAGATTTCTTCTTCCTATGTTTTCTTCTAGAAATTTTGTAGTCTTGCAATTTACATTATTTATAATTTATATAATTTATTTTGAGTTAATTTTTGCAAATAGTGTAAGGTTCTGTGTAAGTTCATCCTTTTGCTTACGGATGTCTAATTGCTCAGTTACCATTTGTTGAAAAGACCATACTTTCTCCATTGCACATTTGTTGAAAAGCAGTTGGTCATATTTCTGTGGTAAATTTCATGACTCTATTTTGTTCCATAGATCTGTGTGTCTTTTCTTTCACCAATACCAAGTTATCTTTATTATGGCAGCTTTGTAGTAAGTCTTAAAATTGGGTAATATAACCTTCTAGCTCTGTTTTTTTTTCCTTCAATATTGTGTTGGCTATTCTAATTGTTTGTCTTTCCATGTAAACTCCAGAATCAGTTTGTCAATATCTAGGAAATAGCTTGCCAGAATCTTTATTGGAATTGTGTTGAATTTATTGATAGATTTGGAAGAAATGACATACTAGCAATATTGGGTCTTCCAGTCCATGAACATGGACTATCTCTCCATTTATTTATTTAAATCATCTCTAGGGGCGCCTGGGTGGCTCAGTCAGTTAAGTGTCCGACTTCAACTCAGGTCACGATCTCGCGGTCCGTGAGTTCGAGCCCCGCGTCGGGCTCTGGGCTGATGGCTCGGAGCCTGGAGCCTGCTTCCGATTCTATGTCTCCCTCTCTGCCCCTCCCCCGTTCATGCTCTGTCTCTCTCTGTCTCAAAAATAAATAAACGTTAAAAAAAATTTTTTTTTAAATAAAAAAAATAAATCATCTCTAAAATTCTTCAACAAAGAAGTTTTGTAGTTTCACACATACTGATCCAGTAGAATTGTTTCAGTTTTAATGCTGTTTCCAAGGTCTGGAGTGTGTGTGTGTATGTGTGTGTGTGTGTGTGTGTGTGTGTGTGTGTGTCAGTTTAAATCCAAATGTTTATTGCTGATATGTAAGAAAATAATTGACTTTTTTGTAGATTGACCTTGTATCCTGGGGCCAAGCTATGGTGGCTTATTTCTTCCAGGAATTTTGTTTGAGAAAATGTTTATTTCTACTTCACGTTCGAAAGAGAACTTTGCTAGATTCTAGGATGGTGCTTTTTTTTTTTTCCTTTCAACACTTTACATATTTCATCCTACTCTTTTTTTACTTTCATGGCTGCTGACAAAATATTCACTGTAAATGTTATCCCTGTTTATTTATAGGTAATTTTTTTTTTTTGCAGGCTACTTCTTTCTCACTTTGTCTTTGTTTTTCTCCTATTTGAATATGATATGCACAGGGATGTGTGTATATGTGTGCATGTGTGTGTGCGTGTGAATGGGTGTAACATAAATACACACACAGCCACATTTATTAACATCAGTTACAAAGCAGGAGCTGTTTGAACAGGGGGAAAGACAAGCAAAATAATATAAAGAAGAAAATGACTGTATACAGTACATGTGAGTATGACCTCAGATAATGCATTTATGTAAACATGCATTTATATATATAAATACAATAATATAAAATATAAAAAACATATATAATAGGTTGATTGCAAGAAATGGGGTTTTAGAGATTGTTAATTATATGAGAAGACCACCTAATTTAAGACATTTCCTTCATTTCAAGTAGGAGTAAAAGTAAACGAGGTTTCCTGTGACCTTTAATTATAATCCTGTGTGAATTTGAGCAAACAGTTGTTCTCTGGACTGATATTAACTAATATTTTTCGACCTAAGACAAACTTGAGCCTTCCTTTACTTAAGGAACATTAAATAATCCATCTGAATTGTAAATATGATTTCCTTAATCTTACAGGAAAAAAGCTTCATACATTTTGATATTTTCTGATGACAATGGACTTCAATGCTATTGTTCTTTTTTCTCTATTAAGTAATATTACCAGAAAATATCCAGGCTATAATATAAGTTTCCTTGAGAAAACTTAAATATATGAATGCATGAAATGTAACTATAACTCAAAATGGAAAATTAATACTCTTACTAGAATTAATTCTTCTAAATTAATGCAGGAGTCACTAAGTGAAAAATCATTCATTAACCATTTATTTCTTTTCAAAATACATATACTAAGCACATGCTATGTGCCAGATTCTGTTCTAAGTGCTCAGGACACAGAAGCGAAAACACCCCAACACTTTTGGACTATACATTATAATGGAAAGTGATACAATTAATTCACTAGCCGGGTAATTTCAGAGTTGTAAATATTATGAAGAAAACCAAGGTAGGTAAGTAAACAGAGGGTGAAGGTGGGGCCTGAGGGTAACACTGAGCAGAGACTTGAATAATGGGGAAAAGTGCCATGGAAAGTCTGGGGGAAAGAGCATTTTAGGCAGAGAAAACAAGGATAAAAGCCCTGAGGCAAGAACAAGCTTGACAAGTTCAAGGAGCTATAAAAATTCTTGTACCACTAGAAGAGCAAGCAATAGGGAGGGAGTGGGAAGAGAGGATTCAGGAGGCAAGCACAGGCATTTGTAGAACATGGGAGGACTTTGCATCATACTGCAGTTGTGATAGGAAGCCCCCAGAGACCCTTGAAAAGGAAAGTGAACTAGAGAGATTTATGTTATGAAAAGATCTTGTGTTACAAAGGTGGGATTTAGAACTCTATTTTGAATTCTACATTTGGGATTCCCTTCAAATTTTGCACCACATTCACAATAATATTTCTATTAAGATAAAATATTTGTCCTTTAAGAATGAATTTCTTGGGGCGCCTGGGTGGCTCAGTCGGTTAAGCATCCGACTTCGGCTCAGGTCATGATCTCGTGGTCTGTGAGTCCGAGCCCCGCGTCGGGCTCTGTGCTGACCGCTCAGAGCCTAGAGCCTGTTTCAGATTCTGTGTCTCCCTCTCTCTGACCCTCCCCCGTTCATGCTCTGTCTCTCTCTGTCTCAAAAATAAAACCTTAAAAAAAAATAATAATGAATTTCATTTAAAAAAAAATATTTTATGGTTAACATTATTGAATACATTTCCAGGCAAGCAGAACCTGGGTTGGAGGCTCAGGCTTCTTTCTTGAAAGGTATCTGATGGTTTGAAATCCTTCTCTTCCTGACTTTCTGTCTTGAGTGGGGATTACTCCTTAACTTCCTGGACTTAGTGATTTTTCCTGGTTCTTTGTCTTGAGTGTAGTTTCACTTTGCAATTTCTGGACTGGAAAATTGGCCCTGGCTCTTTGTGAGACCTCATCATTCTCTCTGGTCCTGCTACTCCCATAAGAACTTTTCACTTGACTGAAACCCCTTTGTTGAACTCCTACTGAGTATGCAACCCACAAATTTTGTTCACCTACTTCTTGTTGGTATGATTTTACCAAGGAAAATATATGGAACGTCAATGAACTCTTTGGGAAAAAGAAGATCTCTCCAATCTGGCTCTTCTAAAGTCTCTCTTTTCCCATCATGACCTGTGCTTTTCTTTTATCTTTTACCACTTTCAATATTCCCTTAAATTAAAAATATAAAGCAAAAGTGTACTAAAATTTTAGTATAGAAAGTTGTACTCTCTGTGTGTTCATATGACTATGCATCTCCATAAATATGTGTTATGCATATGTGATATTTTCTTACCTCTGGACAGTGTTAATGAATTAATACATAAAAACCCTTAAAGGAGTTCTATTCAAATTGATTTAGAGATAAATGAGCACTTATATAAGTTACATGTTCCTAACACTTCCAGGAATACAGAAACTAACTCAAATACTTTTCAAGTTCATGTAATTTAGATACATCTTTGGCAACGAAGACTTGTTTAATATTGCTGATTTAATTTTTTTAAAAGCTATGTCTTATGAATCATCAACATTTTTATTCTATTTGGGCTTACTAGCCAAATAAGCCAATATTTCGTTTACTGTATATTTAAGATTATGAAATAGTAAATTCAACCCAAGGAAACAATGTATATGTAAAATGCAATAAAAATCAATTGCTTAAAAACAATGAATTATTTGATATCCATTACTTCATGTATAACAAAAACACCAGTAAAACAAAAACGAAAAAATTCATTTAACTTTATAGGTTTTTGCTTTTTGTGATACTCACCTAACACACATGTACTATAAAAGTAGTCAACGGGGAAATAACTTGACATGATAGTTAGCCTTGTTTGGTGTTATAGTATGTCTGCCTGAAAATTGTTCCCAAAATCTTTTTGGTAACTTGAAATCTTAGAACTATGCTAAGACAAGTAACAGATAGTCATCGAATATCTAGATTATTTCTAAGTAAGACAAAGTGTGGAAACAAAAGCGTATATACTTTTGGCATTTCTTTTTATATGGCATATAGAAGCCAAATATATTTGGGTCTATTAATAAATATGTTCTCTTTGCCACACTGAGCATTTGTATCATGAGGAAGAGTATACAGTTGACCCTTGAACAATACAGGGGTTAAGTGGTTCCTACCCCGATACAGTCAAAAATCTGTGGGTAACTCTTGACCTTTCCCTCAAAACTTGACTAATAGCCTACTCTTGAATGGCAGCCTTTCCAATAACATAGTCAAATTAACACACATTTGGTGTGTTATGTATATTATATGCTGTAGTCTTACACTAAAGTAATCAAAAGAAAAGAAAATGTTAAGGAGTCAAAAGAGAAAACACATTTACAGTACTGTGCTGTATTTATTGAAAAAAAATCTGCATATAAGTGGACTCACACAGTTCAAACCCATGGTGTTCATAGGTCAACTGTACCTATAAAAACTGTGAGATATTATATTCACAAAATTTGCTAGGTTGCTACAGAATGCTTGCATGTGAGACAGTTCACAATTGTTACCTTTCTAGTTTTCTCTATAGAAGAGAGGTTGCTAATGGTTAAATCCATAAGGATAGATGTCATTAAAACTGCTAAAAATAATAAGGATGATGAAAAAAACTTTGCAAGGAAAGTAAGATGTATTTTTAACAAGGAAAAGTACCCAGGGTGTGAAGGATGTATTTTTATTAAGGGAAAAAAGAGAGCAGTTTTAGCCTAAATGGTTTGGTTGTTTCAGATGGAGAAAGATGAAAAATATAGGACAAATCCAAATGGATATACAAAGTTGTAGTGGAGCCTGGGTGGCTTAGTTGGTTGGGTGTCCAACTCTTGATTTCAGCTCAAGTCATGATCCCAGGGTTGTTGGATCGAACCCCACATCAGGCTGCACGCTGAGCACAGAGCTTGCTTAAGATTCTCTCTCTCTCTCTCTCTCTCTCTCTCTCTCTCTTTCTCTCTCTCTCTCTCTCTGTCTCTTGGTGCCTGGGTGGCTCCGTTGGTTGAGTGTCCGACTTCGGCTCAGGTCAATCTCATGGTTCGTGAGTTCGGCCCCACGTGGGGCTCTGTGCTGATAGCTCAGAGCCTGGAGCCTGTTTCGGATTCTGTGTCTCCCTCTCTCTCTGCTCCTCCCCTGCTCACACTTTGTCTCTCTCTCTCAAAAATAAATAAAGATTTAAAAAAAAATTTTTTTAAAGATTCTCTCTCCCTCCGACCCTCTCCCCCACTCGTGCATGCTGTCTCTCTCTCTCTAAAAAAAAAAAAAAAAATTATAGAAGTTTTGTATAAAAAGAATTTTATGTGTGGTCAAGTTGGTAAGATTGAATGGATTTATTTATAAGGATTTAAGAACTAAATCTTAATATCAAAAGTATTCTAGTACAGATCTAGAACTCAGCTATCTGTTAAAACCACAATACTTTCTTGGATTATTCATCTGTTCTTAATACGACATTCTAAAAGGTTTTTATCTTTTAAGTAACCTGCCTATGAAATAAAGCTTTTCTATCTTATTTGAATAATATCTTGTGGCTTATGTAGACCTTTATCATATTCTTGATTATTTAAGTTAATCTTACTTAAAAACATTTTTTTTTAATGTTTATTTATTTTTGAGAGAGAGAGAGAGAGAGAGAGAGTGACCTGAGGAGGGGCAGAGAGAAGGAGACACAGAATCCGAAGCAGGCTCCAGGCTCTGAGCTGTTAGCACAACACCCGATGCAGGGCTCAAACTCACAAGCTGTGCGATCATGACCTGAGCCCAAGTCGGACGCCTAACTGACTGAGCCACCCAGGTGCTCCAAGACTTCTCACTTTTAAATGAGCCAATGTTTTTTTACATTTGTGGCAATTTTACCTTCCCCAAATTAAATCTTAAATGAAATCTTTCTGTTCTGTAACAGACCTTGAGATTTCTCAGAGGGTCCTGAAAAACCTCAAAGGATTTGTTCTCTCACCTTAAAAAGAAAAGTGCTGGGGCGCCTGGGTGGCGCAGTCGGTTAAGCGTCCGACTTCAGCCAGGTCGCACTCCGTGAGTTCGAGCCCCGCGTCAGGCTCTGGGCTGATGGCTCAGAGCCTGGAGCCTGTTTCCGATTCTGTGTCTCCCTCCCTCTCTGCCCCTCCCCCGTTCATGCTCTGTCTCTCTCTGTCCCAAAAATAAAATAAAAAACGTTGAAAAAAAAATTAAAAAAAAAAAAAAGTGTTAAACATAATTTTAGCTCTCCCCTTTCCTCCATCATTGTGGTCCATGCAGTTGACTGTACCTCGCCTCGTCTTCTCACAAGACTCTCAGGATCGAGCAATTCTTACAGAAGAAACTAAAGCAGAATCATCCCATTCCTTAGTGGATTCCGGTGAAAACTGGTAACAAAGTCAGGTACAATTCCAAGAGGAGCATTAGACAACAGCCAAGCTGGTTCTATGGGGATCATGTGAGATGGGACACATATTTATGCTGTATCCAGGCCACATCACTCGGTAAACATCCCTATTACCTGAGCAACAGACACATTTTATTGGAAAAATAAGTGCTTCTGCATCCGTTGGTTGGTTAGTTAATAAATATGTGAGAACCTTTGTTTGAAAAAAATTTCTTTTTACTTGATATACTGAATTGCAAAAAAAGTTGCCATCGAATAAAAAGCGATGTGTAATCTTCCCCAGGTTGTATTTGTGTGGGTAAATGTGATTAACATAAATGTTTCAGAAATTGTATGAAGTTCATAGATATTTGTCAGTCTTCTTGCTGCTCACGATAGGTCTTGGTGCAACATTGTCAGTCATAATTCTCATTACCTTTTTAAAGGTTGTATGCCACAGCAATAACCAAATTCCCTTGTTAAATGAACTCTCATCAGAGCTTTAACCATGACCAGCTTAAGTCTTTTGTCATTCACAGTTGTTTTACCCGGTGTTTTCTCTGAAAATATTTGCAATCAGCTACAGACCAGAATGCCCTATGATGGCATCGCTTTAACTTTAAGACTATACCACTGGACTTAGAGTGGATTTACAAAATTCTAATGGAGAAGCTTCTAGGTTCATGAAGCTGCTAACCCAAGATCAATCAGAACAAGAGTTAGTCACATGAGACTAAATGACCTAAAAAGGATGGCTATGGTTTTTGTTTGGAACATTGCTAGTTCTTTAATGCTTCATTTTCCAGATATAAGGAACCCCTTTTCTTTTTTCTTTAGCTATCTATAACTCACAACTATGTAACAGACTATATTTTGTAACCAGATATGAGACATTTTTTTCTCCCTGCTTGATAGCTTGAATTCAAAAAGTCTTATTGAATATTCTTATTTTCATGGCAATATAATTATTTGCATAAGTTCAAAAAGAATCTATTCTTGTAACAGCTCATACTGGTCGGAAACTGCTTATACTTGGTTATGTAATGTCATATTTATATGGCATATTTGAAAATGACATACGTAAAGTCTGGTTTAAGGAACTAAGGTTGACTTTATGAAGCCAATGTCTACAAAGCCTTTCTGGGAAAACCAGGACCTGGATTACAAAGTTCCCAGCCTTATAGGTAAGGAAGGTCACTTGCTGGTAGGCCCAGGAAACTCGGGATATCTTGGGTATCTGAAGAAGAGAAGAATTCAACCAAATCTATAGGGGCCACTAGTGAGGTCTGATGACAAGTTCTTGGTTTGCTTTCCTAGCCTCAAGAGGCTTTTGAAAGTCTCATCTGAGATTCCTTACGTCAGTTTCCAGCGAATCAAACTCAAAAAGGCCTACATGGTCAATCACTATTCTTCTTCACTTATGTAAATAATAAGGCCAAATCTAATGAGAGGAGACTTGTTTTATAAACAGGAATCAACATGAGGATGAGGGTGATTTTGGAAATTTATGTTATGGTGAAAAACTATAGCATATCCTGTGGAGTCTCAATTCTAGTTTCCTCCAATATCTGGCTACAACTCTCCAAATGGACATTTTCAATTTTTCTCCCAGTCTTGTCTGGTCATCACTGAGAATTAATACTGCCCTTATTCCCCAAAGCACTGCAAGCTAGAACTGAACTTCATATAAACTTCAAAGAAATAACCATAACAGATCAAGTATGAACATCATTCAAGCCTTCTGCTGTGTGGGCCCTCAGAAAGTTCACTCGGACGCCAGAGGCCCTCATCACCAAGACATTCAAATCGCAAACCAGAAAATTCATCAGATTGCCACTGCTGTCTTTCAACCCAACATTTACAAACCTCAACTGGGGTGGGGCGCCTGGGTGGCTCAGTTGGTTGAGCGTCGGACTTTGGCTCAGGTCATCTCCCAGTTCGTGGGTTTGAACCCTGCATCAAGCTCTGAGCTGTCTCCTTCTGTGTCTCCTTCTCTCTCTGCCCCTCCCCCACTCATGCTCCGTCTCTCAAAAATAAATAAACATTGAAAAAAAATTTTTAATAAAAAAAATAAAGAAACTAAGCTGCCCTCTGGACTCAGAAACTGGGTTTCCAACTAGTAATCTTTGTTTTTCTTTATTTTCATAAAGATTCCATTCTATAAATGCCTGACTGCTAGCACCATCCAGCAAATATCTTCTACTACCAAATCCCAGCAGATGGTTCATCTAGTACTTAATGAACAAAACTCACCCAAATGAGAAATGGACTTACATTGTTCAAAGAAAAGAAGAATGTCTCTTCGTTTTATGAACCAGAGGATAGATTGACAAAGATTCTGTTCTTGACCAAACTCCAGTCAAGTTCCGCTGAGCTATTTTTCAACTAGGCCCCATGTTTAGGCATGTCATCAAGAGCCCAATGTTAACAAGAATCCTGCCTAAATCAGTTTATCCACCATCCCCCCGGTGATATCTGATCACCCTGGTCCACCTTCAACAAGAATTCTGTTCAGTCAGTAAGCCAGAACCCCCTGCCCTTACCCCTAATGTTTCCTCTTAATAGTTTTCCATCTAATGATATCTCTCCACACCCCTCACCTGTTCCTTGTCTACAATTCCTTCTTTTATTTGTTGTGTTTGGAGTTGAGTCCAATCTCTCTCTCTTACTACAAAACCCCACTGGAGTAGTTCCTACTCGTATTGTGATAGTCCTGAATAAAGTTTGCTTTACTATTTTAACAAGTGTCATGAGTATTATTTTCCTTAACAACATTCAATTTCAATCCCTATCCCAGAATCTCTCTTCTCTTGTGATAAGTTTCCTCTCAAGGAAAGTTCTCATCAACTCAATTGGTTTTTAAGCATAGCTGACAATTAGAGTCAGAAAATTCAACCAATAACCAAAAATAAATCTAAATTATCTCTTAAGACCTATATAAAAAGAAAAGCAGCAAAGAGAAAAATTAAGGAATAGATGCAAAGTAAGATAGAGGAGGAAAGTTGGACCTCTGAGCAGCCACAAAAAGAATAGAGAAGACCCAACTAAGCAGTATTTGAAGCCCTGGCATTCACAGATCCGAGTGTGTTCTCCTTTCTATCACTGTCCTTTGAAATGGTAATTAGCAGATTAACCACCTTTCACAGCTCTAAGAACTTTTTCTCCTCAATTTGAAGGTCTTTGTTCTGTGAGATCTAAGACTAAGCCCATGACAGATTCAAAATATTCTTACTTCCTTTTGTTGCTTCTGGGCTTTTGTTTGTGTTAAGGGGTTGGGGGCAGATGTGTTCCTAGAGTTTGAACAAGCTGTGGTTACTTTGTCTGGGAAACTCTCCTAATACCGCCAGATTTCCCTCACTGTCACCTTTCTAAGCCATGCTTGCATTGTACCTGGTTATAGTCTACCTCTTGCTACCATTTTTAAATTATCTGTTTACTTTTCAGCATTCCTTACTACATTGTAAAATTCTCTGGGGCTGTGGTTGTATTTGTTCATATTTGCCAATGGCAATGTTTGGCATATAGTGTGAAGTCAGTAAATGACTGATGAGTTGCTCCTTCATTAACGGACCAACCTAAAGAATGGATTTATGAAAGATATGACTAGGACTTTGGCATGCTATTGACACAATATGCCTCATCTGGCTTTTAGAAATGAAAGCCAATTAAAATATATATCTGATTGGCAATTTCTGTTCCTTCTTGCCATTATTTTAAAAACTGCAAAACTCAGAGTGTTGTAATTTGATGCACAGTGTTGAGAAGGAAGAAATTTTCTCTACCCTTCAAGATCCTTTTAGCTGGAATCAGAATCAAATTGATGTGAGATAGATTAATAGAAAATCAAATTTAGTTTTAGACATGAAATTCCAAAGACAAGCAACAAGAGGCTTATGAGGCATCTTGAGCTACTAGAGAGAGGGTTTCTGGGGATACAAAGGGGAAGAAGACCATTAGCGGGAAAACAGAGGCGATGTTTGGGAAATAAAGGTTGCCCTGTTATGCAGATAAGTTTCTTAGGTAAAGAGAAACCTCTGTTAATAGCTCTTTTCCTGATATTGGCAGACAGTTGAGTGGGAGGTAAAGAGTTTGTCCTACACATGCTGAGTTTGGATTGCTTTTAACTCAAAATAATCTTCATGTCAAAGTTGCCCAGGTGCAGCCTGCCCTTGGCCCCTGCAAATGCAGTGGAAATAAATAAAACACATATGAAAAAACATAACTGATAGTCTAATTTGAAACAAAAATAGTTTTTTATGTTGATGAATAAGAAAGAGAGAGAGAGAGAGAAAGAGAAAGAAAAAGGATTCCAAATTTAGGGGTAATGGAAATGGGAGGAGAGCCAAAATTGCTATAACCCCTTTACTTTAAATAGCTATTGAATTATTCATAATTTTAAATGTGTTGATATCTTTCAAACATTCTTTATTAACAGTTAAATCTTGACTGTCAGAATTAGTTAAAATTTCAATGGTTTACCTATCGATGAAGTGTCTTAAAAATCTGGAAAAGATAATGAATAGGAAATCATATTAAGACATCCTGAGTACAGGAAACATATTCGATCTCTCTTAGCTGTGTCATATTGAATGGTGTGCAGTTTTAAAACGTCTTTTGCACTTAATTCATTCTGAAACTTTAAATGGGAATTTCGGACTCTAAAACAACAGATAAAAAGCTAGTCTTTTTTTTTTTTTTTTTTTGGGGGGGGGGTCAGGAAATTCTTCCTTAAGCCCAACTTTATTGTATCGCTTGTGTCAATTCATGTGGCTCTGGAATCTGTGTCCTTACTGAAATTTACACAAATCGTTTACATTCTAAGATATTGGTTGGGGATGGGGAAACAAATAATAAATATGGATGCTGACTGACAGAAGAGGTGAGTTTAATGAAGCTAATAATTACTACTGAGATACCAAGCTACTCGTAGTATGCACCCATGTGTACATACTTTTTGTACATATATGTGGGGTAGTGGAGCAGGGCCCCCGAGCTAGCCACCAAAGGGAGCAGAAACAAGTGTAATTGAGGTACCGTGCCTGCCTTCAAGTCCTTTACCCTCTTGTGCAGAAGGTGAGACAAATATCGAAATGACAATACCACAAGTGGCAGAATACGGTGCATGTCAGGATGAACGTATAGGGGACAGTGTGTGGTCCAAACAGAAGAGAGCACAACATTACCCACAAGAACAGAGGAAAACCTTTAGGAAAGGGAGGCATGGTACTTGCTGTTAAGCAACATTTTATGTCTGTCTAGCAAGGTCCATCTGTTTAGCAAGGTCCAGCAGTCTCAGGTGCTCTCAACAAACCTCTTTCTCTTTGGAGTCATTTTTTCTAACAAGTTGATGTTGGAAATTGCCCTTTAACTCCCTCCTAGGTTTCTCTAGAAATACTGAGTAGGCTGTAGAGAACAAGATGGAGTGACTCATGTCAAGCAGCGACATAAGTATCCAAGGGTGTCGCGGCTAAGACCAGATATCGTCAAAAGCAGCACTGGCTGACGACACCCAGAATTAATAACCAGCAGAGCCAGAAAAGGCCTGCAGAGGCCCAGCGCTGCTTAAACTTCTTTAAAAAGGAAGCACTTTTGCAGAAAGCTGTCAGACTCTCCGGATGCTAACCTTTCACCTCTGACTGTACCAGAAAGTCAACTGCGGCCAAAGCCTCTGCCCAATTGATCTCTGAACAAACAAAGATCCGCCACTGCTTGAACTGAATAAGCAACACATGCTGAGAGGACTGAGGCCTCATCTCAACTGCACACTCATGGACCGACTTCTCGTTTGGTTCATTAACTTCTTACCCCTTTACCCCTAGTTGTATCTTGTCTGTTGTGTGGCTTTGGGTGACTTTGTGTTAGGCGTTGCTTTGTACGACACATATGAAGACATTGTGGAAAGATACAAGCATCTGAGCCCACTTTACCGCCAACCCCCCAAGTACATTTGGTTTCTATTTTAGCACTTACAAATGAATGGCACAGAGGTTTCCCCCAGGTGATTCTGCTCCTGCAATGTTGGTGTGTTGACGTTCTTTCCTTCTCCTCAGAGTTCTGATGAACTTCTGAGATCGAAGACAGGTTCTCAAACACAGCTAAAGCAATTTAATTATACACTTGGGATGGGCCATGAGAGGGCTGCTGGGGAGCTGGTAATATTCTGTGTTCTGATCTGTTCGTTGGTTGTATGGGTAGATTTATTTTGTGAAAAATAATTGAGGTTTCCATTTACTGTATGTGAACTTTTCTGTATATAAATTATATTTCAATGAAACATTAAAAGAGGAAAGCCAATTAACAAGAGAAGAAAGAAACATAGAATTAACTAAAATCAGCCTTACCTCCGTGATGGCTAATATGAAATGGTCAGCCCCTTGGTCCATTCTGCCAAACTGGGTGTCAGTCAATAAATGATGACTGAGTGTCATCAGTACATTGAGGTTTATTTGATTCCTTGACATGCTCTTGACAAGATTCAGAGTTTGACCCTAGTGACAACTACTTGTCTCTGCTTTGTACGGGCACCCCCAATCTTTACACAAACATTTACTTATTCTAGCCAGCTCTCCTTTAAGCCAGTTTTATTGTATTGCTTGTGTAGATAAAGAGGTGAAAAACATTTTCCAAAGTATTAACACCTTCCTCTGACCCCATCTTGGCCCTGCCTCTTTTTAGATTTCCTCTACTTGATCCTTTATTGAAAGCAAGATCTCTCTTTTTGGACCTTCCAAAGGTGCTGTCTCTCTACCAAAGCACAGCCGTTTACTTGTGATCCATTTCATGATAGAGCTGTAGTTCTTTGTCTACCCTCAATCATAGCATTAAGTTCAGAACAGATTTGATATGGATTTAAGACATTTTGCTTTCGGTCTAACCTCTTTTAGGCACTCCCTGCAACTCTTTCTATCCTTCTAGTTTCGAAAGGCCAGGACGTTCCGAGGTGAAATTTGATTACTCACAAGGGGCTGAATATTTCATAATCCAATGGTCTTATGAATACTTTCTTCTAGTATTATTTTCATGAATATTTCTCAGCTCATGTTAAACTTTGACAGCAAATTGTCCTTAAAGCAACTGTGTGAGTGAAGGCAAAATTCAGGTTCACCTGGGATTTTCCAAAACTTGCATATTCTGTTTTTCTCTCACTTGTTCTTTGCATTGAGATGGTTACCTCCTTTTCTCCCAAAGCCTAGTGCCTAGCACGATTGTAGTCCCTCAGCAAGTGCCTCCTGAAGGAATGAATGCTGCTTCTACCATGTCTCTATATTTCTTCCTCTCTTTCTTTATTCCAAAGGACTCTGCACAGTTGTATTTTTGTAGACCCTTGGAGAAAAAGCTTGCATTGGGGGAGGGATAGAGGGGAGGGGTCACATAGGATGTTTCAGTCCAACCAGTTCTGTTCTATTTCACCATCACCATTTTGCATTTAGTTTTGGTAACAAGGATGCCAAATATAAAGATAACCCTTAGTGCTTAGCATTGACATCTGTGCCTTTGTTTCAATGTTATTAATATTTTACCAAAAAATGTATTTATTTAAATGTGTGGCTTCAGGAGTGCCTGAGCGGCTCAGTCAGTTAAGCGTCCGACTTCAGCTCAGGTCATGATCTCACTGTTTGTGGGTTCGAGCCCCACGTCGGGTTCTGTGCTGACAGCTCAGAGCCTGGAGCCTGCTTTGTTTTCTGTGTCTCCCTCTCTCTCTGTCCCTCCCCTCCTCATGCTCTCTCTCTCTCTCTCTCTCTCAAAAATAAACATTAAAAAAATTAATGTGTGTCTTCAGAACTACTGCTAAATTTTAAGTTGTAATGTTATCATTTTTAGGACTATATATCCCCTGAAAAATAGGTTTGCATGATTTAATGAATGTCCTTGATCAATGAGGGTCTTTTGAGAAGAAAGACATGAGCCGAGATCCTTGTATTCAGGCAGCATTCTTTCCAGTGTCATGTGATACATGCACTACTTTGCTTCAATCCTTATACATTTGGCTTCTCTGCCACATTTGACATTGACAGTCTTTTCCTTGTCAACTACCTTCCCATGGATTCCACAATACTGCTTTCTAGCACTCCTCCCACCTTACCTCTCTGATAGTTCCTTCTGAAGATCCATTCGTGACGTCTCTAGTTCTCAAAACCAGAACATTGCTCAAAGCTCTGTCTTTGCATTCTCCTTATTCCCTATTGGCATGTACTCCTTTCTCACATACAGATAAATATAGCTTTTATGTGGCTATCCCTCACACCCACTTTTATAGTATTTTCCATAACAAAGAAGAACAAGTGTAGTTGTGGACAGAGAGTGTGATGTGGTCATTTAAGATTAGAGAAATGAAGCAGTTTCGGGTGTTGAAAAGCCGTGGGGGATTATCATGGGAGAAGGTCATTGGAGGAGGGTAGAAGTGATGGA
Source organism: Acinonyx jubatus (assembly GCF_027475565.1). Classification (NCBI taxonomy): domain Eukaryota; kingdom Metazoa; phylum Chordata; class Mammalia; order Carnivora; family Felidae; genus Acinonyx; species Acinonyx jubatus. Next base: position 113,763,765 of record NC_069389.1, read on the forward strand.
CTTTGACAACGAAGAAGGCAATGCACTGGGAAGTGCTGTTTGGGTCATTCTAAAGTCATGGAAGAAGACAACAGGGCTTGAGAAGGGGAGAATTGTAAGAATGTGCCAAGGACTTCCATGTCAGCAAACTTCTTCTATAAGGGGACAGATAGTAAATACTTTAGGCTTTGCAGATCATACGGTCTCTTTTGCAATTCTTAAACTCTCATTGTAGTGCAAGAGCAATTGTAGACACTACATTAAATTAACAAGCATGACTGTGTCCCAATAAAACTTTATTTCCAAATTAAGCAGAATAAATTTGGTCCGTGAGCTACAGTTTGCTGACCCCTGAGTTAGGGGATTAACCGATAACTTAGTAGGTAGAATCACAAGGGAATTTAGAAGGTGGTATAGTTGAATGCCATAAGCCTCCAAAAAGCAAAGAAATTTCCATGGTGGTCTAATGATCTAGAAGTAGGATGAAGGTACCACTTCTTGACCTTGAAGTCATCGGAGAATGGAAGACATGAGCATCTATTTTGAGAGAGCTCACTTTAAGAAAAGTGATGAATATTCAGTATTACTAAAGACAAGAGAGGATGTCTAAACAAGAAGTTGAGGATGTAGAGTAATTGTAAACCAAAGAATGAGGGTATGGGTGACCAGGTCAAGATTCTACTGAAGTCTTCTACAGACAAGAGCAATGCTGGATCCATTTCCTTAGAGTTGAAACACAACTTCTTGTTAAAGAAATGCTTTCAGTGCTTTGAAAGGCATCCATTTTTCTCACTGCTCCCTGCATAAAATTCAAAGCCAGGTAAATTCTGTTTCTGGGTTGTTGTTGTTGTTTTTATAACTTTGCAAGGCTCTTTATATTAATACTCACACAAGGGGAATTTGGTTGTCATCTTTTATTTATGTCCATATGTATATGCATTAACACACTGCTTTCCTTGGATATTGATAAAAATGCAAAATGTTGTGTATAGCAATAATTATACAATTTATGACATAGCTTTATTTTAAAATGGATTACAGTTAATCTTCAAGATCTTTGCTATTCACGGTGGTAACCGTAGAAAAATCTGGCTTTGAACTTTTGGTAAGTTCCACGATGATTTATTATTCAAAATTATAGCAGAGTAAATTTTAGCTGTAAAACATGACCTTTTTAGTGTCCTATTTCCTGAAACCTAGCCCAAAGTTATTTGACTTCACATGGTGATTCGATATCATAAATTGTCACCATTCTCTTCAAATCAAACTGTTATTTTATTATGGAGCGACACAACAAGCCAAATTAAATTCAAGCACACATGTGCGCACACACACACACACACACACACACACACACATGGATGTGTATGTTTGCACAACACGTCTTCTGAGAATATACTCCCAAGAAGAAAATCTCTGACAAAACTGTCATTCTACTTCACTGTAGGAATGATTTTGTTGGAAACATGATTTAAGATGGTCTCTCTATTGTACCCAATTCTGACACGACGGCTCTCCTATGCTACGTTGCATGTCCTTTCTGTGAGATGCATTGTTTTCCATAGCATCGCATTCTCTTCCCAGGGCACTGTGCAGTCTTCTTTGAATACTGTATATCATTAATACCTGTCACTACCGTGCTTCACTACTTTTGAATGTGCCAGGCACTGTGCTATCTGCTTCACATACACTATTTAATGTATTCCACATAGCAGTTTCATGACTCCTTCCAATTTTACAGATGCAGAAACTAAGACTGAGAGACAGTACATGAACACATGATGAGAAAATACTGGGAGCAAAATTTGAACTAGAGTCTGTATGGCCTCAAAGCAAATGTTCTTTTTACTATGCTGACTCCTCCAATGAAGTTCATTAAATATTAAGTAATACATCCACCCTTTAGGGTTATGATAAGGAAGCTGAGATTAATGGAATTATTTCAACAATTGCCTAGGAGAATATTTTGAGTAATGAGGAAGGAAATACAAATAAGAGGGGCAGGGAAGAAAATAAATATCCCCCTTCATTGAAATAACCACCGTTTATTAATTTAGTGCCTATCATTTCGGATGTTGTTCTCTGTGTATGTTGTAATACGATATTTTTAAAGAAAATGTGATTTTATTGTTGCAATCTGAGTAATTTTTCCCCCAGTAAGCTGTGACCATATCTTTTGTTTATATGGCTAATCTCAGTCAACATTTATCGTATTTGAAGTTAAAAGTGAGGTTTGATAAATATTTACTTAATAGTTCATTTAAAAATAACAATAAGTCCATGACATGGACTTAACATAAAAACACATTTTATGAAAAATAACTATTTTGCAAAATAAAAAGTATTTCTTAAGAAAAGTGAAATTCTCACCGAAGCAAGTGCATTCAATCATTTGCAATATGCTATTTTTATTGAAGTGTATGAAGATAATCTGGCATCATATAGATATGGAGTTGGAAAAGCGAAGAGTATTTTAATAGCCTTTTAATAAAATTGTGGACGGTGATATCGGATTTTCCAAACTCTACAAGGAGTAGTTTCCTATAGGCTAGTGAATGTGAAGTCTGAAACCCTATCAATAAACATTTTATATTCTGTTATATTAAACTCTATTGCTTTATCTTGCAATTTCAATGGATCTTTTAATCGTGCATGTTTTTATAACATCAGCAGTTGACCATCTGGGAAATCTGGTTTACCGTGTTACACAGATTCGTATGTTAATAAATTTCATGATACAATAAAAAAATCACATTTGTTAATATCACCACCAATCTCATTAGAAGTGTCTTTAAGAATTAGGAAACTGTCCAGCTTATAGGGGCAGTTACAAAGCATCCAAAATTCTAGTCCTTATTGCTTGAAAGTTCAAATTTTATCATTAGTTACAAATACTGTCAATTGTTTTCCTTGAAGTGATAGGCTTCTTTTTTCACTTTTGAAAAAAATGTCTGAATTCTAACAATAGTCTGTCCCCCAGCGGTCCAGTAAAAATGGTGTTCCATGCAAAAATGCAGGTATAGTCCCACAAGTGTCTTTCCTGAGCCAACGGTCAGACTTCATTAGTCAACAGAAGTGCTTTACACACACTTCCCATTTTGTGGTATAGAATGTTAAAAAGGTAGTACTGAAGGGTTGAGACTTAATACATGTAATCACCTTTAGTGCTTCATCAGGGCACTCGTACGTGAAACCGGCAGGTTTTCTTTTTCTTCCACGAATGTGGCGGTGAAGAACGCGAAGCCCAGTACAGTTTGATGTCACTGCCTTGGCTCGTGCTCAAGATCTAAAAGTTTTCCCCACCATTGCTTTTGAATCCTTACACAAAAATATCAATAGAGTGAAAATGGAAAATAACGTCTTTGTATAAGTATGAAAATAACTTTCAGGGGCGCCTGGGTGGCTCGGTCGGTTAAGCGTCCGACTTCGGCTCAGGTCACGATCTCGCGGTCGGTGAGTTCGAGCCCCGCGTCGGGCTCTGTGCTGACGGCTCAGAGCCTGGAGCCTGTTTCAGATTCTGTGTCTCCCTCTCTCTGACCCTCCTCTGTTCATACTCTGTCTCTCTCTGTCTCAAAAATAAATAAAGGTTAAAAAAAAATTAAAAAAAAAATAATAACTTTCACCTCATGGACTCCTGGAAGGGTCGTGGGAACTCCCACTTGATATTAAATTTCCACATATTTCTGTGCAGTTCACACTTCGAGCTAACATTTGAAGAAAGGCATATTAGAATAATATAAATTTCAAAGATATCAGGTGTTTCATAATTAAGCACAAAAGCTGAAATACAGATCTTTTTAATATTGATAAGAAGAGAAGGAAAATAAACTTAGGATTTGCTGTATAAATCTAATGACAAATCTAAATGGTTATTGAAAACTGCACATATGTGTCTATTTAGATGGTAGATGTGCGATTTAAAAGCTGTGTGCTTCTAAATCAATTGTTTCACCAAATAGAATCCTATTTTGAATGCACTAGAGGGAAACCAAAGTGAACTATTTTGTGTAGTGAAATTATATAATAATATTATATATAAGATACACTCCTGTATCATAATAAATATAGCGGTCACTTTAATAACTGTTGCACTTTGGGGACTTCTAAGGGGTTAGAATGTTTATATGTTAACGGTACTCCTCGTCAAACATATTTCTCTGGTGTTACATTTTACACACAGGCTCACTGATAGTATAGGCTTCCCATGAGCAAAACATGGTCTGCTCGTTCATCAAATGAAGAAAAAAATGATTAGTTGCCATCAAGTGATATCACATAAGTATCTGGATTTCTGGCTCTTTGTGGATAATTCGAGGATCGGGAAACACGGGGCCCGTGGGGATGGGAATGCATCTGGAAACCGCCCGTTGACGGCCGCCCCTTTTATATGGGGCATTTACTCTGCACTTTACTCCCATGCCAACCAGTCCTCATTTCTCTGCATCTGGCTCAATTCATTCATTTACATTAACTGCAAGATGCTTGCAGGTATTGGATTATAGAAACAGTGTGATGTAAAAAGTATTTTTTATGTGTACCAAGGATACCATCCTGTGTATGTAAGAGATTTCCTTGATTTCCTTGACTGGGAGTCAGGAGGCCTGAGTTCCTGTGTCTGTTTCCCTGCCAATTCACTGTGTGATTTGGGGCAGGTTAGTAGTTTTCCCATCTGTTAAGTGAAAAGTTTGGCTGGCAACTAGTTGCTTTTTAAGGGCCCTTCCGCATTTGTTTTTACTTCTTGACTTTACAACTGCCCTAGAATCGTAACACATGTACTGCCATGTTTTTTCTTGGTATTGAATGTTAGTAAACACACACTCACTAACACTCATAATAACAGTTTATTGTGTCTTCTTGGAAGTCGAGACAACAGTGATACCAACTTCATAAAAACTTTACCAAACGATACATCAAGTCAGAAATTTCTTATTGGCTATATTGTATCAGAATACAAACATATTTGGGCTTTATTTAAGAATGACTCTGTATATGCCATTACTTGGTTAAATTTTCCCCATAATTTCTTTCTCCATACTGCCAATCCAAGTAAAATTGTGGTTGACCAACAAAGAATAAATAAGTTGAAATGGTCACAGTCTCCTTAGCTCATGTAAGGATCATGTTGCCTGACCATCTTTGGAATTTCCATGTCTGTGTGGATTCCCCGTACGTATGCTATTAAATTTGATTTCCTCTTGTTTTAAAAAAATGATCGGAGTCAATGAACAATAAGTTAAAATAACTTATGCAGTATTTCCATCAACCTAATAGTACAGATGTGTCTTCTTAATTCTCTGGATAAACTCTAGCATTTTTTTTGCTTGATGGCTAGCTTCATACCCCTCCGTTTTTAAACATATTATTATAATATTTATCAAAACTTGTTTTTTAAAATTTTCAAGAATACCCTTTTCCAGTGTGTCCATTCTTTCTATCTTCCTTCCATTTTTCCTTCTCACCAGCTTACCTACTTATCTATGACTAGTCCTGTCCAATATGCCTCCAGGAGCTAAGAGTTCAGTAGCTGAGATGGACATGTACGTAAACATACGTGATGTAGTATGATAAATGCAACGATTGTAGTAAGGGCTAATAAGTTATGGCATCTACCTGGGCAAGTCAAAGACACTTTGGCCAACTAGGAGACTTTTTCTTTTAATTGTTTAATGTTTACTTATTTCTGAGAGAGAGAGAGAGCGCGCGAGCGAGCATGAGTGGGGGAGGGGCAGAGAGACAGAGAGAGGGAGACACAGAATCCGACGCAGGCTCCAGGCTCCGAGCCATCAGTACGGAGCTCGACGCGGGGCTCCAACCCACGAACCACGAGAACGTGGTCTGAGCCGAAGTCAGATGCTTAACCGAGTGGAGCTCCCCAGGTGCCCTTACCAATCAGGAGACTTTTAAGCTGTCATTTGAAGGATAAGGAAGAATCTTCTAAGTAGGTAAGTGGGGACAGGCCATTCCAAGCAGAGATAGAGCAGAGAAATAAAGCATGTTAGCACTGAATAGGATGGCACATTTAGAGCACAGCGGGAAGGTTAATATGTCTGAGACATGGGTTTATGACACAGGATGAAATAGGAACAGATGCCAGACCGTAGAAGCCTTTGCAGGACATGATAAAGGAGCCGTGATGGTTTTTCATCAGGAGAACTACATGGTCAGACTCACGTTTTAGAAAGATCATGCTGGCAGCAGCGTTGAGGATAACCCAGAAGGTGAAAGATTGGATCCCTTCTTCCTGTTCATTTTCCTTTCAGCCACGAAAGGATGAGAGTAGGTGCACCCGAGAGGTTTGTCTTCATTCCTGTGGTCCGTGAGCTATTCGGACACAAAGGGTAGTCAGATCAGGGCATTGAGCCCAAACCCTCCAGACTTGTCTGCTAGGTCTTGCTTTCCATGCTAACTCTCCAGTCTGTGCCGAGCCCTTGGGCAACCTACTTTTCCAACACCCTGGCCCCACGTGCCGTCCGTCCCATTCACATTGCTGGAATGTTGGAACCCGTCTGTTCAGTGACAGTTGGAGGCGCCATCCAAACCACTTTATTTGGGGGAATAAAATTTTCTAGTGACTCTGGGTAACTTGCGGTGAAGGAAAAAAAAAATGACATTCCTGCTAAGCCTTAGGTGCAGCTTGCAAATGGTACTTTTTCTTCCCGAGCTGTTTTACCTGCATGTGGCACCATTCAACATTAAGCATTCTGTTACTCCCATGGATCTTGTATCTTTTACAATGAAAGAAAAACAAATTTTCAAAGGTTGTGTTGTTGGAAGCTGCACACACAACTGTTGGTATTTGGGCTTGTCAAGATGACATTTAGATTTATTTATCTAAACCCAAGGCATACAATATCTCTGGCATGATCATTATTCTTGGCTTAATAAGCACTTTTAAAGTCTGCACTAGAGAAAAATGAACAGTGCTTCTCAATGCCTTCAAAATGATCGTGGTTGTTTTTGCACTAATAACACAGAAATTATGGGTAGGTTGACAGTCGCGAAAGAATAGCAATGTTGTTAAGGTCAGGGCCTTTGCTTTCAGGCAGGTCTGCATTGTCTTAGGTCAACTTCTTCTACTGACTGGATGTGTGACTTTGACCAAGCTACTTGACCTCACTGAACTACATTAACCTCATACGAACAGGGGGAATAACAGTAATGCCCTACCGTGTGGACTCGGTGTGAGGATTCGGTGAGATCAGGCATGTGGAGTGCCGGACATATCATAACCTCTATAATTTATATTCCGTGTAGACGAAAGTGAGCATTAACCACACGGAGAAATGTAATTACTGTGTCTTGGGATTTCTGCCTAGAAATAAGAATGAGTATCAGGGACTGGATTTACCCCCTCTCCTGAAACAACTGAAAAACAAGAAACCTTTTCGAAACAGTGTTTTTCAAGACACTGGACATCAGGTAATGAAAGGTAAGGATCCCTGAGAGATGAGAAATAAACAAGGTGAACCCTACTGTTACCTCACCTGCTTGCTTTGTAAAAATTCCCCGCCTGCAGTGCAGCGCGGGAAAGCTCAGGCAGAGCCAGATTTTAATCGCAAAGTTGAGGAGATTGAATGGAGAGTCTGGCAGAATCAAGCAGCCAGTGCTCGCGGAACAAAGTACCAGAGAGGAAAGAGCTGTGCACAGAAAGCACTCAAGAGATCTGCAGACAATCTCCCCTGAGTATTCAGGAGATTATTAGAGCATGCATGTGAGGAAACTAACCTAGGCTCAGGGGACTAAAAAACAACCAGGCGAAAAAAATAAGAGGTATCATTACCTGATGCTAATACGAGGCCGGAAGTAGTGCCTCTTCCAGTCAGCCAAACTGAACAACCTCAAAATGCATGGCACTTTTTGTTGGTGACACAAGAGGACTTTGCCTCAGTAGTGGGGACTAATCAGTCATAAACTAAACACCATTAGTCCCACCCAGCAAATCCTAAAAGCAAGACATGAAAGGATTAAGCTGTTTCCAAGGAACTGTACTGCATCCCAGAGCAAAGCTTAATAATATTTATAGGAATATAAAAATATCATCACCCAAGAAGATAAAATTCACAACATGTGGCACCCAATATAAAATTACCAGTCATGCAAAAAGCAGGTTAATAGGAACCGTTATGAGGAGAAAGTTTATCAATCAAAATCAACCTCGGATGGATACAGATGTTAGAATTCACAGATAAGGACATTAAGACATTTATTATAACTGTATTCCATATGTTCCAAAAGTTCAACGGAGACAGGGATGAATAAAACTATACTCAAATCAAACTTACCCAGATAAAAATTACAAAGTGTGAGATGAGAATATATTGGATAGGATTAATATAAGATTAGATGTTGCAGAAGAAAAGATTAGTGGCCTGGAACTCATAGCAAGGGAAACTATTTAAAATGACACAAGAGATAAAAAGATGAAGAAACTGACCAGAGAAGCAGTGAACAGTGGAGTGTGTCTAAGCAGCCTAATATACGTATAATTGAAGTCCCTGAAGGACTGGGGAGGGGAGTGGCAGCAGAAAAAAACAGCTGAAGACATAATGGCTGAAGATTTTCCAAAGAAGAAAACTATCACATGGCAAATGACAACGAAATTGCGCCAGCCTGGTCATAAAACCAAAACTTTAGAAGCTGGCAGAAAAAAGGAAACATGTGTTACACGCAAAGGAACACACATAAGGAAGGTAGCAGATTTCTTATTAGAATCGCGGCAGGTACAAAGAGAATGGATCTAATCGACCCGATGCACACTTGTAGAACACTTCGGTCAACAACAGCATAATACACAGCTTTTTCAAGTGCACACAGAACATGTCCCTCCCCAAATTGTAAAATAGATCTTAGTAAATTTTAAATGATTCAGCTAGAATTTAGATCACAGTAGAATTAAATCCAAACTCGACCAAAAGGTCTCTGGACAGTCCTTAAATACCTGCAAACTACATACTTCTAATTAATGCAGGGGTCAAAGAAGGAATCAAATGGGGAAATCCGATACATAGCTCATACCATACCCAAAGAAATAATTAAAAATGGATCATAGGCCTCAATGGAAACGCCAAAACTGTAAATTTCTGGAAGAGAATATAGGAGAAAAATCTTTGCTACCTGGATCAATCAACAAATTCTTACATACAACAAAAAGTACAATTCATTAATTTAAAAAAACGCTAAACTGTACTTCATTCAGTTAAAATCTTCTCTTTCAAAGACACCTGAGGAGCATCTGGTTGGCTCATGGGGTGTCTGGGTGGCTCAGTCAGCTAAGCCTCAGACTCTTGATTTCGCCTCAGGTCATGATCTCATGGTTCATGGGATCAAGCCCTGGGTCGGGCTCTGTGCTGATAGTGCAGAGTCTACTTGGGATTCTACCCCCCCCCCCTTCTGCCTCTCCCCTGCTCACTCTCTCTCTCAAAATAAAGAAACATTTGGAAAAAACAATAAATAAAAAATCAAAAGGAAAAGAAAGAAAGACACTTGAGAGAGAAAAGACAAGCTACACACCAGGGTAAAATCTTTCCAAATTACACATGTGACAAAGCATTTACACCTTTATGTGTAAAAATCCTTATACATAAATAACTTTCCAATAATCACTAATCAAACAACCAAATACAAATGGGCAAAAGAGTTGAACAGACACTACCCCACAAAAGATGGGCTATAATCTCAACATTACTAGTCATTAAGGAAATGCAAATCAAAGCCACAATGAGATATCACTTCACACCTCCTGAAATGCCTACCACTGATGACTGATCATCCTAAGTGCTGTCGAGGATTTGCAACTGGAAATGCCACACGTTGCTGGTGAGAGTGCAAAATCTCACAACAATTTTGGAAAACAATTTAGCAGTTTCTTTTTAAAAAGTTAAGCGTACAACTTGGTTGTGAATCAGCCATCCTATACCCAGGTATTTTTCCGAAAGGAAATAAATCATACATCTATACACAGAATTGTACACAAATGCCAAAACTGGAAACAACTCAGATTCCCATCCAAAGGTGTATGGATAAATACGTAGTTTTGATAAAAAAAAAAAAAAAAAAAAACAAGGAACTTTTTATACACATAGGACATGAGTTAATCATCAAATCATTACATTGAGCAAAAAAATCATGCAAAAAAGTACATTTTTTGTACATAATTACATAAATGTGATTCCATTTATGTAAGACTTTCAAAAGTGGAAGCTAATGTAAGTTGCCAGAAGGCAGATTGGTAGCTGCTTGGCAATAGGGATGCTTCAAGAGGGATGAAGGAGAGTTTATAAAGGAGTAGGGAGAAATTTCTGTGGGTAATGAGTATGTTCACTTTTTTTTTTTTTTTGAGAGAGAGAGAGAGAGTACTCACACATGGGGGAGGGGTAGAGGGGGAGAGAGAATCTTAAGCAGGTTCCATGATCATTGGGGAGCCTGACGCAGGACCCCATCCCACAACCACGAGATACGACCTGAGCTGAAATCAAGAATCGTCGCTCAACCGACTGAGCCACCTGGGTCCCCCATTATGTTCACTTTTTGATTATCACGATGGCTTCACGGGTGTATACATATGTCAAAACTAAACGTATTTTATACTTCGTGCAGTTTACTGTATGTCGATTTTACCTGAATATTTTTAAAGTTATTTTTAAAATGATATTTCATGCAGATGATACAAAAACAACTATGAAAAAACTTCAAGGTTTTTTGGGGGGTGGGGGATAGTATTTTTATCAGTGGCATTATTTAGAAACACTGGCGTGTGGGAATGAGAGTAGAAAGAAGGGCAGCAACCACTCAGGTGTATTCTTAGCTTACATTTCTCTGTGAACCGTGTTCCCCTTTATGGCCCGCACCTGGAGCAGACCACGCCCCCTGCCCCATCTGCTCCGCCCCCAGCGTTCTTAGATCAAATCAAGCGGTTACAAGCTAAGAAAGTGATCTGATTAGTGTTGGGTTTGTGGTCTCCAAGCACCAAGATCTCAGCACTTGGGCACGCCGTCCAGGACGTGGAGTAGGGGCAGAGATTTTTGGTCCTTCCCAGGGATTCATTTGCTTCCGACAAAGGATGACAACGCGACAAATACCACTGTGAGGTATGTGGCCTGGAGGCCATTCGTTTTTCTGAATTTTTTTGTAGATGGCACCGTCAGCCTATTCATATCACACCTCTCCGTGTCCGGGTCCTCTCCTTCCCACACGTAGAAATGTCAAGCCCTTTCCCCCCTTTCCTGTGGGTTAAAGTGTTAAGCAGGCAAACTTGTCTTCAGTTGTCAGCCCTCACCCAACCCTGATCCCTAACGTCTGCTCATCCATAAACCTACAGGTCTGACCCCCAACCCTGCACTACCTCACCTCCCTCCGTTGTCACATACCTGCCTTTTCCCTTCCTTCTCGCCCTCCCCACCATCAGAGAACTTGCAGATGTGCACGCATCCATACACGCACCTCTCCTTTTCACAGTTTATTGTCGTCATCACCACAAATGCCCCCTGTTGGTGCAACGTTTGTGCTCTATGCACTTGACCATTTCTCCACAGCCTCTGTAGACACAGCAGATAGTTCTAGGCTTCTGGGCCTTTCTGTGCACAGGACATTACTTGGAACGGTAGAATTAATTCTCCAGTGTCCCTTGTATCTGGTCTGCCAATCCTTATTGCCGCGTCTTCTTTTCCGTGTCTAATTCAGCCATCCAACAGATAAATATGATTGCCCTTATTGCTCTCAGGTTTTCTTGAAGGGGTGCTAATTGTTTGAGTCTCGTTTTTTTTCTTGAAGTCTTCTTAGCATCAGTATCTTCTACACCTGGTAGGGAAAAAGGGTAAGCCCAGAAGGGTGGGGAAAGAGGGTGGGGACTGAGCGGGAAGGGGAGGGATCCATGAGGAGTGCTAGCTGAGGAGAGGATTTGTGCCAGGGAAGGACAAGCAGGAGCTGTGCGTGGGTTCTATATGAAAAAAGAGGAAGAGCCTGGCTGAAGTCATCTCACATTGCCACCAACTCTAGACTGGAGGTCACAGTGGTACTTGGCATTGGTTGTTCCTTAATTATTGTAGGCTCTGGTGGTTTCCCAATCACCTTAGCTTTGTTGAAGGCAACAGTGGTTTACCCCAGGCCTATTCTCCGTGTGTGTGTGTGTGTGTGTGTGTGTGTATAGGCTGCGGTATTTGGCAGAAATTATTGATTTTCCAGAATGTTAGAAGGTGCCCACAACTGGCACTGATGTATTTTTTGTCACTTCACAGCACCTATGGACACATAGTCCTTTGCTTTTCCATCCAAGAGTAAGCTTAGGAATGCTTTGCTTCATTCTAGGCCAGGCTGCCTGCAGATAGAGACCCTTTCCTCTGCTGTGTTATTGCCAGTTACATGAAATACAGGATATGACAAGAGTTTAGTGCTGTACTATATTCAACATCTGTGCGAGTGTATTACAATGGCCCCCATGCAGAAAAAGGTTCCATCGAGCCAATAGATAAGTGATTCCATTCGTGATAGTGAAAGTTGTCCTACACAATCACCCTCCTCTCTCTTGTCTCCCTCACACCATCCACGAAGGTTTTCAAAGGTAAGTGCAGGTCAATTGGTTTAGTTTTCCTTATCTTTTGTATTTTCTTAACCATTTTGTATTACAGTATTGTAATCATTTTGATATGAATACTTTTGGGTCATGGAACGAATCATCTGAGTTTCCATTATTTCTTATGGGGAAATTTGCTTTGATACACAAGTGCTTTGGATGACAAGCACGTTTCTGGAATGAATTATGCTCGCAAACCAAGGTTTTAGTCTATATAATATATATCCGTCCCCTCCTTGGGACAACGAGGATCTGTACTCGTCAGCTTTGTTTGGTCACCATGGTTCTTCCCCAGCCGATGATAGCCCTGAGGTGACTCAGACATGGGAAAGTACCACTTCTGACAACGTCAATGTCTGTGTAGCTCCCCCTTAGTTTTCTGTTTCTGTTGATAGCAGCAACACCATGGAGGAATCTCAAAATAATTATGGTGATTGAAAGAAGCCAGATAATAAAGAGTAAATACGATGTGAGTCCTTGTATATAGAGTTCAAGGAAGTGCAAACTAATATATGGTGTCTAAAAATAGCTGTGGTTGCCAAGAGCAGAGGTTCAGAAAGGTGGGAGGGAGGAGTCAGAAAGGGGCAGGAGAGAATTTAGTCCTGGTGGATGTGTTCGGTATCTTGATTGTAGCGATGGTTTCACAGGTGCGTGCATGTCGCAAAACGTATCAAATTGCGCGTTTTAAGTGTGTTCATTTTATTGTATGTCAATGAATTTTCAATAAGGCTGTTATGAAAAGTCAACAAGGAATGTAATTAGTGCCCCTTACACAGAATGATTCTCAGGAACCTTTTAAAATATCATTCTAATCAGTATGTTGGTGAAGAAGAATAAACAGAAACTTAAGAAAATGTAGCAATTTGTCCTAAACTTTTTGAAGTCTTCTTCTAAATTCTCCCTGGTTTTGTTGATCAGGCTTAAAAAATTCCTGCTGCTGTTGTTGCCTCTCTGACCTCCTTTCCTTGAAAAAGAGAAATTATTCTCTGGCCATAAAGTGGTTTGTCTTTCAGGTAAAATACACATTGCTTTGGGCTTAATTTCTGTTAATTGCCTACTCTTAGGTAAGACATTAAGTATTTTTCTTTGATCTCAAGGAAAGAAGAATCAAGTGAACATATTAAAAAGCTGAAGGATGATTAAATATAAAATAATTAAAAATCATGCCCTCCTTGAAGCCAGTCACCGTGTTACATCCACCCTAACCCTGTCATGTCACTTGGATTCCTAGGACTACTTTTCTTTCATTCACTGGTTGCATTTATTTATCTCCTATTTATTGAATGTCTCCTATGACACAAGCACTCTGATCAACATCAAAGGTTCTAACTTCTAATTTCATCCTTACCACTGTGATAGAAATAATAAAAGGGCTCCCGATTTACCTACATCCCAGTCCCCACAACATGTGAGTATATTGCCTAACATGGGGAAAAAAGATTTTGCATAGGAGATTAAGTTAGGAACTTGACATGGGGAGAGTATCTTGGTTTATCCACGTGGGCCTAGTCTAGTTACATGAATCCTCAAAAGGAGAGAAACTTTTCTATCTGCAGTCAGAGGGAGATGTGACTACCGAATAATGGTCAGAGAAGGACAGTGTTGCTGGTTTTGATGATAGATGAAGGGCTCCTTGAGTTACGCGTCATATGCTCTGGGTCTGGAGTTCTCTCTTGTGCAGCAAGAGAGCGGATGCAGAATTAAAATGCAAGAGAGGCTAATGTCTGAGAGGAGACCAGAGCCCCGAAGTAAGGGTCCTTGCTCCGTTTTTGTTAGGATCAGAAGGCTTACAAGCATGATGGGCTTGCACAAAGAGACAATGAAACCGTGAACATTAACTCACGGGCGTGGGGAAAACGGGGTTTTGAAGATATGTGGTATTAAGGGTTTGGGTCAGTACAATACAAAATCCTGGCACTGGGCAGAAGGTTGTTCACAGCAGACATGAGGCACCACCTCAGTTTACCTAAACTGGCCTAGGGGCACGAAAGACAGAGCCTGCTCCCTCAGGGTTAAAAAGGCACCTTTCTTTTGCTAATTAGCTCCTCTCTGGGCCACTTGGCCCCGAAGTGGTCTAAAGTCCTGTTTACCTGTTTTGGTCCTTCCTGTGAAAGCAGCTTTCTGCTATTGTACTAAGTTGGGGGTTTCCACCCTGAATACCTAATCTTGTTTACCTCATTTTTGATGTTTACATCCTGACGCTTTTCTATTCCTGTATCTTTGTCCTACACTGGGGACCTTTCCCAAGATTGTTTACCCAATCTTGTCTACCCAAACTTGGGTGTGTGCATTCTGTGGCTTTCTAATTCTTTATGCCTTGTTAGCCCATCGGTGGAAGCTCGGGGAATTCCTACGTTTATTCCCCACAGTTAAGGAACGTAGACAGTCTCTAGATATTCTGCCAACATTTTTATTTTAGTCCAGTGAGACCGATGTTGAACTTCTGACCGGCAGAATCGTAAGATGCTAAATTTGCACTCATAAACCACTGTGGTGATTGATTACGGCAGCAATACAAAACTAACCCAACCACACACATACCCACCTGTAGATCCTATGACCATAGATAGACCCAGGGAAAAACTGTATCTGTGCCACCTGTCTGAAGTATTTGTTGAATGGATTAAAACACTGCTAGCAAACTGATGTCCAAAATTTGTTGTTAAAGGTGGAAGTCTTTCAAGAAGGGAACCAGTTAGCCACAAATCATAATTTCATAAGGAAGAGGAAAAGAGAATAGAGTGGAAAGAGTAAAGTGTCTCTTTTTTCCCCCAATGAAGCATTCTTTTTTTAAAATTTCTTTAATATTCATTTATTTGAACATTCAGGGAATATAGTTGGGTTTTTTTTTTAGATTTTTAAAAATAGTATATTTATTTTTGAGAGAGAGAGAGAGAGAGACAGAGTGCAACCAGGGGAGGGGCAGAGAGAGAGGGAGAGAGAGAATCCCAAGCAAGCTCCTCACTGTCAGCACAGAGCCCAAAACAGGGCTCGAACTCACAAACCGTGAGATCATGACCGGAGCCGAAGTCGGATGCTTAACCCACTGAGCCACCCAGGTGCTCCTCCAATGAAGCATTCTTGAATGAGGCTGTCTTGAGATTTTGGTATGCAACTCAGAAAAAGATTTTATAAATCTCTGGAAATAAAAGTTAAACATTCAAATGCTAGGAAAACTTTAATAGCCATTTGAGTGTACTTTTATTATTGAT
The DNA here is from genome assembly GCF_027475565.1 of Acinonyx jubatus. Classification (NCBI taxonomy): domain Eukaryota; kingdom Metazoa; phylum Chordata; class Mammalia; order Carnivora; family Felidae; genus Acinonyx; species Acinonyx jubatus. The sequence continues at coordinate 113,779,524 of NC_069389.1, forward strand.
TACTTTTTGATATTAATAAGGTCAGGATTCTACTGCTATTTGCCTACTAATGCCCTACATCCAAATGTAATAATTGCGTTAGCTAAAATATTTAGTTGGGCAAAATGTGATTCAAACAGTAAATCAACATTTCAAAATGTAAGTTTGTGACCAAGAACCTGAAGGAATGCATCTTCTCCTGGATTTTCTCTTTCCTCATCGATGAGCACCCCTCAGGTGATTCATCTATAAGCTTCTGTAAGCTTCTGGTCTTACTTTTCAAATTTCTCTTCTGCAGCTAAAATACTGTAGGTAGATTTTTCCCCCCAGTTTTGCCTGAGCAAAAACGGATAGGATTCAGTTGCAATGAATGAGACTTAGGGTAAATGTTGAAAAGAACCTTTCAATTTTGGAAAGGATTACAGTATAAAATGGATAACTCTTGCTAGATGTGGAAGATATAGATGCTTCACTAAAGTTTGGAAAAAGGTGCTACCAAAGATTCAAGTTAGTGTTTTAGATCTGTGGTTCTGTCCTTCCAGGTATGGCTGAATCAAACTGAACTATGATATTTGGCTGGTACTAATTGCAATGTTTTATTAAAATGATGATGCCATGTGATAGGATCAGGAATACCTGAAATTTCATTAAATCATTGATCGGATACAGCAAAAAAAACAGAGGGTTCAGAGCCAGAATTTCAGTTCAAGTCTCAACAGCATTCATTACGTGTATCCGTAAATCACTTACACTTTCCGAGCCTCGGTGCCTTCTTCTGTAAATGGTTGTAATTTTAGTTCTCCACCAGACTTGCTTATTATGTAGCTCAAAATAAAGTCACAAATGTGAAAGTAACATGAAAATGATAATGTATTATCTGCCTCAGATTTTATAGGACTTTTGTATCGTTTTGATGTTAAAAACATCCCTACAAAGTAATTATTTTTATCCCAATTAAGACTGTTGGGAAAGACTCAGAAGTTAATCACTCATGGTTTCACAGTCTGTAAATGTCAGAGCCAGAATTCTGTTTTGAACCCAGAATCTTTTGCACCAAATCCTGCCCTCTCACACATTCTTACATAAACCCGTCCTCAAATTATTTGTCTTTGGTCTGTTTGTTGAAATGAGGTTTTAGAGATGCAGCAAAGTAAGAAATATGCAAAATACATTCATATGGCTTATCACTGGAGTTTAATCCCTCTCTCTTGAACTATGACAGACTGAATACAATATGTGGGACCAGTCTTAGGATCTTGGAAACCTCCAAATTCAAGTAGAATGTCTAGAGACACAGTACTGAAATTAACTTTTAGAAAATTTTATTTTCCCATGGCTTGCAACGAACTCTACAATGGGGTCAATTTTGAGCCATTAATTTCCAACTAAAGCTGTCTAATTCAATTTGTTTACCCTCTAGAACAATCTTTTAGGAAAGCCCTTAAAGGCATAATGAAGAGTGCTTCAACATAACATTTGAGCCCATATTGAAGGCATTCATGATGTGCTTCAACATAACATTTGAGCCCATATTGAAGGCATTTATGATAACATAATGTCACATTATAGAGTCGTATACTAGCCTCTAATTAGAAGTTTGTGACAAATAACCCTGGTTGCCAATGATTTAAACTTGTTTCACTTCCATGACAGAAAAGGCATTTAAAAAATAAAAACGCTTGGTACATGACATTTGTACCTTGTTGGGTTTCAGCAGAACCTTAAGCAATTTGACCTTCTCGGTGTGAAAATGTAGAGATGAAAAATGATCCTTATACACATCTGGGACACTCAACTATGGACAAGCCTCCACTTTTCACAACAGTAAATCTACATTAAGTGTATGGAAAATTAGACCGGTCGGGCTTCAAACCAGATGATTTAGAAGCACAGAAGTAGTAAATTTGGCTATAGAACCATAGCTTGCCCCACATTAAGTAAATTATAACCATTCTTATGGTTAAATTCTTACAACCATTTCCAGTTAACTTTTATCCAAGTAAAAGGAATCAGTGGATCAATCAGTGGTTCCTGCTTTTATGATTTGAACACCACTAGACTCAACTCAGTTGCCTGGGAGATTTGATTGTAGACAGAGCCCAGATGAGAAGGTTGTCATTTTGGCCCTACTATTCAACTTTGAAGCATTTCTGAGTAAGGATGGTTTCTTTTTGTTTTATTGTGACTGTGAAACAAATGTAACATTTTTCTTTTGGACGGGGAGGTGGTGTTGAGCGTTTTGAGGAGGAAATGGGAAAGAGTCACGATGTGTCATTTAGCTGCCTAAGAGTCTGCATTCAAGTCACCAGGAAGGCATTTTCTTTTCAAAGCAAATCATTCTAATAATTAAAATGAAGGGTGGTAATAATGAAAACCGGGAATTCTCTTCCATACCCTTTGCCAAGTTCCTACCATCACAGGCCTCTGCAGTGGTGGACTAAGTTTCAATGAAATCTAATGGCATTCAGATTTTCTAAGGACATTATCCACTGCCTATTAAAGATTCATTTATTTCTCTTAAAGATACCATCCAAAGATAGCATATATAATGCAGCCTGATTTTTCTTTTTTCTTCGTTTTCCTATATCTCCTATAGGAAGTACATTGGCATCTTGTAAAGCTGGATTACAAAACTAGCCCGAGCAATTTCCTTACGCAGCTGAAATTTAATGCTTGTGCACACACAACATTCAGAGATGAAATGTGACATTTATTCCCCTATGCCAAGAGATTAGAAGTTATCCTTGTGGAATTTCAGTTTTGTCTTTCAGAAAAGGAGTGAGTTTGCTGGCTTTTCCTCTCTGTCTCCATCTCTGCGTGTGCTACAGGGAATGTGAGCATTTTGTAAATAAAGCTCATAAAACACCACAAATGATGCAGTTGAATTTGAATACTGAGGCAGTACTTGCGCTTGGTTTCATCTGAAGAGGAAATTGTGGCCAGCAAAATCTCCTAAGTACAAATGATATATTTCATTAACATCCTAAGCTCTTTTGAGAAGACTGCAACAGATGTGGGTTCTTCACAGCGCGCTGCTTTTCCTAGCCCTGAGCCTAACGGCTGATTATTGCAGTGTCCACTTCCAAACACTCGTGAATAAACTTCAGCAGTGCTTGCCAGTTCATGAGTGAAGCCGATGTATCTGCAATTACTTTTCTTGCCGTTGGCAGCAGAAATATCTGTGACTACCCGGGGTTAAGTCATCAAAAGGCTCTCCTGCTGCTAGAGGAAGGCACAAATGGAGGTAAATGGGCTCTTCTCATAGAAACTCATTGTCCTGAGACGCGTGGTGCGGGACTCCTCAGGTATCAGGTGGCGATGACTGGAACTTTCCGCGGGTACCTTAATTGACTAGGGCTCACCAAGATCTCATATTTTTTGTTTGCTGATTGGTAACAGCCAACTGGACTTAAGGTCTCAGAATCAGAGTTTGGGATCATGCCAGGAGTTACTAAGCTTGGGGGCAGAAAGTCACAGTCTCTTGTAGAAGAATAAGCTGGAAATAGAGATTACAGGGCAATGGGTTAGAAATAAATAAATTGTGTTAACAGTTCCAAACAAAGGATTACATTATTTTATGGATCACATTTTGACCCTTATATGTATTCGCATCATGTACAGACAGCTAATGTTTTTTAAATAATTTTTTTTTTGCTGGGGCACCTGAGTGGCTCAGTCGGTTGAGCAGCTGACTTTGGTTCAGGTCATGATCTCATCTTTCATGAGTTCGAGCCCCACATCGGGCTCGCTGCTGTCAGCACAGAGCCCGCTTTGGATCCTCTGTCCCCCTCTCTCTCTGCCCCTCCCTCGCTGGCGCTCTCCCCAAAATAAATCTTTAAAATAATATTTTGCCAGTTTTTAAATTGACATATAATTAGCATATATTATATTAGTTTGAAGTGTACAACATAATGATTTGATATTTGTGTATATTTGTGAGATGATCACCACAGTAAGTCTAGTTACATCACTATACTTTGTTGCAATTTTTTTCTTATGAGCACTTTTAAGATGTATTCTCTTAGCAACTTTCAAATATACTATACAGTATTATTAACTATAGTTACCATGCTCTACATTACATCCCCATGACTTATTTATTTTATAACCAGAAGTTTGTTAGACAGCTTGTTTTTGTTTTTATCGTGTAGGTCCTTTTTTTCTCTTCGTGTTTCTTTCTTCCCCTTAAGGGGTAAACTTCTTAAATGCTATTAAGCTTACATAAGTATTATATATTATACAGAATATTACTCTATAAAATTGAAAGTTTGAGCTCACGAAACTTCGCCACAATACCGAGAACACGCTTATTTGCAAAGGACTGTGGTCCATATCAGGTGTCATTCTCTGTAGGTAGAAAACTGGGCTCTAAGGAAACATATTTGCCATGGGAGAAACATAATTTGCCAGCCTGCAGTGTCAGAATTCAAATTAGTCTTTTGTGTAATCCAGAGAAAATAGCTGAGGCCCACACGTTAGCATATCAAAGGCAGGTTGAGAAGGTGTGTATGTTTAAAGTGATTTTCAATCAACTTTAATCAGCACCCCCAGAACATTTCCAAAATACATCATTCTTAAAAGCATCCTATATAGGCAGCAACTTAATTTATATATTCCTGTGATCATCTTCCTATGTGCTACATCAATTTTATATATGCATTTGAGAGTTGAAAGAGTGGAGGACTGGAAGTTGAGTGACCGTGAGTGTTGCCATTGGAAGAGTTATGTTAGGCTCAGAACAGGAGTTAATGGATGTATACATATATATGGGTTTGATGGAGTTTTGTTATTTCCAATGGAGCAGGTAAGATACATAATCCAAACTGTTCTAAACGTTTTTAAAAATAATTTTAAAATAATTTAAACATTATAGCACTATTAATGGAGTTGAAATCAAAGAATAAATTCATGCGTGGTTCTCCCCAGTAAGCCCCAATTTGACATTGGTCCTAATCCCCATTTAGTTGTTGTAAGCATCCATATATCATGTTACCCATTTAATGATAATAGCTGACATTTATTGGGTCTTTACCATGTGTACTTTCCATGTTTTGACTCATTTAATCTTCATAACACCCCTGTGGTATAGGGGGTATACTATTATCCTGTTTTACAAATGGGGTAAGTGAGGCACAAGGCCATGAAGTTTCCTGCCCAAGGTTATATCAGGAGGAAGTGGCAGAGTAAGAGTTTAATCAGGGAATTTGACTCCAAAGCCTGTATTCTTAGTCATTATGCTATATCATCACTGTCGCATACGTGCCATTTCACATGGCGTTCCCTTTAACAAAGAGTTTTCTCGGAAAGGCGATGTAGTCACCGTGGTTTTTCAAATGTCCACTGTGTTCAGCATGTGTGTAGGTACTATGGGGAAATGGAAATGTTTTTAGTTTGCTGATTATGTGATATAATGGTTCTGTTTTAAAAAAGAATTGCTTCCCTCATTGGTCTATAAGCTATCTGAGGGCAAGGCCCAGGCTGTTTTCATTTCTGAATCCCCAATCACAGTCCCTTACAAACATTAGCTCAGTAAAGGTTGTCTATATGAAATGAAAGATGTTTATAAGAGTCTGTAAACTGCCTCCCCTCTGCCTCCAGTGTGGTCCATACATGGTTCCCCATCAAATAAATAAGCTTCTGAATCAACTGGCATTGTAACATTTAAAAAATATGCAACATCCTGGGGCACCTGGGTGACTTAGTATGCTAAGCGTCTGACTTCAGCTCAGGTCATGATCTCACGGTTGGTGAGCTTGAGCCCCGCCTCAGGCTCTCTGCTGTCAGTGCAGAGACCACTTCAGATCCTCTGTCTCCCTCTCTCTTCCTCTCCCCTGCTCGCAAGCATTTGCTCGCATGCTCCCTTGCTCGCTCTCTCTCTCCTTCTCTCCCCTCTCTCTCAAAAATAACAAACCCTATGACCCAACAATTGCACTACTAGGTATTTATCCAAGGGATACAGGTGTGCTGTTTCGAAGGGACACATGCATCCCCATGTTTATAGCAGCACTGTCAACAATAGCCAAAGTATGGAAAGAGCCCAAATGTCCATCGATGGATGAATGGATAAAGAAGATGTGGTGTGTGTGTGTGTGTGTGTGTGTGTGTGTATACATATACATACATATATACACACATATACAGTGGAGTATTACTCGGCAATCAAAAAGAATGAAATCTTGCCATTTGTAGCTACGTGGATGGAACTAGAGGGTATTATGCTAAGCGAAATTAGTCACAGAAAGACAAGTATCATATGACTTCACTCATAGGAGGACTTTAAGATACAAAACAGATGAACACAAGGGAAGGGAAGCAAATATAATATAAAAACTGGGAGGGGGACAACACAGAAGAGACTCTTAAATATGGAGAACAAACAGCGTTACTGGAGGGGTCGTGGGAGGGGGGATGGGCTAAATGGGTCAGGGGCATTAAGGAATCTATTCCTGAAATCATTATTGTACTATATACTAACTAACTTCGATATAAATTAACAAAATAAATTAAATTTAAAAAATAAATAATAAAAATATGTGACATTTTAATTTATCAAAACATACAATTCAGTTCAATTCCAGAGAAAATTATTTAACATTTTCTTTACTCACTACTCAGGTCAGTATGAAGACACCTTGTAAAGTGTAAGGCAATATGCAAATACAAAAGGTTTCATCACAAGGTACTGTACTAGGGACCACATACTTGCCTTCATTAGCTCTTCATAGTTGGATAACAATGACCCTCCCATTTGTCAGCTTAGTCTAAAACCAGTGTCTGTGTCAACGTGACTGATACGTAACAGTAGCCTTCTTACCAGTTTGGTGGGATAAAGTCGAGTGAGCATAAATCCTCCCTGAATGTGGGATCGGTGTCTCCAGAGGTAGACTCTTGATACTTTCGTCGCTCTGGGTACTAGTGTATCTTCACATGCCCCCACCCTCACCATTACCCAATGCTATGGTGCGATGGTCCAAGAGAAAGGACTGACTTTAGCCCAGGGCTCAGATTCTTGGACTGTCTAGCCCAGCTTTATTGTTGGCCTAATTGCTTCAAGATCAATTCTTATTCTCCTTAGCAAATGAATCTCAGGCAAAGCCCAAGATTTCCCTCTTTCTCTACAATTTCTGAGAATGAACTCATAAGTGTTATACTGATATCAGATCATGTTACTTTGTGGGATAGTGAAGATATGAATAAAACGCTGCCCCACTCATAAGAAGAATCCAATAGGTAATTAAAATAGCTTACAGAAAATGATTTCTTCATCCATGGCTTGATGTCAAAAATACGTTCTGAGTAGTTGGGAAGGACATACTGGAGAAGCACGCATGAAAGGAGACCTGTACTAAGAGTGTCCAAAAATAAATTTTTCCGAAGATCACATTGCTATGTGTGTGCAGGGAAGAGGGAAGGTACACCTGTTCTAAAATGCCATCTCAGAGATCGGCACACCAATACCAAAGGCTTCAGGGTAGAGAATATCTATGCTACAGCACATGTAGAAATCAGTCCATTTTTAGTGTGCCAAAGCAGTCTGCAGATAGCCAGACCATCCAGATTGGCTGTGAAACATTCATTATCAACTAAGGGTCAACAGAGTTTGCATGACTAATCACCACCTGTCAAAGTTTGCATTGCATCTGACTTGTCTCGTGCAGAATTAGCACAACTACCTGCAAATGCAAACACCTATTCACGAGCACTGTATGTTTTCCCCTAGGTGAAAATAGGCTCCCAGGATGCATTCTTCCTGCTATATCTTATTGCTATACAGTGCTTCAATTCATAGACAACTTCGTCGACACAACATTTAATTAAACACCACGTTGTTTTTAGTGTATTTTTTAAATGAGTCTGATGCACTACTTTTATCCAAATGTCTGATGGCAGCAGTCAAACAATTGCCCTAGAAACTGTTTTTGAAGGTGTTAGCATTTGAGTTCAGAAACACGTTAAACCCGCTTCCTTGCACAATATGTCAAAATGTCTCAATCTTGACCCATGATATTTACTTGATATTTTAGCTGTAATCCCTCCTGGGTGTACAATGAAGACTGTAAAGAAAGGTAGAAGAGGGGCACCTGGGTGGCTTAGTCAGTTAAGCATCCGACTTCCGCACAAGTCATGATCTCACGGTTCGTGGGTTCGAGCCCCACATTGGGCTCTGTGCTGACAGCTTTGAGCCTGCTTCAGATTCTGTGTCTCCCTCTCTTTCCACCCCTCCCCCACTTGTGCTCACACTCTCTCTCTCTCTCTCTCTCTCTCTCTCAAAAATAAATAAACATTTTTTAAAAAGGTAGAACAGAGTCTAGGTTACTAGATATTATAACATTATAGTTCTAGGTTACTGGAGAATCTTTGCTGCTACTCTGTACAACTGCACCATACAACTTTGAGGCAAGAATAGACCTGGAACTTTTTGCCACTATCATATAGGTCTCGTTTTACTGAAAGGGAAGCCAAGGCCAGGAGATGTCAAGTATATTGCTCAAGGTCACGCAGCTAGGTAGTAACAGAACTGAGGCTAGAACTCAGGCTATCATTTCCAAAGCTACTTGTCTTTTCAAATTCAGTATAAAATGGGCTAGTGTGAGAGCTCACTGGGGGTTTACTCTGAAGGAAGTCTTTATGAGGTGGCTACTCTTCATGCTGTGGACCTGGAAAATGGTTGGGGTGTGTGTGTGTGTGTGTGTGTGTGTGTGTGTGTGTGTGTGTGTTTGATGGCTACGTTTCTTGAATAAGTGTATGTGTAATGATAGAACCAACTTATGAGCTTTCCACATGGAGCTACCTGCAGATTTTTTTCGGATTTTCCAGATATTAGACCAAAGACATTTAGAGCCAGAAGGGACCTTGGATCAGTGGTTCCTAATCGTTTAGGGGTTGAGGATCTCTCTGAGTGTCAGAAAAGCTTTCTGCGCGTGAAAATGGGTCTGCTCACAAAATTGCATGTAACGTATCCAGGGGTTCTTAGAGCCACACGAACTCACGATGAGATCATTTTACTCATTGTCATTTGCAGAATGGGTGAGTATAGGTAAGGTGGGTGCTGCCTTCTAAGTTACCTATTCCAGCCCCAGCACTTTTTACACCTTAGGAGGATACACCTAAGCAGAGAGGTGGGGGCAGACTTCTAAAAGTCCCACACCTTGCCCTTCATTTGTAGGGTTTAGGCTATTCTTTCCACTTAACTGATCCATGGCAGTCTTGTCTTTTTCCTCAGAAGACAACAGACGAGTAAACTACTACGTAAGCATATACACAGTAGGTCGTGCTTTCACTGTGAAGCAGTGAGACACTACTTTTTATTCATAAGTGTTTAGGTATATATTACAGAGAATTTCCAGATATAAAAAGACAATGTCTGGGGCGCCTGGGTGGTTCCATCTGTTGAGCATCCGACTTCGGCTCAGGTCATGATCTCCCGTGAGTTTGAGCCGCACGTCGGGCTCTGTGCTGACAGCTCGGAGCCTGGAGCCTGCTTCGGATTCTGTGTCTCCCTCTCTCTCTGCCCCTCCCCCATTTGGGCTCGCTCCCTCTCTCTCTCTCTCTCTCTCTCTCTCTCTCTCTCTCAAAAATAAATAAACATTAAAAAAAGACAATGTCTGTAATAGGAATTTGTGTTATTGAAAAAAAAAACACACAAGTTCAGGCCTTCACATCGATCCTAATTATAAGGTATAATTGTTTATACCCTCGCTGCTAGGCACAGATTCTGCCGCGGACACTGGCATTAGGAGAGAACTTTCTTTCTCAGAGCATCATTCCTGCCACCATTGTATAAAGGTCATTGGAAATGGTTGCATTCTCTAAGCCTTCAGTGGTTGGCTTGACGATTATAAAATTAGTGTACTTTTTAGATGACATACTTAGTTACGTAACTGCCGTGTTTATCCAAATTACTTCCCAGAAATGCCGCAAAGCGTGTGTGTTCTGAAATCCATTATGTGGCCTGTTGATGTTGCACACAGCTGTCCCTCATGTCCTTTTGTAGAAAAGCTTTGCAAAAGCTTCTCCTTGACGTGGAAATCAACAATGTAGCATTACCACCCGACTGACCAGGGGGCAGATGGAACAGTTTCCTACAGCGCTGGGAAGTTAGGCCCTTGCATGCGCTGTCCTGGAACGGAACCTCCTGGTTCAACAGGCTTCTTGCCAATCCATGGAGGGAGAAAGAAGCCAGGAGAGGGAGCTGAGGCTATGTATCGGAGATGGGCCAGTGCTGGGAAGCACCCCCGGGACTGGAGATATCCTCTCGGTAAAACCCTGAAAGCCAGTACACCTGCCTTTCCAATCATTAGTTTTTCACCTTTGTGATCAAAGCATGAAGTAGAGATGTGATCGGTCTTAACATTTATATTCACATTCTTTCCCCACCCCAGGCAGAAAAACCCTCTGAGTTTGCTCCAGGGTGGAAATAACCATTGCGGCAGAGACCTGTGTAGGCTGACGCTTCCTCTCTTGTCACATTTTATAGAGTTCCACTGAAGTGATCACCCTAATGAAATCTGATCAGTTTACCCTCCAGCTTACAAACCTCTGTTTGCTCTTTCTTGCTACTCAATCGCTTATAAGATTAGGTGCGTTTTCCTTTTGGCAAACAAGATTTTTCCCAGTCTGACTTCCTCTCCCCCTCACCTGCTCCCCTAGTCTATCATCTAAAGTGTCAACTGTCGGGCCTGCCTCTTAATTCCTTTCTTTTTCACTCGCTATTTAATGTGCTAGGATGGCCATCTCCCCCTCTGCCACGCAAAATGCATTCTGCAAGACTCGGAGTACATATCCCTTCCCCCATGACCATGTTAATTAATCTGCTCACTGCATTCACCAGATCTTAATGGTAGTGCACTTCATCTGCCCCCATGACCATGTTAATTAATCTGCTCACTGCATTCACCAGATCTTAATGGTAGTGCACTTCATCTGTTTATGTGTCTTTCTTTCCCCCACTAGTCCCAATGTGAGGAAATGTGTTTTATCTATGCTGCTGGAGTCACAGTAAAAAAAAAAAAAAAAAAAAAAAAGGTGGTAAACTCTCATTTCTGCCCTTCCCCCTTCCAGATGGAACATAAACAAATTGGTGACTTTGTGCTCGTTAAGATAGATTTCTAACACATTTCCTTCCAGCCCTGATGACGACCATACATTTAGACGTTTATTTCTCCACTGTTAAAAAAGTAATAGTAGGATAATTAATGTTTGATAAGTCAGCCAACATGGTTTGATCATTTTTTCATAATTCCACCTGTTCCTTGATTGTTTTATTGCTTTAGGTGATGCAGCAGAATAACACAGAAGTCCTTTAAAAATGCAGACGCTTCAGTCCCATGAGCCAAAGATTAGATTTCAGTCGGCCTGGGGTGGGGCCAGGATATCAGTATTTTTTGAAAGCTCCCCCAGAATACCGAAATATGCAGCCAGGTCAAAACTCAGTGGTACAACAGAATTGACAGTGGGACCAATGGCAAGTCTCTACTTGTCTTTCACTGAGAATGATTACAATTATCACTTCTTGGGGCGCCTGGGGGGCTCAGTAGGTTAAGCGTCCGACCGTTGGTTTCGGCTCAGGTCACGATCAGGTTGGTTCATGAGTTCAAGCCCTGCGTGGGGCTCTGTGCTGACAGTGTGGAGCCTACTTGGGATTCTCTCCCTCCCTCTCTCTCTGTCCCTCTCCTGCTCATTCTCTCTCTCTGTATGTGTCTCTCTCTCTCAAAATAAATACATAACCTTTAAAAAAAAAAAAAAAGAACTATTGCCTCTTGAGAATATTTCCTTCCATTGAGCACTTTTCATACTGTATGTGCATTTTACATACTCTCACATGCATTTTACATACAAGATATGTTTTATCATCGCATATATACCAAGTAGGTGCCATTTGGTAGATAAGTTAGCCATAGCAGCAGACGCCTGTAGCAATAGAGTTGAGCTTGAACGTGTAGTGATGATTCCTGGTGATCCATCTGGTTTGGTCATGGGTACAAAACATTGTGTTGAACCCAGGGACTCGAAGTGAGTTTCAGCTCACCGACTGCTTGGAGAGCTGAGCCGTGAAGGCTTATTAGAATGTCAGAGGGCTCAGCAGGGCGGGTGCCACGGTGCTTCTGGTCAACTAGGCAGAGTGCCACGGTCCTGAGTGCGGGGGTAAATGGATGCACGTGTTTGGGTACCATAAGTGTTTCTCCAGAGAGCTGTTTCATCCGCAGTCTTTTCACCACCCAGCAAATGGAAATAAGTGCATTCGTCGGCGACCTCAGGCAAAGTTGGCTCGAGGATCTGCGGCGAAGCATCTTTTGCAAATTAATGTCATGTAGTTGCTGGTTGCAAGAGATTTGGCTCTCACTCCCCAGAAAGGCTGAGAACTGGAAGTGCTAGTACGTGTCTTCACAACTCCCACTAAAGTGGGTTTGGTGATACTGACAAAGCAGATGAAACCACCAGAGCCTGGGGAGGTCTTGGCCATAGGTAAGAATTTGCCAGCCAATAAAAACATTATAAGAGCTCTTTGTTTCAACAGAGAGCACACATTGCCCCTTCTCTCACTGCCTGTGAAAAAGGAGAACTGATCTATAAAATGAAATTGGATGTGTGCGCCGCTGAGATCCATTCCTATCTGATTTATGCCCTCTCTACACATTGGAATATGGTAGTAAGATAAAAATTGCTCAGGTATTCTAATAAATTTCCCTTCTCATCATTTAAGACTAGTCCTATTGCTGGGGCAATACATTCTCTTAAAGGGCGTCTGACTCTAATCATCCACTGCATATTGGAAACTATAATCCTAGGGTTGGTTAGCATTTTTCTGGTCTTTGTGATACCTCCCTGAAGGGCAGTGTGAGGAATGACATTTATTTCTTTGATTGCAAAATGCTGTAAGTCATGAGGAATAACACCAATTTAGTCAAAGATTTGGGGGCAAAACTAGAGCCAGTGCCACATTACATGTTCACATTAAGTTTATAGCACATCTCAATTCAGAAACATTAAATTGTAAAAAAAAAAAAGATATATACTTAGAATCGAAGACATATAAAAGTACCATCTTCTCGCCTTTATATAGAATCTTAGAGTTTACCGGGTATTTTGTCCAGTTTCCATCTCATGAGATCTTTACATAGAAATCTTGGGTGTCGGGCCCAGAGAGAAGAAAAACAACAGTAGAACATGCTTATGCCAACAGGAGGGAGGAGTAGCAATCAGAAGGAGGGATCTGGGACAAATGACTGCTGATGTCCTTCCTCATGTGGGCCTTTCTCCCTGGATCCCTCCTTGCCCTTAGTTGTAAAGCTGTATGCTGACGCAGGAAGCAGAAGCACCTGGAAGGTTCTGTGAGACATCTTTCCAGAGGAACTTACGGCGCATAGCAGGGCCAGACTGGCTTGTTCTAGTGAGAGTCCGGGTGATTCAATATGGGGACTAAAAATGACATCTTGTTTTTTAGAAGGGTTATTACACTGTGTGTCTTCCTGTTTTCTTTTTAACTAAATGGAAAAGGCAGTCATGATTAGCCAAGTAGTGATATTACGAGCATGTGATGGGTATTCTCTATAGGATATGGTAAATTTTCTTTAAAATGGTACTTTGCTGTTACCATCAGTTCAATAATGTTGGACAGTAAATTAGATAGAGAAAATCATCTCATATCTTATTTTAGGCAATATAATAATATATATAATTTTCAGCACAGACTAGTGATTTCTAATTTTTTGAATCCTTCCTGCTACAGAGGTAAAAATATAAGAAAAGCATTCAATATGCCTTATTGATTTTTATATTTAAATATTTAATCCACTTATTTAGGTCTATTGGCAGGAGTATTGATAGCACTACATTTCCTCAAATGTTTAACTATGTTTATTGAATAGATTTCTAGTTACTCACAAATATATATATTTATTTATAGTTAAGAACAGTTAACATAAGTTCTATCCTCTTAACAATTTAAAATGTATAATATAGTATTATTAATTATAGACATTCCATTGTCCAGCAGATCGCTAGAACTCATCATCCTGCATAACTAATTTTTTTAATGTTTATTTATTTATTTTGAGAGAGAGCGTGAGTAAGTGGGGCAGAGGGAAAGGGAGAGAGAATCCCAGGCAGGCTCTGCACAGTCAGCATAGAGCCTGGTGTGGGGCTCAAACCCACAAACTGTGAGTTCGTGACCTGAGCTTAAATCAAGAGTTGGGCACTTAACCAACTGAGCCACCTGGGCGTCCCATAACTAAAATTTATACACGTCGAACAACGAATCCCCATTCCCTCCCCATCAGCCCTTGGCAACAACCATTCTACTCTCTGTTTTTATGAGTTTGACTATTTTAGATACCTCTTATAAGTGAAATCAGGCAGTGTTTGTGCTTGTGTGACTTGCTTATTTCTCTTAGCCTAATGTCCTCCAGGTTCACCCATGTGCACATGGCAGCCTTCTATTTTAAGGCTGAATAATAGCCCACTGTATACATCACTTCTTTGTATCCATTCATCTGTAGATGGATAATCAGGCTGTTTCTGTATCTTGGCTATTGTGAGTAACGCTGCAATGAACATAGGAGTTGCAGATGTCTCCACGAGATACTGATTTAAATTCTTTTGGACATATACCAAGGAGTGGGATTGCTGGGTCACACGATAGTTTTATTTTTAATTTTTAAGGAACTTCCATATTGTTTTTCCATAGCGACCACACCATTTTACACACCCACCGACAGTGTTACACAGGTTTCCAATTCACAGCCTCACCAACGCGTGTTATCAGGTGTGAGGTAATGGCCTATTGTGGTTTTCATTTGCATTTTCCTGATGATTGGGGACTTTGAGCACCTTCTCAGGTACTTCATGGCCATCTTTCTGTCTTCTTGGAGAAATGTCTATTCAGTTCCTTTGCCCATTTTTAAATTGAGTTATTTGGTTTTTTTGCTATTGAGAGTTGTATGAATTCCTTATATATTTTGGAAATTAATCCCTTATTACATATATATTTTGGTTTGCAAATATTTTCTCCCAGTCTGTAAGTTGCATTTTCATTCTGTTTGTTGATTGCTTCCTTTGTGGTGCAGAAACTTTTTAATTTGATGTAGTCCCATTTGTCTATTTTGTTGTTCAACACTTCTTGGATTTCATATCCCCATCTCCTGAGAAAGGTATTGAGTCAGGCATCTTTCCCTAGACCTTTTCATATAGCAGAACTTGGGCTCCCCTATGTAGAAAGAAACCATTGATTACTCCATATATTGCTGTAACAGAGACAAGTCAAAAATTAGCTGAAATTGATTACCCCATTCCATTTACTAAAGGTTTCTGTCTTTCTGCTCAGCTGCTATAACAAAATACCATGAATTGCGTGTCTTAAACATCAGACATTTATTTCTCAGAGTACCGAAGGTTCCTGGTGTGCACACAGACACATCTTGCTTCTGATGTCTTTCCTGTTCTTCTTCTAAAGTGCTAATCCCATCATGAGAGCACCTTCATGACTGTGTCTAAACCTAAGTATCTCCCAAGGCTTCAACATATGAATCTGGGGCGGGGGGAGACACAATTCACTCCAAGCAATTCCTAAGCAAAATATCTGCTGGCCGGGAGAACAAATCCAATTTTGCAGTGTGCAGTGTTCATCCACCAGGGACCCAAACTAGACTTCTCTACCTTCCTGATTTTATTTCATGGATTAAACTGAAGTTATGTCCAAAAGATCACTAAAATATGGTTGTGGGGACACAATGGATATAGAAATTATGACTTATTTTCCTTTCTTACTTTTAATGAACAGAACGGGATTTTATAAATTAGTTGTTGGCTAGCTTTTTATTCAATGCTTTCATGAAAAACAATTCTCTTGTCACAGAAAATCAGAAAGACACTTATCTGCAACAGTCATTGTGTGCTATATATATCTGTGAAGCAAATTAGTTCAAAATTTAGTGGCTTAAAGCAACAAGCTATTATATCATCCCTTCTATGAATTAGGAATCTGAAAGTGGCTTATTTCAGTGCCTCTGGTTCAAGGTCTGTCATGACATTGCAATCAAGTTGTATACTGGGATACAGTCTCATGAGAAGGCTTGGTGGGAGAGGGAGAATTCACTTCCAACCTCACTCGTGTGGTTTTTGGCAGTCATTGGTCCCTTGAATATAAGCCTCCTCAAAGATAGCCTCAAGGCATAGCAGCTGGCTTCCCTCAAGATAGGTAATAAGAGTGAGAGAGAGCTTCCAAGATGGAGTCTTTTCATAAACAAAAGTCTTGCAGTCTTTTTATCACCAAAAAAATGATCAATAAGTACATGAAAAGATGCTCAAATCATAAGCCATTACTGAAATTCAATTCCAAGTTGAATTGTGGTATCTCACAATGAGATACCACGTCAGACCCATTAGGATGGCTAAAATTAAAAAAAAAAAAAGAGTGACAATAATAAGCATTGGTGAGGATTCAGAGAAACTGGAACAATCCTACATCAGTGGTGCAAAAGTAGAATGAGGTAAATGCTATGGCAAACATTTCCCAAAAAGTTAACTAGAGAATTTCCAAATGATCCAGGCAATTCGTGTTTAAATATATATCCATGATAATTAAAACCATATGTCCACAGGAAAAAATTATACACAAATATTCACAGAAGCATTATTCATAGTAGCCCAAAAGTGGAAACCACTCAAGTGACCATCCATTGATTAAGGGAGAGCCATATGTTTGTAAATCCCCATAAAATGGAATATTATTTGCTCATAAAAATGAAGTACTAATATAACATGGATTAACACTAAAAATCTTATGCCAATTTAAAGAAACCAAAAAAAAAAAACAGCCAAAAATCACATATATTTTATGATGTAATGTATATGAAATATCCAGAAGAGGCAAATACATTGAGTCAGAAAGTTGATTAGTGGTTGTTGGGGACTGTGGGAGAAGGAAATAGGGTGTGGCTGCTAATGGGTATAGGGTTTCTCTTGGGGTGATGAGCCTGTTTCGGAATTACATAGTGGTGGTGGTTGCATAACTCTGAATATACTCACACCCACTAGGTTACACACTGTAAAAAGGTGAATTTTATGATTTCTGAATTGTGGCTCAGTAAAGCTAGTATTAAGTAAAAGTGAATGAAAAATTACTATGAATGCAGTTGTAAGTCTGTAGACCCCCCAGAAAAGAGATGAATAAGAATATCAATGTTTGGTTCTCAGTGAAACTAAGTGTGAGCAGTATAGTTGCCAATCCCTGGATAATCCCAATAACTGTCCATAGTCATAAACAGAACGATTGGAGATTCAGAGGGGTGGTCTGGTTTAGATTAACTTCTGAAAGAATAATCACTTATTCTTTTTTTTTTTTACAAGCAATGCTATTTATTGTTTACAGCTCTTTTTCTAATTTTTATTTTATTTTTTTAATTTTTATCCAAGTTAGTTAGCATATAGTGCACTCAACAATGATTTCAGGAGTGGATTCCTTAGTGCCCCTGACCCATTCAGCCCATCCCCCCTCCCACAACCCCTCCAGTAACCCTCTGTTTGTTCTCCATATTTAAAAGTCTCTTATGTTTTGTTCCCCTCCCTGTTTTTATATTATTTATGCTTCCCTTGTGTTCATCTGTTTTATCTCTTAAAGTCCTCATATGAGTGAAGTCATATGATACTTGTCTTTCTCTAATTTCACTTAGCATAATACCCTCTAATTCCATCCACGTAGTTGCAAATGGCAAGATTTCATTCTTTTTGATTGCCACATAATACTCCACTGTGTGTGTGTGTATGTGTGTATGTGTGTGTGTGTGTGTGTATATACACACACACACACACACACATATACATATATACCACATCTTCTTTATCCATTCATCCATTGATGGACATTTGGGCTCTTTCCATACTTTGGCTATTGTTGATAGTGCTGCTATGAACATGGGGGTGCATGTGCCCCTTTGAAACAGCACACCTGTATCCCTTGGATAAATACCTAGTAGTGCAATGGCTGGGTGGTAGGGTAGTTCTATTTTCAATTTTTTGAGGAACCTCCATCCTGTTTTCCAGAGTGGCTGCACCAGTCTGCATTCCCACCAGCAGCGCAAAAGAGATCCCCTGAAAGAGTGATCACTTATTCTTAATTTCCTTTCTGAAAGACTGATGGGTAAGCATCATGGGAACCGGCTCTCCATGATCTTGCTGCTTCTTGAGGGCATGTAGGACTCTTCTTATTTCATATACTGGCGTCTGATTAAGATGTAGATGTGGAAGTAGCCAAGGCTCCCGTTTGTTAAAATTTGGACTCACGTTCTGAGACAGGTCGTGACCGGTTCTTCTCCAGAATTGTTTTATCTCACAAGAATAAACAAGCAAACACAAACCAACTGGTTCTACAGCGTTGGCCATCGCGGTCACTTGCATACTTGCAAAACAACTTTGAGCCTTTAGCCTCTCTTCTGTGGTAGGCTTGGCTACCATCACATTGTGGCTGCTTTCATTGAATCAGTATTCGCTGCTTGTGCCCGACTCACCTTATTTGAATCCAAAGTCTCAACATGAAGTAGAGTTCTAGTCAGAACAACTGCTGGGTTTTTTCGTGTCATATGCAGGTACCACGTGGGAGAATATGAAGGGGAACCATGTTTCTTTCGGGGGGAAATGTGATCCAACCTGCCCAAATTTCATTTAATTGATATAAACCCCAGAGTCGGTGAGGTGTACTCAGTATAAACCTTCTCCGGCGTTTAAGAAAATTTCCAGCTGAATAGAATTTGACATTTTAATAAAAGGAAGTGTGGCATTATGCTGTGGGCAGCACGCCTGACTAGAAACAGCCAGCTATGCCGAGATTATAAAGCCTTTCCTCCTGCCCTTTAACTTGAATCCTGTAATCAAAAGATTGATTTAGTGCTCAAACTTAATTTGCAGCCCTCATTTTCTTAGTTTTCCAAACCAGCTAGATCCTTTGAATCTATTGGATCAGCGGCAGCCATGTTGCTACTTGCCCTGGGGGTAACACCTTCCTCCATCATTATCCCTTAAACCAGGATGAGAGAAAGAAAACATGAAGCCCAGGGTCATTGCCCTCCTTGGAGTTGAGTCACGGCCCTGACTCCAGGAAGTGGAATCATCCTTCTCCGTCAAATAGAAGGATGTAGTTAGTATTTAACAATTAAGGACATTTCAATACATAAGAAATTTCTCATCATCAGTTTAGGGGGGAAAATACATAGGGCCATTTGTTTAATGCGTGCCAGAGTTCACAGGCAATAACAAAAAAGAATATCGAGACTCATCAAAAGGATCATTGACCTAGAGGAAACACCACTTTAAAAAACAAGGCTCTTAACCTTTTTTCCAAACAGAGATACGTTCGTTTGCTGTATACGTTACAGCAGGGCACCAGGCAACCTCACTGTCGGGCTGTTGACACGCGTTGCCAAATTATCAGCTCCTACTGTAAACCCAAGCGCCCAGCTTTTCTCAGATGATATAGAAGGGCTATTTTCTTCTTCCTTTTTTTTTTATTTCGAGAGAGAGAGAGAGAGAGAGAGAGAGCACAAGTCGGGGAGAGGGGCAGAGAATCCCAAGCGGGCCTCCACACTCAGCGCAGAGCCCAACACGGGGCTCAATCCCGTGACCTTAAGACCGTGACCTCAGCCAAAGCCAAGAGTCGGTCCCTCAACGGACTGAGCCACCCAGGCGTAGGAGGGCTATTTTCAAATAAGCTAGATGCTAGGGAAGAAGTTTACCTGTACACGTAGGACACGGTCCTCCACTACGTGCTGCCCGTCTACCTCTTGAGCTGTGGGGTCAGCACGTACAGAATCAGGCTGCCCTAGGCGTGCCTGGAGGAAGTGAGGGGGACTCGAGGGGGCAAAACTCGTGGAGCCCCCGGATCTCTGGGGTAGGTTTTGTGGGGACAGAGACTAGAAAGCCGCCAGCTCTTTGTCCTCATGCTCCCCGCCCCACTGCTCGCTCACCTTTCCT
This sequence comes from Acinonyx jubatus, assembly GCF_027475565.1. Classification (NCBI taxonomy): domain Eukaryota; kingdom Metazoa; phylum Chordata; class Mammalia; order Carnivora; family Felidae; genus Acinonyx; species Acinonyx jubatus. The sequence continues at coordinate 113,799,465 of NC_069389.1, forward strand.
TTTTTTCTCCTTGTACATTTGGTATTTTTCCATCTCCAGTATGTGTTAGAGAATTTGTATATTTGAGAAAAGAAAAAAAAAATGCACCTGAGGATTTTACCTTCAACTCTGTTAACATTTGTTGGTATTCCCCCTACATCTCTAGCCTCTTGTCAAAGGTGTGGTGTAATGTATCTCGAATTATAACCATATGCTTTTACATCCTGTTATTTTTTCTATTTAATATGTCTGTACGAGCCTAACTGCCCCCATCCCTCAAGATTCCAACCATTCAAAAGTTCTAAAAGTTTGCTCTGGTCCATATTACCCTAGAGCAAAAATTTAATGGGAGGACGAGTTGACGGTATATTTGGCCATGGTTTTCTCTCTGTTTTCTCAGTCCTCAATAAATATTCTCTGTGTTTGATGTCATCCAAGACAGATATCTACTTCTTTTCTAGATTAAGTATTTGGGGTCCCTGGGTGACGCAGCCGATTAAATGTCCAACTCTTGATTTTTGACTCAGGTCATGATCTCACAGCTCATGAGTTTGAGCCCCGCACCACACTCTGCACTGCCAGTGTGGAGCCTGCTTGGGATTTTGTCTCCCTCTCTGTGACCCGCCCCCCCACCCCCACCTCTCTCTCTCAAATAAAAAAATAAAAACTTTAGAATGAGTAAGTATTCAATATAGAATAAAGATACACAGCCCCATCCTACTCTTTTTTTTTTAATTTTTTTTTAATTTTTTTTTAATTTTTTAAATTTATTTTTGAGACAGAGAGAGACAGAGCATGAACAGGGGAGGGCCAGAGAGAGAGGGAGACACAGAATCCAAAGCAGGCTCCAGACTCTGAGCTGTCAGCACAGAGCCTGACGCGAGGCTCGAACTCACGGACCGTGAGATCATGACCTGAGCCGAAGTCGGACGCTCAACCGACTGAGCCACCCAGGCGCCCCCCATCCTACTCTTAAAGAACTTTCTGAGGGTTCAGAAAATAAAGTAAAAAGAAAAAAAAAGAAGTCAGCCCCATGTTTCCTGTGTTCGTGTCCCATCCCTGTCTCTTTCTCCCACATACATACAACCCCCAAAAATCTTACCCACCACGGAGGAACTTTCAAGAAAGGGTGTCATGTAGTATATGAAGAATCCAGGCCCTAATTACACGTTATAGGGCATCATTCCCACAGCAAAATGTTAGCCATAAGGAGTAAACACTGTGTGTTTCTGTGCCCTGATTCCTGTTCTCAAGTCCCAGCAAAGTGTATATTGTAAAGAGTATAATTTGTTGAATGCCTCCCCCCGAATCATTTGGAATGGGGATTGATTTCATTGACATCCTGTTATTCTCCTAGCCCCACCCCCCTACATCATACATTTCTTTGCCTTGGGAGTTGGGGATATTGGTAAAATATCCCCAATATTGGTAAAACACACACCCCTGTGTGTTCCCGCTGGTTGACCCTCTTTTCCGGAGCCATGTTGTCCCTGGCAGGGCTCCTGCACCCAAGCAGAACCGGAAGGCCGATTCTCTGGGAAAGCCTCTCCTGGCATTCTAATCCTCCCTCGTGAGCACAGCCAAGCACCCAGCACCTGCTTTGAATAGCGAATGGCCTGGAGAGGTGCCAAGCCTATTTCCCAGCGCGCTGCACAGAGATCCTGATTTCTGCAGAAAGAAACCATCAGGTAGATCACAGAGGAATGCTGCATACGACAGTGCCTCACAACTACAGGCTTAACCAGGGACACCAGAAGGGGACTGACCATCACATTTCATGACTAAAAGACAAATATATTCAGCTGGGCATTAGGTACTTGGTTTGATCCTAGGTAAAATGAAATCGGGACATTTTTCTCCAATAGAGGCAGTACCTGTGCTGCACCCAGTTATTTTTTCAGGGACCCTCCTATGTAACTCCGCTTGGATGGCTTCCCTCCCTGTGGCGGCCCCCGCTGCCCTACATGACTTGGGAGTGTCATCAGTAGACTTAGTCCTTTGAGTGACACGAGAGCGGGTGAAGTATGAGAATCATTGCCATCTTCTCAAAAGTACTTGCCACAATATGCATCTACATATAAAACATGTATCCTTCATTAGCACAGTTACTGTGGTTATATATTAGTACCTTGGAAGGCACACAGAGTCAGGGGGGCGATACTATTTTATCAGAGGTTGTTTTAGGGGAAGGAAGAAGCATGGTGTGTTGGTTCACAACCTCTCAGGAGCTTCCCTAGTGTAATCTGAAGTTGGCTCCCATAGGCCGAGGGCAGGGGGAGACCAAAGAAAGAGGCAGGTCACTCCAGGTTGGTAAGTGGCAGTTTTAATGAGCAAAAGGAACTTCCATATGAGGCTTGCCTTGGGTGGCAACAAGACGAGTGGATCCATGCACCTGCCCACCAAATCTTAAAAGGTTTTAAAAAGGCCTTAACTGGGTTCAGGCATGTATACCATGTAGGCGTTCTCAACACTGCATCACTACCTCAAGGCCATGTCCTTGGAGCAGCCTCTGGAAGAAGGAAAGGCAAGTGGGACCCACATTTCAAGGACAGGGGAGGGGATAAGGATCTTCCGAGTGCTGGAGTCCAGCTCACAGGTCAACTGGTGGTCATTTTTTTTTATGACCTCCCCCCACATGGTGTAAGCAAGTCTGGGTAGTAACCGTGTCATGAGGTGACACGAAGAGAAGGGGGTCTTTGCCCCAGTTGGTAGAATAGCTGGAGCCTACACATGGGAAAAGAGATGAGAGGGTGAGACCAAACCTCCTAATACTATATAGGATTATGGCAGACTGACAGAAAAATGAGTCAGGCATTGAATTGGTAAATGTGTTGTATGTTCCCAAGTGCCTTCCAAAGATGGAAGCAGGGACAAGAGTAAATATAACTTTATGTTTTTTCTTTTCAAATGTTTATCTAAATTCCAGTTATTTAACATGCAGTGCAATATTGGTTTCAGGAGTAGAATTCAGTGACTCATCCCTTACACACAACACCCAGTGCTCATCATAACAAGTGCCCTCCTTAGTGCCCATCACCCATCTGGCCCATCCCCCACCCACATCCCTCCGTCAACCCTCAGTTTGTTGTCTATCCTTAAGAGTTTCTTATGGTTTGGTTTTCCTTCTCTCTTTTTTTTTTCTTTTTTGACTAAATGCAGCTTTTGTTCAAAGGGGAGAAAGAGGAGGCAAACTCTAAGTCTGTGAGATGGAATTTAGTTTTGTGAGCATGTGGTTTTTTATTCACTATTTTTGTCGACTGACAGCAGATGGGACGAGGTGAAAGTTGTAAAGTCATGGCCCTCAAGGAGCTAAGACAAGCTAGCTACGGCAAGTTGGTGGATATGTATACTACTCTTGCGTCCCTCACCGCTTTTAGCCTTTCATTAAAAAGCATTGGCTAACTAAATGGCCTCAGTCTCAGCAGACTGAGAACTTACTACTAGTTAAGCTGCGGTGGCTAGAAAGACAAATCCCATCTCTCTAGCTAGGTCTTGACCTATGTGTAGCCATAGTTAAATTGGTACAAGAGGATCATTTAAATTCTAATTACACCATGAAGAATGAAAAATAGTTCTTTAAAACGCAGAAGTAGCTTTGCGCAGTGGCAGCATCATAGCCAATGAGGTTTATCCGAGGCGCGATTATTGCTAATTAAAACGCAGAAGTATTTCAGTAGAGATTAGTCTTGAAATTCTGCCACATTAAAAACAATCTATGGGGCACCTGGGTGGCTCAGTTGGTTGAGCATCTGACTTCGGCTCAGGTCATGATCTCACAGTTCATGAGTTCGAGCCCCACATCGGGTTCTCTGCTGTCAGCACAGAGCCCACTTTGGATCCTTTGTCCCCCCTCCCCCCTCCCCCCCGACTCTCTCTTTCTCTCTCAAATAAACATTAAAAAATGTTTTTAAAAAAAACAATCTGGGGGCACCTGGGTGACTCAATTTGTTAAGCGTCCGACTTCAGCTCAGGTCATGATCTCATGCTTCGTGAGTTCCAGCCCCTTGTTGTGCTGTGTGCTGACAGTTCAGGGCCTGGAGTCTTCTTTGGATTCTGTGTCTCCTTGTCTCTCTACCCCTGCCCCAGTCACACTCTGTCTCTCTCTCTCTCCCAAAAATAAACATTAAAAAATTTAAAAAAAAAACCAATCTAAGTGGTTTAGTCTTAAGTACATTATTATATTATTTATTTGAATTATTTTAGGAACACAGTTACTGTTAAAGATTTCCCTGTAGGTTTAAAAATAGTTGGTCATTAGTAGAAAATGCACTTGGAGTTTTGACGACACAGTATGACAAAGACAAAGCAGAATTCCCCATAATTTTTATATTAATTACATTTTGAAAGGATATTCTAGATATATCAGGTTAAATAGAGTATCAAATTCATTTATTTTTATGCTTTTATGTAGAACATTAAAATTACATAAGGGGCTATCTTTCTAGTGAAACCTGCAAGGCTCGAGATCAACCCCTTGTGCATTTCAGATATTGTAAACATCTTTTCTCGTTCTGTCTTTGAAGCAACTTTATTCACAAATGTCCTTTATTTTTGAAAAATCCTGAATTTTGATCTAAACAAAACATAGTTGGCCATTAAGTCCTAACAGTCTGGCTCCTCCTAGCATGATTTGATCACTGGTCGAGCCTTTGGAAGAGGTGATTTGATATACTGTTCAGCCTTAATTATCTGCTGATTGTTGACCTGCAAGGCCAAAAGCAGTCACCTCCAGAAGCCCGACATGAGTGTTGCTTTCCATGCCTGCAGAGGGTAGAAGTACTGCTCGCTTTGCTATTGGACATCCCCTGAATCGAAAAAGTTTGATTTGCAGCATGGATTGTAAATTTGATCGAAGAACTAATGTGAGTTGAATTATTAAAAAGGAAAAGAGCCGTGACTTGGTGATTTTCAGGTTGACATGTCTGTACTGCTGACCTCTGATTATTAGACCAGGTTTCTTAGGATACACAGGGATTTAAAAGACTTGTCCTCAGGCCTTGTTTACACTAGGCAAGAGATTCCAAGGTGTAGTAGTATGGTAAGTCTCTTAGAATTGCACATAGGAGAAAATACAAATAATGAACAAATACAGAGAAACGCCATCCTTGCAAATCAAAGAACAAAGGGAGATGAAAATGACCACAGAGTTTTGTTTTCACTTATCAAATGAGCTACAACAAATAAAAAGAAAGCTAAGATCCACGAAGAGTTAAGTTGCATTGAAAATAATACGCTGAGATACTGTTAGAGGTGGAAATTGTTCCTATTTACAGAGAAAACAACACAGCACTATGTGTAGAATCTTGTGGATAGGTCATCAAGTTGAGTATTATCTTTCTGCCAGGCATATCAAAGGCCAATGTTTGATAGATAAATTTATCCTTTGTAGCATCAACTTCAGAAAATTGAGTGTCTCTTAAGCAATCCTCAAGCCTGTCACCTGCCAGTGTAGATTTGTTTTCTGTAGACCCAGATTCCCAGAAGACCGGTCTTAGCACAATGTTTTTGGTCATAAACATGAAATGCATATTTTACAATTAAATTTATACTCTGATAATTCACATCACCTCCTGGGTTTAAAAAAAAAAAATGTGTGTGCGTGCGTGTGTGTGTGTAGCCATTAGTCAGCAGCTGGCAAATATTTGTTCATTCATTTATTCAAAAAAAAATGTAAGAAGTTCTAGATTCCTTTCCAGACACTGGTGGCATAATAGCAGAGCTTCAACTCTAGTCCAGGGGAAAAGGACAACAAACATGAAACATGGTTTATGGAATATTGTTACAAGGTGGTAGGGAGTGTGGACAGAACAGGTGTCATTTGAATGAACACTCAAGTGAGATGAGGGAGTGAACTATGGTGGATAACTGGGAAAAGTGTGTTCCAGGTAGAGGGAGAAGGGGCAAAAGCTCTATGGCCGAGGTGTGTGTAGCATATATTTTTTTAATGTTTATTTTTGAGAGAGAAGGAGCGTGAGCGGAGGAGGGGCAGAGAGAGACGGGGACAGAGGATCCAAAGCCAGATTTGTGCTGACAGCAGAGAACCCAGTGTGGGGCTCGAACTCACAAAGCGTGAGATCGTGACCTGAGCTGAAGTCAGAGGCTCAAATATCTGAGCCACCAGGCTCTCCCTCTAGCAGGTTTTAATAACTGCAAGAAGATCAGGGTGGCCACAGTGAAGCAAGGGAAGAAGAAATTTAGATTGTAAGATATGAGGTGAAAGAGGTAATAGAATGATAGGATACTGTTGCCTTTGTTGTTGTTGTACATGAATCTTATTAGTATAGCATACATTTTTTATGGAAATTTTCTGCCAACATTTTTTTTTTTTTGACAATGCACCAGAATGACTGCATATACAGAAATAAGTGAAGAACAGTCTAGCCTAGCTGAGCTGTGGATGCTTTGGGGCCGGGTAGAATCATTCACTGCCTGGGATCCTATAGACAAGAAGCCTTGCAGGGCCAGTGATTTTGAATTATTGACTCAGTAAAGTAGCAATTTGTTCAGGGTTGCCCATGAATAGCTAAATATTGGGAAATCCCAGAATGACAAGTATCTATATGACCCAAGACTTTGAGACAATTTTGTTCTGACATTCAGAATTTTCTTGATCCTTTGTCAAAATGTATCCACTGTGGAGCTCCATGGATGAAAAGATTGGTCGAACAGGGAGAGGGTTCAGAGGACTGTTACCAAGATGATTTAATCATTGGAAAATAAGGGCTACGAAAAAAGGTTAATGGAACAGGATTGTTCAGCTTGGAAAATAGAAGTGCAAGAAGGGATTTAATAATGGCCTTTAAGTGTATAAAGAGCTATTACACAGAGAATGCTCAGCAGCTGGTCTCAATCTTCTCTTAGGACAGAACAGGGAGTAATGTTAAACATTGAAATAGGATGCCAGCCCAGGGCTCATCTGACCCTGCATCCTGATGGTGTGCCTGGGATTCCAAGCATTTGATCCATTAATGTCCATTCCATATTTATTTCCTGAGAGCTCACTGTATGCAAGGTACCGTAGGCTTAGATATTTTCTACGGAAAGCCATCATTGCAATTCACTTATTGACTGAGAAGGCAAAGGCGTATAATTTGGCTGATATAACTAGTGATAAATTCAGATATCAGAAAGCCTAACCCTAAAGTGGCATGACATAAGACCAGTTAACTTTGATATGCAGGCATTGGTAATATAGTAGAGGGGGAAGGAGAGGTGCAGAGTGGGCGTGTGGACCTGACAGAGGGGGTACAGGTAGACTTTGGGAGGAGGCTGCATGAGATTGAGTCATGAAGACTCATTTTGCTCAGGGGCAACAGCAGTGTGACCATTCTTCTTGCCTCTGGCTTTATTGGAGTAGAGTGGAGCCGTGATGGGGGAGAAATGCAAAGCAATTGAGAAAGACAGGGATACAAGAAACCTCTAGTCCTAGTCCACTTTAATTTCTTTTTTATTTTTTTGAAAGAGAGAAAGCACAAGCCAGGGATGGGCAGAGAGAGAGAGAGAGACAGAGACAGAGAGCAAGAGAAAGAGAATCTTAAACTCCACGCCCAGCACAGAGCTCGATCCCACGACCAACTGTGAGCTCATGACCTGAGCCAAAATCAAGAGGCAGATGCTTAACCAACTGAGCCACCCAGGCGCCCCTCCACTTTAATTTCTAACCATGATCTTTACTTCTCTCGCTGCAAGTTTCTTCCTCTTGGGGGTGCAATGAGGTTTGGCACAATTGTTTTCTGAGACAATTTTTGACAGCAGTTGGATCAAGAAAGGATTTAGCTGAATAAGAGGGGTCCTGAGTTTCTGTCTGATACCGGCTCAATTCATTCCCTATAAGTGTAACTCATCTCATTAATCCGTCGTATGCTACAATAGAAGGAATATGTGTTCTTCTGAGTTTATATCCTGTCCCCTTAACGGCTGTGAGATAGTTAATCTATTTCTTAATCACCCCAAGCTTTCAATTTTCCCATCTGTAAAGTGGAGATAGCAATTACCTCAAGGAGTTTCTGTGATAAAACATTTTTTTAAAAAAGGGGGTTTCTGTGAGAATTAAAATGCTTAGCAAAGTATCTAGCATCTAGTAGGTACTCATCCCATGTTAATTCCCTTCACTTTGGCCACGTAACAAACCTTCGTTTATGAAATGACATCATTTCATATCCTCTCTCAGTCTAAACTTCATTCGGTGACCTTAACTCTTCTTCATGTGGTAAGGCATCTGGGTTGGGCCCCTTAAGATAGTCTCAAATATAGGGGTGCCTGGGTGGCTTAGTCAGTTAAGCGTCCAACTTGGGCTCAGCTCATGATCTCAAGGTTTGTGGGTTCAAGCCCCACGTCAGGCTCTGTGCTGACAGCTCAGAGCCTGGAGCCTGCTTTGGATTCTGTCTCCCTCTCTCTCCACTCCTCCCTTCCTTGTGCTCTGTCTGTCCCTCTCTCAAAAATAAATAAACATTAAAATTAAAAATGTATATATTAATACTTTCCTTAGGAAGTGGAACACACAAACATTATCCCATCGCTACAGAGTATTACATCTTTATTATGAAGGACATTAGTAACAGAAACTATATTTCTGTTAACATGTCCTAAAATCATATTGCTTTTTTGACAGGCACATTCTACTTTTGACACAAATCCTGAGGAATTTGGAGAGCCTGGGTTTTCCTCGGAGATATTCTAAGTCTGGTTTTGCCTGAAAGTAATACATTGGAGCAAATGCTCGCACGTGGCTGTTTGGAGCCCAATGGATCTGTGATTCTCACCAGCCAAGCAATCCCGAATGAGCAATGTAATGTTCCAGATATTTAATTGACTTTCTAAATAATGTAAAGCATAACACAATGTAAAATAGTCCTGTGAGTCTGCCCACCAGTTTACTAGACTCTTTTTTTTTAATGTTTATTTATTTATTTATTCTGGGGGTGGGGGGGCAGAGAGGGAGGGAGAATCCCAAGCAGGCTCTGAGCTGTCAGCACAGAGCCCGACGCAGGGCTCCATCTCGTGAGCTGCGAGATCATGATCTGAGCTGAAATCAAGAGTCAAAACACTTAACCGACTGAGCCACCCAGGCGCCCCTACAACAACTCTTTCTTTCCTGTGAAACTTCTTGGAAGAGCTGCTTGTATTTACTACCTTTACTTCCTCACCTATCAGTTTCTTGTCTCAAAGAAATCTGGCTTTTCCCTCAAACTGCTTTCCCACAGGTCACCCAGGACCTAATTGTAAAACTCCTTGATTTCTTCTCAATTATTTTTCTCTCTAATCGCTTTGTAGCATTGGCCGCATTTGTATGCTTCTAACCCAGAAAAACAGAAAACACATGAATATTCCAAACAGACACTTGAAGGCGAGGAATTGTTTATGTGGGTCACAGAAGAAATGAGAAGTCAAAGGGGACAGTGGGGGCACCCAAGGTTGACAATATCAGAAACCTCAACAGCCCTCAGCCGGAGAACAAAAGGAAGAGGCGGGGTCCCCAAAGCCCGGGAGATGAAGTTACCTGGCTAAAAAGAGAATTACAGAGGGAACTAAAGCCACAGAGTGGAGGCAATTCCTACTTAAGATGCTGTTTGAAGCAAAGCAAGACGAACAAATACTCTGGTTTTCCCCCTCTTCTTGCCCTTCAATTTTCTGTCAGTGCCTCGAACTGGCTGAGCCCACCTGAAAGTCACCCATCAGTGGAGACCCGGAAGCAAACCGCAGAGGTCATGCCCCTCCACGTTGCCATACAGAACGGAGCAGGAAAGTGGAAAGGAACGGATATGAAGTAAAAGAGGCCTGGGGTTGACTCAGTATTTTTGCCCTTCGACGTTCATTGCCACATGTCTAGCTACATAGAACATCTTAACCCTTCTACCCGGGATGAAACAGCACCTTTCATGGAAACAGCACTCACCTCCTCTGGTCAACCCAGGAAGACAAAAACGGCTCGTCGGTTGTTGTACTTCCTCCAATACTAGAGTCTTTAGATGCTATAAATTTTGCTCTATCAGATTCAGATGTGACTCTGCATGGTCGGGTGACTGACCAGCTTGTAAAACTGCAGACCACCAACCCTCATCATACAAAGTCTAGCAGGGGTACCTTAATTTCCCTAATGGGTCACAAGCCAGGGCTGGCATTTATCACTTCATGGAATAGAATCAAACCTGCCGACCACCCTGGAATCCTCCTTGTTTCCCTCATTCAGGGTAGCGTGATCACTGCTGATTTTACTCAGCGTCTCTCAAATCTTTTACTAACACCCTGGCCGTTTCAGCTTTCATTATCTCCCATTTGGATACCTGAAATAGTCTGCTAATTTTTCTCCCTGCCTCCAATGTACTGCGGATTTTTACATCTTTAAGTCTTTGATAAATCTATTTTCTTTACCTGTAAAGTATGCCCTTCAAGTTAAGTTGATTTCAAATATTACCTCTTTTGTGAAAACTGTCTTTGATTCTTTACATTCTTATCTGCCAGCAGATTTAATTACTGCTTCCTTTAAACTCCTGATGCTGTTCGTATATACTTTTATTAGATCTCAGATTGCATCTTTCTGCTTTCTTCTTGGTCTTGGCAACTAGACCAGCTTTGCTCTAGTATTTACCAGAACATTAGGGACAGACTGGGTGATTAGAAGGTATACACACAATAAAAGTCTCTCTGAAAGAATGTGTGAATGAATCAAACACTTGATGGATGAGGGCAAAATGTCTTAGCGTTGGCTCTACAATTCATTGTGGGTTTCAACAATTCTGTATTTAAGTTCAAATTCTGTCTGAACATAATGTGGAGAGAGTGCACCCCCTTAACCCTGAACTCTGGGAGCTCAATTCACTCGATTTGCTCTAGGGCAAATAGGTCAGGATGAACTATGACAGAAGTTTATGGGTAAGAGTAAGAGGCCTGGACTGGTTTATGTTAAGGAGATGATGTGAATCACTGGAAAGAGGATGTGGCCTGTCATTTGATAAACGTGGGTTGATCTTTTGGCTCCTCTGCAAGCCTCAGAGATCTGATATAAAATCAAAAGGAGAGGGGTGCCTGGGGGGCTCCGTTGGGTAAGTGCCCACCTTCCGCCCGGGTCACGATCTCCTGGTTTGTGAGTTCAAGTCCCACATCAGGCTCTCTGCTGTCAGTGCAGAGCCCGCTTCAGATCCTTTGTCTCCCTTTCTTTCTGCCCCTACCCTGCCCTCTCGTGTGAGCATACACATGCTGTCTCTCTCTCTCAAAAATAAATAAACATTAAAAAAATTAAAAAGGGAATATAAGGCAAAATGTGTGAAAATCTTACACAAAAGACTAAATCCTACCACAAAAATAAGTGAGACGATATAATAAAATTATTAGAGGTGTGGTACTTGGAGTCAGACAGTTTGGGGTTTTGGTTTTATATCTCTTCTAACTTGTGTGAATTTTGTTAAGTCATATGAACTTGTGGAAGCCTCAGTTTCCTCATCTATAATATGAGCACTGAATGGTACATACATTCCAAGATGGTAGCTGTGATTAAAGAATAAAATGAATGCAAATAACATAACCAAATGCAAAGTAAGCAGAGCACCAAATCACGTCCGTGCACAGATATACCGACATAGAAACTGTTACCAAAATGCAATCATTTCCCAATTGTCAGGGGAAATTGTCCAAGTTTTATATCGCCACTTCTTTTCATATAATTTGGCTGTATCATGCTCTGAAATGCCATTCAGAACGCACAGCATGTTTCTAATTTAATGTATTGCAATACAGGGAACACATGATTATGCTATGTGCTGTGAAAACATGGTCAAATGCCAGCATAAATAACCACTGGGCTGAGACCAGCATGGTGGGACACAGGCAAAGCTTTTTCTAATGTAATAGTGAAGAGGTGATCGTTTCTGGTCAAATCGGTGTTTGTAAAATTCAATTATGACACAAAAGACTATTTTTTTTTTAAGTTTATTTATTTTGAGAGTGAGACAGAGCATGAGCAAGGAAGGGACAGAGAGAAAGAGAATCCCAAGCAGGCTCCATGCTGTCAGCGAGGAGCCTGATGCGGGGCTCGATCCCACACATTGTGAGATCACAACGTGAGCTGAAATCAAGAGCCAGATGCTTAACCCACTGAGCTGCCCAGGCGCCCCCAGAATACTATTCTTTTTTTTTTATTATTTTTTTTTTATTTTTTTTTCAACGTTTATTTATTTTTGGGACAGAGAGAGACAGAGCATGAACGGGGGAGGGGCAGAGAGAGAGGGAGACACAGAATTGGAAACAGGCTCCAGGCTCTGAGCCATCAGCCCAGAGCCTGACGCGGGGCTCGAACTCCCGGACCGCGAGATCGTGACCTGGCTGAAGTCGGACGCTTAACCGACTGCGCCACCCAGGCGCCCCCAGAATACTCTTCTTAATGCTACATCTGAAGTTGATGCCCTGATTCTTTCTAATTTTGCATATTGTAAGATCAGCTTCAACTGTTGTTATTGAAATTCAGTATTTCACAAAGGAAGACAGGAAGTTAACAAGCCTTTTCTCACTCTTTGTGTGCTTTTTAGAAGTTAAGCTATATTGATCAGCATCTGAATTTCTAGTTGGTTTCTACGGTAGTATTATATGGTCGACTTGCATAACTACCTAGTGGAGATGTGCACTAAGGAACTTTATGGTTTGATAGAAGGTGAGAACAATTTCATTTTTAACAGTGTCTTTAAGCCCAGAAATGAATATATCTCTAATATGAATAGGAGAGCTTAGTAGCAATGTAAAACATGTTCTTTATATTATCTCTCTGTGGACAATTATGGAAGTTATTTTTGCTTAATTCTAGAGATTACCTGGAAGAGATCTCAATTTTTACAACTCCTAGCCAGAAAAAGTGTAGGAAAATCTGAACATCAGACATAAGAGGAAAACATCAAGATTTCTTAGCTATGAAGTCACCTAAGTATATTTTACTTTTTTTCCCCCAATAAATAGTAAATACTACTGGCTGAAAAGCAAAATTCTATTTTTCCCCTGCTACTGAATTTCAGAGTCTTCTATTTTTGTCACGTCTCTTGCAGAAAAGGGGTAGACAAAGGAAGCTTCTAAAAGAAAAGGTCTTCAAAACCCTTTGGCTGAAATAGACTTCTGTTTTTGACTGTGGTGCAAACGACAATAACAAAATCAAAACCAACCCCCCCCCCCCAAAAACGGGACAGACTATACGAAGAAATGTTTTCCGGGGCGCCTGGGTGGCTGAGTCGGTTAAGTGTCAAACTTTGGCTCAGGTCATGATCTCCCGGTTCGTGAGGTCGAGTCCCCCGCCTGGCTCTGTGCTGACAGCTCAGAGCCTGGAGCCTGCTTCCGATTCTGTGTCTCCCTCTCTCTGCCCCTCCCCCCGCTCGCACTCTGTCATTCTCTCTCAAAAATAAACGTTAAAATTTTTTTTTGATAAAAAATAAAAAAAGTTAAATGTTTTCCACACACTGACAGCTAGAGAACTAGAACTGTAGGCGATGAAAAACAGGGGCGCCTGGGTGGCTCAGTCGTCAAGCATCTTACTTGGGCTCAGGTCATGATCTCGCCGTTCCTGAGCTCGAGCCCCGCTTCAGGTGAGCCCCGCTTCTCTCTCTCTCTCTCTCCCCCTCTGCCCCTTGCTCACTTGAACCCCCCCTCTCTCAAAAACAAAAACAAAAACATAACTGAGCTCCACAACCACAACTCAGCCCCTCGACTGAGACAGTTGTTGAAACACAGGACAGTGAGCTGGAGTGTAAGAAACCGTGAGAGTCCCACTCGGCTGAGGATACAGGATCAGACTTTGGCAACTGTAGTTGTTCATTCTGCAGGTCAGGAAACAAGAAAGGAGGGAGATATCCCAAGGGAGGCCCCTGAAGTCTGTGCACGAGTGCTCTATGAATACTTGGCAGTGTTGAGTGGAAAGTTTGAAAGAGGGAAATATGAAATATCTCTTATTAAACCAAAAAAAATGAGAGGTAGGAAATATGAAAGGCGGTGTGTAAGGTGAGAAGTGTGATTTTACGGTATTCATTAACTTTTGATAAGGTACCATATCATTAGCCCTGATACACCCATTAAAAAAATCATTAAAGGAAGTATATCGAAGAAGCCAGTATAGACAACCAAACGGAAGATTAAAAAATAAGCAATTTGACCAAAAGATGAGAAGAAGGGAGCAATTAAAGAACATAAAAAGATAAGAGGCGAGTGGAAACATACCCTATAATCACAGTGAAACCCAGGCATTTCAATAATTGCATTAAATAGAAATAAACACATCAATTAGATAGAGACCACCAGATTAGATAAAAAGAATCAAAACCAAAATGGGAATTGTTTATAGGAAACACGGGAGACTTTCAAGACACAAATGGGTTGTAAGTAAAAGGAAAGAAAACTACACACTATGAAACTACACTGGAGAGTTGACATTAGTATTAGACAAATTAAACTTCAAGACTGAGTATTATAAGAGGTGAAGAGACACAGATCATAATGATAAAATGGGAAGTTTATCAAGAAGTCAAAAAAGCCCTGAATATGCATACACTTAATACCAGAGCACCCAACTTCATAAATCAAAAGTTGATATGGGACACCCAGGTGGCTCAGTCAGTTAAGCGTCTGGGGCTCTTGATTTCGGCTCAGGTCACGATCTCACAGTTGGTGAGATCAAGCCCCGCTATCGGTACAGAGCCTGCTTGGGATTCTTTCTCTCCCTCTCTCTCTGCCCCTCCCCTGCTCTCTCGGTCTCTCAAAATAAGTAAATAAGCATTAAAAAAATGATAGAACTATACATGCCAACAGATAATCACAATTATAACTGGGCACTTTTACATCTCTCTGTCAGTAATTGACAGAAATAGACAAAACCATTAACAATATAGAAAATACAAAGAACACTAATGATCAAAAGCAATAGCTACTAAACATATCAGTGTAATAATTTATGAAGGTTTATAACGTATTGCTTACATGATTTTAATTGAATGCTGTCAACAATAAGCCATAGAAAGGCGGGTTAATGACTCAGAATTACCAACCCACTCTCACCTCCTCACGCTCCTCATTCATCGGCGAGCATCTAAGCCACCTCATGCGCTCGATCTTCTGTGAATTGGGATAAACCTGCCCCCTGATTGGGTTTTTATGCTACTGTAACTCATTCTACATCTTGTAACCAGGACTGTAGCGTGCTAGACGAAACCTTCTTTCTGCCTTCAGGAGATTCCTCAACTTCAGAGGTAGAAAGTGGAATCATATGAGTCGCTGCTTCTTGGATAGCCTTCAGTGAGGATACTCGTGGTTACCCACTAACGAAACCGTCACGGCCGTACCTGCACCCCAGATAATACCAACTGGTTTGTCATAAACCGAGTACCCTGAATACCTATCCCCAAGTCACTTTACAAAGACCCGTGTCTTTTGTAGAGCAGCTAGCTAAAACTAGCGCCTACTACATACGGCAGGTACACGCTGACTGAAGCTCTGTTCCTAGTTCTAAGGCCCACATGCAAAAAGTGAGTCCGAACTGCCTCTCCTTTGATGCCTCTAATTTGTATCCTCTCTGCCCATTTGGCTGCTGTGGTAAACACTGCAACCACCTCTGATGAGTATGAAACAATTATATGTCATAAAATACAGCCATCTGCATCAGCGTGTGTCTTGGATGGTTGTGGTAGAAGCAGAGACCCTAATGTTTTCTTTGAAACCTACCTGCATCGGAATCACGTTAGGATTGCTTTGTATGAATCCATCATCGTTTCACATATCTCCATAAATTTGCATTGCTGATGTTCCTTCCATTTGTGTTGATGGTGCTATTCTGGATGTCTTATGCAGGTATGCTGCTATCCGTGTATCCTAATATGAGGCGCAATAGCTCATCCAAGGCAATGCCAGCTTTCTCGATGAATAGATAATGATGAAAAAAATACTTATGTCAAGCTCCTCATCTTTGAAGCATAAAACATCATTACAAAGCCATCAAGAAACAAATTTTGCTTAAATGTCAACTGTAGATGAAATTTTGCAGTCGTGTTTGAGGAATGTCTAATGCCTAAAAGCACTTCCTTGAAAGAAGGTGGCCGCCAAAGTTTTTAATCCTGGTTATTTCTAAGTTGCCAAAGAACTCTGAAACATATTACCTCAAGAACTGGCAAGGACGCTAATGTCACCTGGATTTAATTTGCTCCAGGAAGCACCTTGCTATAGGGGAGAAGGTGGGAGGCATTAACACAATGTTTGACTTGTGAGCTCTGAGTTAGAAGGCGAGTGTGATAAGATGGAGAAGAGATAGACGCATTCCATCGTCCTGACCTCTCTGAGCAAAGGAAAGATTAGCCAAAAGACTTACAGACAAAATGCTTTCCTGTCAAACTAAATGGGATTCAGACCTTATTTTCGGAGATACAATATGCTATATTAGTGTGCTTGGCTCTCTGGTTCAACTCGCTCTGAAGGGTTTATTAAGTAACCTGAAAATGTGTGTATTTGCACACATACGCACATACACACGTACCCCGAGATTATAACGTTCTCTGCAAACACATAAATACAAGTGTTATCAAGCCATACCAACAACATAAAACAGCATTTTCACAGAGAAACTGGGAAGGATAGAGCAGCATAGGGATTAGCAACAGAAGAGTTTTTGATAGGCACAATGTAATTTAACAGGATACTGGCTTTTAATTCTGCTTCTGAAAAGTCACCTTGGAACTACACGATCTTGGGGAGACAGTAGCACAGTGAGACATACAATCTGAAACATAGGCAGTATAGTTAAAGATACAGGTAGAGGGGTTTAATCATCTGATTTCTGGTGTGAATTTGTTTCGTTTGAAGGAAAAATCTATGCACGTTCATGTGTAATTTGTAGTAAGCATGAAGTTGTGACACTTTGTAATGTGTTGTAGCAAAGTATAGAGGTACTTATTTTTATTACTTTCTAACACCTTTCCCCGTTTTTTTCTTAAATTGAGGAAACTAAGGCTCAGAGAAGTTAAATAACCTGTCCACACTCACACAGCTAGTAAAAGGTAGCAATAGGACTCAAATACAAATCTGTCTCACCCAAAAGCAATGATTCTTTTCACGTGATCTTTTGCTTCATGACGATCAATGCGGAAAAAGCGACAGAATTTCCATTTTAAAAGGGCCTCTCGAAGGTTGTCTGGTCCAGAGTCAGCTCCTCAATGCCACCAGCTATTTTTATCTCTGTTGCAGAATCCCAGTTTTTTGACCCAGAACATATGTCCTGGAGATTGAGGTAGAAGATGCAGGAGAATCCAGGGCTCCACATCGGAGCTGAGTGCATCTTTAGGGGGGCCGACTTCTCTGCTATCACCCCAGCAGCCGGTGCTCTCTCCTGAGACTGGAGCTCTGCAGAGGGTCGTGCGCTCCAGCTGCCCAATGCTATCGCCCAGGCTTAATGAAGGATTCAACCTAAACCAAAAGGAAGGTGTGCTTCTCGAGTAAAAGCATTTAAAGCACTAGGGGCAGACAGGAAGCAGCCTCTGGAGTTAGGTGTATGGTGGTTGAGTGGTTAAAGTTTTCCCTGAGGGTACCATAGGTAAGCGTTTTAGTTACTTGGAGCAGGATAGTACTGGGCCCTGTCCTGCTCATACAGTGACCTTGATAATGCCCCACATCCTCTAATCTGATCTCTGCACAGTTTTCCCATAAGTGAAACATGCAAAAGGGCAGGATTCCTGCGTGCTTTGTATAACATTCTGTGGTAGTCTTTCTTTTTTTAAATGTTTGTTTATTTTCGGGAGAGAGAGAGAGAGAGAGAGAGAGAGAGAGAAAATGAACAAGTGGGGGAGGGGCAGAGAAAGAGGGAGACACAGAATCTGAAGCAAGCTAGCTCCAGGCTCTGAGCTATCAGCACAGAGCCTGATGCAGGGCTCGAACCCACGAACTGTGACATCATGACATGAGCCAAAGTCAGATGCTTAACTGACTGAGCCACCCACACACCCCATTAGTCTCTCTCTGTTTTTCTGTCTTTCTGTCTCTTTCTCAAATAGATTATTGTTACATTCATAGAATTGTTTGATCGCATATATAATAAGAGGATTCATCTCTTTTACAAGACACTGTATTTCAGTTAACACATTGCGGGGTTTTTTTTATTGTTGTTTTTGTTTTGTTTGTTTTGGTGGGGGATTCTTACTACATTATTGGGTTCTGCTGAGCTCTCCGTTTACATAATTCCTGAGAGTTTTTTCAATAGATGTCGCTACTACTTAATTTCTCCTTCATTCTTCAGTTATGAAGTTGAGATTTTTGATTCCAAGTACCAAGGCTCAGCACATCTAATATATCTAGGCCCCATGGCATTTGACTCGTAGATTTCATCATATGAAATTTAGCTCATTGTTCCGTTCTGTTATTTTTTTTTAGTATTCTAGTAGTCAATATTTTTCTATTTTCAAATCATCCAGATTTGTTAACTGTGTCTTCCACATTTTCGTTTAATAAGAAAAAAAATTGAATAAGAGAATAAGTTTCCCAACAGAACTTTGCATCATAGCACCACAGACCTTTCTCTAGATTGATACCTGCGATTAAATGGCATATGTTAAGGACACTTGTTCATACAACTACTGATTTACTGGATTCTTCTAGCTCTTAATTCATACGTTTTCATCTTGCCCTCAGAGAGCTCATGATGGGCTTTGTCAGATGCCTTGCTGAATCCAGGATCATGTGACCTCTGAGGATTCTGTCTTTGCATCATTAAGCCAAAGGGGTTCAATCTTCACGAATCTCAAAAGCGGGACTTGTTCTTGGGAGTTGGGGAGGCCGTGATCATGAATTAGTTGTGAGGATTCAGAAGAGAGTCTGATGTGGTCTGGAACTAACCAGGAGTGACTTAACTGACCTGGAGTGGGCTTATAGAAGAAGATTTAGATGGCGTCTGGTACACTGTATTCATGCCTCTTATCCTTGGCTTTATTATTTGTCCTGAAATCTTCTATACTCATTTATGTCATGTCATGTTATACCCTTGAGATCACACTTTAGTTCATGCTGTTATGGATAAGTTATATGGAGGAGAGGACCCCCTGGAACTGAATAACGCTAGCTACTTTGCTAGCTTTGTGAAACCCAGGTCTGAATGACTCTGTGTTCAGTGGATAGATTATTATTCTAGAGTTGTAGTCATTTATTTATTCTGAAGGTTCTCCAGTTTCCTCTAGGAAGAGGCTGAGTGAGCTGATTCTACCTTTTATGGGTTCTGATGTTAGTCTGAGAGCAGCAATGACTTGAGGTGACTATCAAGATTCAATTGGAGAATATGAGTTCAGATTTTCAACACTTTCCACTTCCCGATAGCCCGCTCACATACATATGTCAGAAATGGTTTACACTGTCATAAAACAATTGTAATTCCCTACTGAAAGTGCATGACAACAAACATATAAATGTCATTTTAAAATTCTCTTTAACCAGCTGACCACATGTACCCATCTTGGCTCCTCTCCACAAATTTCTGCTCCTTGGAACTTCTGCTGATTCAAAAGAAATGAGAGACAGGAGGTTAACGCATGGTCTTCACATGAATTCAGTTTTTATTGTTAAAAAAATGATGGAAGGTTCTGGTGCCAATACTTGAAATCTTGCGATAGCATGGGACTGATTGCTTGACTATTTGGCAAAAAAAAAATTAAATACTTGTGTAGTCACATTTCAAATAAATTGATATCTGTGGAGGGAAACATCACATTTTATAGTTTGCCATTTCTCGTTTTTATTTAGTTAATTGTATACTTTGCCCTAGTGCCTGAAATTCACTGTCGTGATTGTCAGTTTCCATACATCCTGTAGATCCCATGAGTATCGAGTACAGCTTTTTAAAATTGCTTGCTATCACATTCATTATGTTCCAGTGGGAAATTACTTGAGTCAACTTTGACTTCTTATTCAGTTCTGCTTGCATGCAGATTGTTGGAAATTATCTTTCCATCTACAGAACCTAACATCATCCTTGCATTTCCTCTTTAAATATTAATGTTTTTCACTCAAATATTGGTCAGTCTGGCACCTGTTCTCAAGAAAGCCTCTCTCCCTCTCCTCTGCCTCTGTCTCTCTATCGATCGCTCTTTTGTGGATCCTGCCCTCCCGTGCCCATTTTTCTTTGTTGAAATGATAAATGCCTCTGTGGTTTTCAACGCTCGGCAGGTGATTTTTATGCTTCGGCAACATTTGTAACTCTTAGATTAACCTGTTAACCAGGCTTATAGTTAAGTAAGCTTAGGGAAGAGATCTCTCATTAAGTGTAGTAAGACATTTATGGCTTCCCAAACACATATTTAATGATTTGCATCTCAGATTCAACCTTGTTGAAATCTATCAGCTGTGGGAATGATACTCTTTTATACATCAACTACTGAACACTGTGATGGTGTGCAGGTCACTTTTGAGTGTGATTCGCTTTGCTGTTCTTAATTTCGATTGAACAACTTTTGTTTACTCTTCTATGGAAATATGACTCTGAACTCCTGTGTTCCTGTCCCCTTTCTCCGGTTCTTTCTGATTCCAGCATGTTAATCTGAACCTGGTTCTCAATTCCCACCTTGTTTTGACAGCTTGATCGGTTTTCCCTCATCCTCTAAATTGACTCCCATTAAGTTTACCATTGTAGTATAAGTTTAGGATTTGATCTTGAGATAAGAGTTCAGATCAGGAAAACAGCTTTGAGAACCATCCACATAATACAAAAATTTTATCTAAGAATTTATAATGCACTAACATGTATGTTTTCTCACTGGACGTTCGGTAAGTCCTATTCTGTCGGTGAAGCAACTGAGAATCGTAGAGTTTAAACGGCCCTCTGAACATCACAAAGCCAATAAATGGCAGAACCTGGACTTGAGTCCATCCCAATTGCTTTTTCAACACTGCAATACAGGCCTGCAGTGAGACCACCTCATAATCTGTCTCACAGCCCAGGTGGAGAGACTTCTGGGTGGGTAGTGAAGCTGTAAAACCTTAATCTTCTGCCTTAAAGACCGTATGCCAAGCTATGGAATACATTTTGGAAATCCTGGGTTTTCTAGAGAGGCAGTTTTCTAGAACTGTGCTCCTCAAATTTAAAAACCATTTAAATCCTTTGGGGATCTTGCTAAAACTTAAATTCAGGAAGTCTGGAACAGGTTCTGCATTTCTAACAAGCTTTCGAGTGATGTCCATCCTGCTGGTTTGGAGACCCTATGATGAGTAGTGAGGCTAGAGTTTTCTGGGTGATAATGTCATTACAGATCAGGAATCATCATAGGCATTCTCCTTCCATTCCTTCATTGGTAAATTGCACTTTGGGGACTATGCACGAACTGATGGTGGCATAATGGAGGCCTCTGTTTCCCTGGGTTTCCAGAGTACTGCTGACTTGTGAGGAGCATCTCAGTCCAATATCCTGATTGTATGTCCTTGTCTTCTCCCGGGAAGAGGAAAGGTCAATCTATTGCTCGTACTCCTTCTTGCCTTTCTGATTTTACCTTGTGCCTGGCAACAAATGCATAATTACATCCCCCCAATTTTGTTTTCCTCCGTCTCCCAAAAGGTGGTTGATTTTAAATGAATACACCACTGAGACTTTATGGTCTGCGGCGGCAGTGAGCAAGCTTTCTACCAAGCCACAGAATGAAGCCTCTCTCATGGAGTTGCTTACGTAATTATTCAAGGTCAGAACAAGGTGTCCTGATACTTTGTCACCTGAATATGGAACGAGAGCTCTTTCAATTCCCCACGACTAAGAACCAGATTGGTCCCAGGGTCAGAGATAGAACCAAACATAGATGGGGCATCAAACGTCTCGAGTTGTGCGGAGAAAGAGGCTATGGGAGCGGAGATCTAGAGTTAGAGGTTCTAGAGGGGTTGTAATGTTTTATTGTGCATTGAAATCAATTTCAAAGCTTATTTAAAATGCAGATGAAGCACTTGGGTGGTTCAGTTGGTTAAGCATCCAACTCTCAATTTCGGCTCAGGTCATGATGTCACAGTTCGTGGGTTCGAGTCCCGAGTCGGGCTCTGAGCTGATGGTGCAGAACCTGCTATGATGGTATTTCTCCTTCTCTCCCTGCCCTTCCCTCACTTGCTTGCTCTCTCTCTTTCTGTCTCAAAATAAATAAACTTACAAAAAGTAAAAAGCAGATAGATCACACTAATGTTACTAACTGGAATTTCAATAAAGATTTGAAACTACAAAAAAAAGTGAGAAGAAAATAATAGAATGCAGATCGATTCCTGGATGTCACTCTCAGAAAATCAGAATAAGTAGACGCAGGGTGGGACCCAGGAATATGCATTTTTAAGAAGCACAAATGGTAATCTGATCCGTGTTGTGGAGCCCACATTTTGAGAAAGAGTAGCAAATTGCTTTTTTTTTTTTTGAGCATTTGAAAGGAATGTTTGGCTATTATAGAATAAACATATATGTAAAATTATCTTGCTATACAACACTCCCCTCCATAAGCAAACGGTATTTTCATTCAGTGTTAATAGAAACATTCACTTCACTACCAGTGGATATATTTTTAGGGAAACTATAATAGTGTCACAGAAATTACTAGATCTATTTGCTTGGAGCCTGTCCTCTTCCACTCGAAGAAATGTCAAAACTTTCTAAAGGATGAGCTTATTAGAAGTCTTAGGTACTGGAAAAAGCTTAGTTCTTTCCGGTGCCATCCGAACGTCCTTCAGAAGCCCCAGAAGGGAAGGATCAAGCTGGAGAAAAATCTATGCCGGCAAAATCAAGCTTGAGGGCCCTCTCCCAAATGTTATGGGAAAAGTACCAAGTAACGGAAATAAAAAGAGATGTATCCTAAGTATGGCAGACAAAGAAATGAGATTCAGTGCGAGGGTCGTAAGTAGGTGTCGCTTAAGTGGAGACAGAACTAAGACCACCGGAAGACAGGGGCACAGGAGTGATGTCAGCAGAATGGCATTTTCCGCTGGAAAAAATACCAATTGGGCAGCTCTCCATGGACCAAACAATGCAGGGAGAGAGTTCTGGAGTCCACTTAGGAAGCTGCAGCACACGGTGGAGCCAAAAAGAATAAAAAGAGAATAACCACAGATAAAGGGCAGGAAGAAGTTTTCTTCTGTCCCCTGCATCGTCCCCTGCCTCAGGCAGCACAGTTCGGCCCCCAGAGGGAGCTCCTCCCCCGGGCAAGTTCTTCTCTCCAGGGAACTGGAGATCAGGGTGAGGGACCACCTCCCCAGCCTCACAGGACGCTGCTGGAAGGATCCGCTTGGATTTCCCCCGACCACAGACGGCTGGGGACGCCGGCCTAGCTGACCTGCCTGCGGGTGGACAAAGAAGGGCGGGGGCGTCGGCCCCGGCCCGGCCCCGCAACAGGTGCCAGGCGGCCAGTGTCCTTCTCGGCAGGGCCAGCCTCCCCTGCGGAAGGCCCGACAGCCCTCACAGCCTTGTCACACTCCCGGCACCTTTCGCCGCCGCGGGTCCCGCCCAGGAACCCGACGGCCACCGCGAGCGCTGCAGGTGCCCCACAGCTGTCACCGCCACTGAAGGCACCCCGGTTTGCTCCTGCACAGACTCCAGCGGCCCCAGAGACAGAGACAGAGAGACAGAGCGTGAGCAGGGGAGGGGCAGAGAGAGAGAGAGAGAGAGAGAGAGAGAGAATCCAAAGCAGGCTCCAGGCGCTGAGCTCTCAGCACAGAGCCGGATTCGGGGCTCGAACTCACGGACCATGAGATCATGACAGGAGCCGGAGTCTGATGCTTAACCGGCTGAGCCACCCAGGCGCCCCTACAACGATTTCATTCTTAGGAAATAGAGACGTGCACAAAGATGCATAACGCTCCAAACCCTGCCACTAAGGACATAAAGCTGTCCTTACCGAACTGCTCCCCTTACCACATCCTGACATCTTGACTTTCGAAGGGGCTTTGCTTGTTTGTCTGTTTTCTCAGCAGTGGAGATTGCTGTAGAGCTGACCCCCCATTAAGTGAGGTGTTCAGACTTCAGACTTATTCCATGGTACAAGCGCCCGATGAACCTGGCCGCTGTGTCATTTACAACTGTAATGCTATAACCAGATAGTGTCTGGAATTGTACATAATAAGAATGCACTTTCAGGAGAAAATGAGAAAGATCTATTAATGTGCTATTAAGAACTGGGAACATCTGTTTTTGAGAAAGACTGCCCAATGCTAATATTCAGTTCAATAAGTGCAGAAATAGTTTGTGGTCTGGGATATCATTTATTTGAAAAGTTACACTTAATTTTGGAAGCAGGCCATCCAACCAGTATACCATTCATGTTATACCCGTACATTAGCAATTCTGTAAAATTGAAGTAATAATGTGAATTTCTCTCTCAAAGTGAATGCCATATCAGCGAATTAAATGAGTAATTAGGTACTGTCAGATTAAATCCATTCTGATTTCTGAAACTCACTCCATGCATTTGAACCATGGTATAACATCTTTTCTCCAGTAGAAGCACATGTCCTTAAACATTTTTAATTACACAGTTCAGGAAGTACAGACCATATCTTTAAACATTTTCATTCAGTACCGCTCATATCAGGGCATTTGAACCGAAATGTGGTATTTTATATATTCTGAAAACTACATGCATTACCTGCTTTTCTTATTTTTATTCCAACTCTTTTCTGCTTCTGGAGCTGGCTCGAACTCCAGTTCTCTTGCTTTGTCTCTCTTCGATATACCTTCGTGCACTCTTGTCACCTATCACGTGTCAGACTTGGTTCTTTCTGCCCTATGCCCCTCTATTTAAACAGCTTGACAAAATACCATGCCTATGATTGTAACTATCTGAAGGTTTTGAAACTTCAATAGGTTTCATGAGATTGTATGTATATATGAGATCTCGGTAGGTTTTTAAATACATTACCTTAAGATAATATATCGGTATATGAAGCTATATTTGCATCTTTAGTAATTTCTCTCTCTCTCTTTTTTTTTAATGTCTGTTTATTTTTGAGAGGGTGGGGAGGAGCAGAGAGAGGCAGACAGAGGATCCGAAGCAGACTCTGTGCTGACAGCAGAGAGCCCTATGTGGGACTCAAACTCACAGACTGTGAGATCATGACCTGAGCCAAAGTCGGATGTTTAACCAGTTGAGCCGCCCAGACGTCCCAGTAATTTCTGATTTTGATTTCCCACTATCTCTGACTCCCGGAACAGGTGCCAAAGCTGGCTGGTCTGAACATGAAGCTTGACATTATAAGCCAAGCATAGTGAAAAGTCAAGAAATCCCTTTCTTTCTGGTTTTGGTAGAATCGAGGAAACGGAACAAAGGATCAGGTAGTGGAAAGATGTGGAAAGCGTGTATTCTCGTGTCCCCTTCTCAATACGGAAGCTCAAAGTGAGGTAGATTGGGCATCACCGTAGAAATACTGGGATAGGAATGGTAGAACTTGATAATACCAAAGTTAGCAGCTTGATGGAGGTGGCTTAAGTCCTTGGAAAATCCAGATTCTGTTCTATACCATGTCCAATATGGTATACAAGGGATCACAACATAGCATTAGTAGAGACAGGTGGCTGTATAGGTGAATATGTGTCAGCAGTCCTGTGTCACCATGGCCTGCTTTGGGTGTTCAGGGGAGCTATGTGTTTCCACATGCCTGAGTGAGGGAGCACACAAGTTCCTTCCCTTTTACCTAGGTACCATTTAGGCGGGAGGAGAAAGAGAGGAGCCCTTCAGGGGGTTGAATTTTGAATTGACTATTTCCCCAAAGAGACTGTTCAAACTCCTGGATGTTGAGACACCATCACTTGGCAAATTAAGAAGACCATTTGCAGGGCACCTGGGTGTCTCAGTCATCTGAGTGTCTGACTCTTGATTTTGGCTCACGTTAGGATCCCAGGGTCATGGGATCAAGCCCTGAGTCAGGCTCCTTGCTGAGCATGGCGCCTGCTTAACATTCTCTCTTTCTCTCTCTCTCTCTCTCTCTCTCTCTCTCTCTCTCTCTCTCTCGCCTTCTGCCCCTCTCCCCACTCATTTTCTCTCTCTAAAAATTAAAATACAATACAATAAAATGACCATTTGCCATCACGGACAGTAGTACTATTGTGAGAGCTTTTGAGCAGGGTTGATTAGCCATAGACTTCTGAGAGTAGAGTATGAATTCTTGTCCCCACTAGGTGTGTGTGTATGTGTGTGATCTGGATAACCCTTTGAAGGAGTAAATTAGAGATTACCACCATGTGGAATAATCTGAACCAAAGAGCGTAAGCAACGGTGGTGAATTCAAACTCTTGGAGAGCAAATGCATTTGTCTTCAGGAATCTGTTACAGCCAAAATATTTGAAAAATAATGAATACCACTTGAAATATTTATTGAGGCATTCTAATCAGAATTGCATTTATTATTTCTTCTCTAGTTAAAGAATTAGAAAATAATCTCACACTAAAGAATACATTTTTCATAAGAGAATGAGAAAGAAAAACTGATTACCATTAAGTGTAACCTCACTGCATCTCCAAGAATAAAGTCAAAAATTTTTTTCTATGTTTCAAAATGATATTATATGGCTACTGGAGCATCAGTCATCACATCTGTGTTGCAAACAGAGTGCTGAATGAAGGCAAAAGCGTTGGTCTTGGCCAACAGTTCCCCTTTTAAGGATTCTTCCTAAATGTCTCCGCAACAACTTTTGCCTGTGTCTCACCGGAAAACAATTGGTCACGTGTCACTGTGGGTATAAGAGGAAGACACTACAAACACAATATTTGGTGCTCTGAACAAAATTGGGATTCTGTTACTAAGAAAGAAGTGGAAAATGGATGTTGGCTAGGTAACCAGCAGTTTCTGGGAGACTGTCTTACTTAATACATGGTGTTTTTATAAAAAAAAAAAAAATGCAAAAAAACAAAAGAGCAAAAAAACCAACCTGACTTGGTGCTTTAGTCTGAGTGTAGAACGAGGGACTGAGCAGATAATATATATGAAAGTGCTGCCTAAACTCTGGGAAGCTATATGACAAGGCTATCATTACCACCGTGTTTTATGTAAAACCATAAAAGCCAAGAGTAGACATAATCTATGCCCCCTCAGGGTTTGTCATCTTAGAGAATAATTCTATTCATGCTGCATTAATTAGAGCATGGAATAAAAACAAAACTAAATGAACAAAAAAAAAGGGAGAATAATCCTAGATTCTAATCTTTTATTTTCAAAAACACTTGTAGAGATCATTGCTCAAAATACCACTTAAGGACTAGGTCTAGCCCAACCTTCAGAGCAGATTGTTAATGATGTCAGTCAAGACCTGTTCTGGCCTTTACATCATTCTCGGAGGGCAAGCTTATTTTCAGCATTGGGGTGGGCATCTTGCTGTCTCCCCAAGAACGATTTACAGTCAGAATTTATTTACAGTATTTCTGGGTTTTTATTAATAGATTTTATTTTTTTGAGCAGTTTTTAGCTTTATAGAAAAATTGAACAGAAAGTACAGAGAGTTCCCATATACCCCCTCTGTCCACAGTTTCCCCTAATGTTGCGTTAGTATGGTACATTTGTCAAACTTAATGAACCAATGTTGATACATCATGGTTAACTAAAAAGCACAGTTTATTTAGGGTTCAGTCTTTCTGTTCTACAGTACTATAGGTTTTGGTAAATGTCATGTATCTACCATTACAGTGTTAAGCAGAGTAGTTTCACTGCCCTACAAATTTCCCATGCTCTACCTACTCAAATACTTGTCCTCTACTTTGTCTGATTTTGACCTAACTTTTATCATTTGGCACTGAAGAGGGGGTAAGAAGGCTAAGAGAAGGCCAACATTGAACTTGATGTTTCCTTTGAAGTTGTTAACATTGTTCTCAACGTCATTTGGGTTTGACCGCCTCATAAAAGCTTTTTAGTGATGTTCACAATAAAGAAAACATAGTAAACGTTCAGTAAATGTCGTTATTATGTCAGCATTGTTATTACGTAGCAGACACTGTGACAAGTATACTATCTTTTTTAATCTTCACAAGAAGATCATGAGGTAGAAATTACCCCTGTATTGAGAAATAGAGAGCTAAGGCACAGCCTAGCAAAGTTGCCTTCCCGAGATTTTATGGCTGTCTCAGGGCCGGGCCGGAGCTGGCTTCCCGGTCACGTGACAGTGCATTCACAACAAGCCCGGCCCTCAGAAGGGTCTGACACTTGATTTAATGCCTAACTGCCAACATCCTGAAATTCTCGGCTCTCTGAACTCGTATTTTGTAAATAAATCTTAACTGGGCAATGGAGCGTGAATGTGAGCAGAGGAGATATGCACTATGTGGATCTGCTGTTGTTCCTTGTTTTCGTCTTTACATTTAGCATTTCTAGTGTCCACCATGCATCTTCCATAGCAGCTGACCTAGTTCTCAGGACCCATGTTTGGTTTAATACCCTGCTGTCGCCATCTTGAAATTCTTAATAATTTTATCGTGAACTTGTGTTTTGTAAATGGAGTCTGAAGGGGTGATGGAACATGTATGTGACCAGAGGAAATACACACAGTATTTCCCAATACGTTTATCGATGGCTATTCCTTGTCCCCCTGCTTACATATGGCATCTGTGATGCCCCTTGAGTTCAGAATTCTGGTGGACCCACGATGCAGGGGAGTTGAATAAAAGTCAAAGTGAGTACAAGATAAGCATGTTACGTCCATGAGTAAGCCACGGACGGACATCCCTGAGAGGCCGCACTCTCCTTTACTTGTTCTCAGTGCAGGAAGAAAGCATTGGTGCTCTAAGAAATACAGAACAACTAATTAACCCTATCATATCCTTCTCTTACCCTTAGTTCCTGGTATTAGCCACAATTTATACCAAAAGTGTTGACATGGAAGGAAAGTTAAGGCGACCCATAGGTCCTTTTTCTTTCAGTCACTGTTCACTCACCACTATGCCAGAGTGTTGGTATGATGCGTGTGTATTAAGAATTTAATATGTCAAGTTAACTTCGTGACCTCTTCCCAGTGTTCTGGCAGGAACGATACATATGCATATACAACGCTCTGCAGTATGAATTGCGTGTTTCTGATGACTCCACATACAAGTTAAATGCTCTCATATTTTTATTTAAAATGGGCATTGTCCAACACAAACGGTAAACTTCATACTAATAATTACAATTTTTAAGTTTTCTTTACTTAGAATGGTTTTACACAACACACAAAAAGATACCTTGACAAATCGAGAACAGATTACGGAGAAAAGGGAAAAAGCTTTACATTTTAGCACCTTTGATAACACTTTTTTTCATGGACTCCCCTCATTTTCATTTGGCATCAGGTCCCACAACCCTGGGCAGACAACCCGTTCACAACCAGCCCTTTCAGACTCCGAGGCTTATGCTCCAAGGTGGAGGTTTCCAACCTTTTCACCTCGTGCCACATAGAGAAAATGGTAGTTAGAAGGCATGTTAAGGCTGGAGTAAACCGAGGGGACCAGTTGTGGCCAGAAATGGCTCAGGTGGGGATCCAGGCTGAGGGGATCGGTATCTCCGCGCCACTTGGAAGGGCCCCAGCCCACTACTCGGGTGTTGCTCAGTTTTTGTAAAAACAATAACGAGAATGATAGCAAA
This sequence comes from Acinonyx jubatus, assembly GCF_027475565.1. NCBI lineage: Eukaryota > Metazoa > Chordata > Mammalia > Carnivora > Felidae > Acinonyx > Acinonyx jubatus. Next base: position 113,828,985 of record NC_069389.1, read on the forward strand.
AATATAACACGCATAATATATTTTTTCTACGTGCCAGGTGTGTTTCTCAAAACTTCATATATATATATATATATATATATATATATATATATATATATCAACTCCTGTAACCATCACAACGTTACGAGGAAAGCACTATTATTATCCCCACTTTGTATTAAGCAGAATCACATGAGATTGCAGGCATTTGACTACGTTGGACTGCGAAGAGAGCAAGTTCGCATCTTTAAGCTGATGAGACGAAAACACTGAGGGAATAGGGAGATTAAGTTCACTGCTCAAAGGCACTCTACTAGTAAATGCCAGAGCCAAGATCGAGTTCTCGGCTAGTTCAGATGCTAGCAGGCAATTCCAAAGGCATGGACCTTGGCCATGGTGCAGTGGTACCTTTCAAAGAGAATTCGATGATAGACCATATCAGAAAGAGTTATCGCAAGCACGGTGGCCTGTAGCTAAGACAGCCAGTTTTAACTTCCAGGCGTTCGACTTGGCCTTACCAATTTGCTCTGCCGTGTTGTGATGTTGTAGTGAGCCAAGCACCGTTTTACCTTCATATAACTTACAGTTCACCCTGTTTGAGTATCTTCCTTTTTAAGCCCCACTAGGAAGAGCGGCGACCCCTTATACTGCCCTGGCTGCATTTGGATTAGGCCCGTGGCTAATCCCACTTCTTAAATTATTTTGTTCGGTACTCAACAATCCTTGGAGATAAATATCCTTATTCTCCTCAGCCTTGGAGATGAAGAAACTGACTACATCATTTGCACAAGGTGACCCAGATCCTACGTGGCAAATCCAGGGCTCAATACCAGGTCCATGTGATGTCAAGAGCACGCTTTTTCCACTGTGCTGCCTGCACATAAGAATTTTCTCATCCCTGCTCCTAGATTCAGAAGGATGGTCATTAGCTGATCCACCACATAATCTCTAGCCGCTCCTCAGGCCCAGTTCTATGGCTGAAGTGATTATTTTGCTTATAATAAAGAGTGAGCTGTGCAGCTGGAGAAATTTTCATCCAGATGCTGGTGTGTCACTTTGAATTGTTATTACAATAAAAAGTTCCTGTTCATATTTGTTGCTATTTGCATATGTACGGAAGCCACAGTTGTTCAGCCAAACCAAGCCATTTTGCAAAACTGCAGCCCCAAATTCACAAAGCAGCTCTGAAAATAGCCCATTTGTGGCCTCTTATTGAGAAGAAGCTGGGTAAAATATGCAGGCTCTTTGATTTATCTCTGAACAGTCCCACACCTTTTATCTACAATCAACTTTTCCTCCCTTTTGCCCTCCTTCCCTCCGTCCCTTCCTCCTTTCTTGAAATAGACCCCGAGAATCTATTCTGTGCCAAGCACCAGAGAGACAAAGAACAAAAAGTAACAGTTCCAAGAGCAGCTCAAACTCTAGGATCAAAAGAGTTCGCTTGAGAAACAATATTGTTCTCAGAAATAGAATTGTAGAAAAATGAATATACTTGAGGCTACTGCTTGTGTTCTCTATCCCCTGGCTTTGTTCATGCCTTTAGTGTCACAATTATTATTAATCGAACTGGAATTTGATTTTTTTTCAATCTCCTTTACCTGGTAGTCTGTTTTCTAGAACCTAAAACAGGACCCGGCACAGAATATCTACCCAGCTGAATGTCTAGACCTCATTGAAATTGTCAGCGTCGATAGCTTGCAACATTTGGGAGGGGGGGTTACGTGATGTTTATCACTCATGACAGTGAGCGATGGAGTTCCTTCCTCACCCAGAATTTAACATAGTTCACTTTCCCCCATCCTCTTGCAAACCGATTACGTTTACATTATTTCATTATCCTGGGACAGTGTACATGAGTTTTAACTTTAGCCCTGTCCACACATAGGCATTGTTATAATTCAGATGACACTCGTATTATCATACGGCGTTTGCTTGGGTTTTGTGTTTCACGATATTATCTGGAGGGATTCTAAAAATTACAATTAAAGTCAGGCAATCGGGATGATAGTGACCTCATCTTGCAAAAGTTCATTGATTTGCCCAACCTCAGAGAGTAAATTAGAGGGAGCCAACTTTTGTGCTTCCTACTCCATGTCTCCCCTTTCCTCTCTCCAGACCATTATTGCGAGAGCATGCATTTTGTTGTTCTAGCCATAAAGGGAGCTCTTCAGTAATGCCGACACAGGTACGGGGCCATGCCCTACGTATGCGTTATCTCACTGTTCCCGTGAGGCAAGAGTTATTATTTCTATCTTACAGATGAATAAAATAAGGCCAAGAGAGGTCAGGTAATGCACCTAATGGTATTTGATCCCAGGCTGTCTGATTCCAGAAACTATGCTATGAAAAATTAATAACTAACATTTACAGAGTGCTTACTATGTGCCAGGCAGCATACTAAATATTTTACATGTACTAGTTTATTTATTTAGTCATAACACAAATTTTAGTAGGCACATACCACTCTCCTCTCCATTTTATAGAGGAGGAAAATTTGACATAGAGAGTATATTAGAGTTCTGTAGAGCAATAGAATATATACATGCATATATGTAGAAAGCCGAGGAGTACCACAGTGTGCTGTCAGTCTGAGTCTGAAGGCCTGAGAATCAGAGGACTGATCTAAGTCCAGGTATGAGTCAAAAGCCCAAAAACCGGGAGCACTGATCTCTGAGGGCTGGACAAAATGGCTACCGTGGCCCAAGCAAAGAGAGTGAATTCTCCTTTCTTCCACCTTTCTGTTCTGTTCAGGCCTTCAGTGGATTGAATGATGCCCATGAGAGTTGAAGACTATAGGAGAGTAATCTTTCCTCAGTCTACTTATTCCAATGCTGATCTTTTGGAGAAACGCCCTCACAGACACACGCGGACAGTGCGCTATACCAGCCGTCTGGGCATCCTGGAGCCTAGCCAAGTTGACACGTGAAGTTAAGGGCCACAGAGAGCTTACATGACTCAAGTTCCAACTAACTTGTGTTGGTTTTCCCGTGTGTATTTCCTCCACCACATCTATTCGTCCACATCCTATTACTTTGTACCCATCACATGTGATTTCTATGCATAAGCTGACTATGTTCCCGAGGACAGCCTCTCCACTCGTTTGAGGGATCCCACCCCTTGTCATGTCCTTAAGTATGTCAGCTCCAACAATTGTCACTGTTTTCCTATGTTATCTTTTCCTCTCTTCTATATCATTCTCAAATATACATCCGGCTTATAATTCTCAGCGTTTCACACATTTATCCCTTGTTCATGGAACAAGAATGCTTTCCAGGGGCAGAAGATAACTACCATAAATTCGTTGCATTACCTGCAACTTACAGTCCAGTGCTGCGAACGCAACAAGAGGGAAGATATGCTTAACTATTGATAAGTATGATTCCGGCTTGCATGCTGCTTTAGCAAACAGGCCCTTTAATATCTGTCTTATCTTTACAAGAGTCTCTTGAGGTAGGTGGTGTGATAACCCCCCAAATCACAGGTGAATACATTGAAAATCATCAAGATGCAGCGATTTCCTCAATGAAAGTTAGCTAGCAGGGAACAGAGGTGTGATCTCATTCCGCATCTCCTGTCCTTAAAGCCACCCCTAGAGGGGGAGCTAATTTGCTTCCAGAGGTTCCATTTCCCATTTTTAAGATGGAGATTGCATCAGTCAGGTTCTCCAGAGAAACAAAAGCAGTAACGTAGACACACACACACACACACAATCCTAAGACATTTATTTCAAGGAATTGGCTTATGCAATTGTGAGGTTGACAAGTCTAAAATCCATACGGCAGGCCAGCCAGTCTTGGGCAGGAACCGATGGCACAGTCTTAATATGAGATTTCTCCCTCAGAAGACCTCAGTTTCTGCTTTTAAGGCCTTTCAACTGATTGGATGAGGCCCATCCACATTATCAAGGTGCTCTCCTTTCCTTAAAGTCAAATGATTGTATACAATGACCACATCTAAAAACTACTTTCATAGCAACACCTAGATTGGTATTTGAATAACTGGGTAATATTACCTAGCTAAATTGACATGCAAAATTAATAATCACGTGGATGATGATGATGTAAATAACTATCTTTCAAAATGATGAAAAGTAGATTCAAACACCAATTTTAAATATTTAGCACTATGTCTAGCGTATAGGAGAATCTCAATAAATATCACCTCCACAGGATCAGAAACAAACGTATGGGAGTGAGGAGTTCTCTAGTGCCTCTTTTTCATTCCAGTTATGCCTCTAACTTCATTTGATTCTGGCATGATTTCAACTATATTTTCTTATGGATCTAAAGCTGAACAGACTAGGATAAAAGTATAGTGCCTGAGAGTGATTTTCAGGTAGATCTATTATGCTTAAGAGAGAGCTCTGTACTTCCCCTGTAGAGATAACAATTCTCATTACTTCCAACCTACGGCCCAAATCTAGTATATTATTATATTCCCATTATGCTATTTTAGTCTTTGCTTTCCTATAGGCTACAGAAATTTGTTCCTGTTAAAAGAAGAAATCCTTCCAGATCTTTGAGGCTGAGTATGGTTAACCTTATAACTTTGCCAAATTACAAATCAGAGCAATTACATATGCAGAAAGGACCCATTTCATTGTTATTTACTTCTCCACACATGCCTATATAGGCTGTTGTGGTAAAGTAGCAATAGCCTGGGAATCTGGAAAGAGAACTTTCATCATGGTTCTGTTACTTACTAGCTATATGTCCTTGAGCAACTTAACTAATCTCTGAATCTCTGTTTCTTTATCTTTATCTTTTTCTTTATCTTTTGTATTCTAAAACCAGCTTTGTCCATCCTGTAGGCTTATGGGTGTTTTAAAGAGATAATGTATAGAAAAACCATCTTGAGCATTTTCCGGCTCACGGGAAATGCCCGATAAACTTTGATTGAATCCAAATCTTAGCGCAATGTAGATACTATTTTAGAACCTCACCTAAATAATATGAATGGCTAAAGAAATGAAGAGTTAGTTCTGCAACAAACTAAACAGCATTTAGTTTGAAAATGAGTCAGAAAACCTATTTTTTCAAGATCCATTTTGAGCATAGGTCTCTTATACAGATGATACAGATGATCATGTGTTCTGATTATTCTTTTTTTTTTTTTTTTTTTTTTTGTCAGATGAAAATGTTAAGGTACTTTTTCAGCAGAGCCTATTATAAGGTTAATCAGAGCTTGGATATAGACCAGGGTGTAGCCCACGGAGGAGCCCTCTGGAGACAAAAGAGCCATGAATAATCAAGGTCAATTCACCACTGAATGAGCACAGGAAGGAGGATTAGAAACATAGGAGGTTAGATTTTAATTGCTAGGCAAATTCAGTTGCTTTAAAAGGGATTGTGATCTGGCTGCAAGCGAGATGAAAAACATTTTAAAACAATGAAGGGTCAAACTGCCAATTTTAGAACAGTAAAAGATCCCGAGATGAGGAACGGAGTGATACCCGTCTTTCCCTTGCCCCAGTGCTGGGCCACATTTTAACCACAGCTTTCCCAGCTGACATTCTTCCTCGTGGGTCTTGATAAAGATCTTGGCTCTGAATGTGAACAAAGAGCATTTAATTTTCTTATTTAGTAAGAAGTTGCAAATTTCTACTGGTACAAAGAATGTTCATACGCTTTAATAAGCATTAATTAGGGAAGATGCGAAATAAGTTTCATTTTGAGCTTATACACGTTAAGGAAAATGAAAATGACACATTTTCCAGATTTTCATAATGTCTGCATTTTATGTTGCTCATTTATGCTGCAATAAGTAACGTGTTGCCATCTCACCATTTATACAAATGCTTTCAGATTTATTTCTATCAATTTCTGTTTACAAGAGTATTTTTTCACTCTTTTCCTTTCCATGTAGAATTTTTCCAGATAATCCTCTTGAGAAGCAAAGCATGATAGATTTAAGTGTAAAGGCAAATTATGTACAGAGTAGAGACAAGTGGGCAAAGAGGTAATACACAAAAATGAGGCACTGTTATTCTTTATTGACGACTCGGACCCTTCCTGACAGTCATGACATATTGTGACCTAATCCACATTCAATGAGCAGCAGAGCAGAGTGAATGAGAATCAAACTGTGGCCCATGATTTTATGAAATAATAGACTGGGGAAAGCACAGGTTTACTTAGAGGTATTTTTTCTATCACTATTCACAGCACATCATCCCAAGGTAACAGGTGATGAGATGTCAAATCTCCAAACTATCTTTCAGGATAAAATAAAACCATCAGATGTTAGACATTGCACAAAACGACATAATAATTGCTCTAATAATTGAACTCCAATTAAGCTGCATAAATGCTCATTTACATAACCAGCGTGCAGTATTTGCAACAAAAAGATCACATCATTTCCCACCCCCCCCCCACCAACCCAACACCAAACACAGAAACCTCTGCGATATACCCTTTTTTTTAAATATGAAATTTATTGTCAAGTTGATTTCCATACAACACCCAGTGCTCATCCCAACAGGTGCCCTCCTCAATGCCCATCACCCACCCCCCATCAACCCTCAGTTTATTCTCAGTTTTTAAGAGTCTCTTGTGGTTTGGCTCTCTCCCTCTCTAACTTTTTTTTTCCTTCCCCTCCCCCATGGTCTTCTGTTAAGTTTCTCAGGATCCACCTAAGAGTGAAAACATAGGGTGTCTGTCTTTCTCTCTATGACTTATTTCACTTAGCATAACACTCTCCGGTTCCATCCATGTTGCGACAAAAGGCCATATTTCATTCTTTCTCATTGCCACGTAGTATTCCATTGTGTATATAAACCACAATTTCTTTATCCATTCATCAGTTGATGGACATTTAGGCTCTTCCCATCATTTGGCTATTGTTGAAAGTGCTGCTATACACATGGGGGTACAAGTGCCCCTCTGCATCAGCACTCCTGTATCCCTTGGGTAAATTCCTAGCAGTGCTGTTGCGGGGTCATAGGGTAGATCTGCTTTTCATTTTTTGAGTAAACTCCGCACTGTTTTCCGGAGTGGCTGCACCAGTCTGCGTTCCCACCAACAGGGCAAGAGGGTTCTGGTTTCTCCACATCCTTGCCAGCATCTATAGTCTCCTGATTTGTTCATTTTAGCCACTCTGACTGGCGTGAGGTGGTATCTGAGTGTGGTTTTGATTTGTATTTCCCTGATGAGGAGCGACGTTGAGCATCTTTTCATGTGCCTGTTGGCCATCCGGATGTCTTCTTTAGAGAAGTCTATTCATGTCTTCTGCCCATTTCTTCACTGGATTATTTGTTTTTCGGGTGTGAAGTTTGGTGAGTTCTTTATAGATTTTGGATACTAGCCCTTTGTCCGATATGTCATTTGCAAATATCTTTTCCCATTCCGTCGGTTGCCTTTTAGTTTTGTTGATTGTTTCCTTTGCTGTGCAGAAGCTTTTTATCTTCATGAGGTCCCAATAGTTCATTTTTGCTTTTAATTCCCTTGCCTTTAGAGATGTGTCAAGGAAGAAATTGCTGCGGCTGAGGTCAGAGAGGTTTTTTCCTGCTTTCTCCTCTAGGGTTTTGATGGTTTCCTGTCTCACATTCAGGTCCTTTATCCATTTTGAGTTTATTTTTGTGAATGGTGTAAAAAAGTGGTCCCCACACCTTAAACTCAGAAACCTCTGTGATATACCCTTTGAATGTAATTCTTAGAGAGGGATTCGTTTCTTTTTTTTTTTTTTTTAAAGTAATCTCTACACCCAACTTGGGGCTTGAACTCACAACCCAGAAATCAAGAGCTGTATGTTCCACTGATTGAACCAGTCAGACATGCCTTAGAGAGTGATTTCTAAAGCAATTGATTTGGGACGTGGTTTGAATCCTATCTTTTCTATCTAGGTTAGTCACTTACTTTCGTTAAGCCTCAGTGTTTACATCTATAAAATGGTAACAATAATACATCCTTATATTCCACCTAGGTTCAAATAAGAGAATGTATGGGAAAGATAATTGTTAAGTGTTAAGATGCTGTATAAATGTATTATTAGATATAGGAATTATGTTATTCATTAACATTTCATCTGTAAATTCTAAGAAATTCTATGGATAAAAACAAAGTGTAACAACCACCCCTTTACTATCAATTTTATCCATGTCCAAATTATAGCTATAATATTGCTAAAAATATACTGGAACATAGCTAAGTGTAAGTTGGCCCTTCAAAGTAGTTCTTTGGAGTTTATATTTAAATGGACATTTATTGACCACTTAATATTTATGGGACATTTGCTAGATATTTTATGACTATTGCTTCAATCTATCCTTAAACAGTTCTGATGTGTAAGTAGAATTACCCCTATTTTGCAAAGAAGAAATTGGAAGGTGGGAGAGGTCTTCAAGGTCATGGCAAGATGTACTGGTGTAGCTGCTCACCAGTCATTTGCTCAAATTTGGGGGAACTGATTGCACGAACAAAACCTAAGAAAGTTGTCGTTTACATGACGGCGTGTGTGTGTCAAGACTCAAGAACGTAAGCAGTCTTCTGTCTTTGGGAGATAAGAAAAAAAAACATTCAACAAGGTACTAAGATTGATGGCCTTGAAAGTCAAGCAGGAGAATTTGACCTTAGTTTAGTGGGCATTGTAAGCTATTGAATAAGGTATCGCCTTGATGAAACAAGTAATTTAGGAAGATGAGCCCGACGGTAGTTTCTAGGATTTTGAACAACTTGAGAATTTAAACGTCAGACTTGAGAATTGATATAATGTTGCAAATATGCACGTGAAACTCAAGGTTCCTTAAAAATATCTTCATGCATAAAATTTGTAACAGAGATATTTATTCTAATATACTTGAGACATGTATCGTTACTGTATGTAAACATTGATATGTTTTGATAAATTGAACTTGTCAGATGCCAACCAACCTTTAGGGCTATTTATTTATTTATTCATGAGCAATTATGTATTTTCCATTTTGGGGCCTCTTTGTTGTTTTATATTTCATGTTTTTATTTATAGTTACATTTTTCATGTTTGCAATCTTCTGTTTTTTGATGTATACCACAATACGAATAGCGAAAAATTAGCCATACAAATGGTAAAAGAATGCTTTGTCCTCAGGGAAAAAAGTATGGAGTTTTCTCTACATTGGGTATACCAAATAAGTTAGGACAAGGGAAAATATGTGTTAGATAAAGGAAATATTTATGACTTTGTATGTGTTGGTGGTGGTGGGTATGTGGAGAGACACAGAGAAAGAGAAGGAGAAAGAGAGAAACAGATCGATTTCATTTCAAATCCAAGGCTTTACAATTTCTCTCTTAAAATATAAAAAGGCCAGTTGGGGTAACAGTGCAATGGCAAACTTTACATTAACATCAATAATTTAGTATATAGTATTTTCAGAATTGAAAATATCCCTAGAATGGTACCTGAAGCTGCCTGCTGTTTTTAAATTGATTTTTGTTTTCACAGACCTATTTTTCACTTTCATGTTTGTATCACCTCTCATGTTTTAAATACTTGATCATTACTATGAAAAATATGTTTTCTATCCAGTGACAAATGCTTTACATTCATATTCTTTATAAATAATTTGGAATATGAATCTTATAAAACCAATTATAAAAGGAGGATTTTGGCTGGAAGTCTAAATGTAAACAACGGGGGACACATGTCCCCTCATTCAGTGCTCCATAGAAATTACTGAAAGCATACATGCACATTCATAGAGGCAAGCCTACCTCGGACGTGTAAACAAGAAAGGGTTCTTATATCTTGGAAAACAGAAGAAAATGGCTCTAAATGATGTAAGAATCAAGGCATTTGAGGGGCACCTGGGTGGCTCAGTCAGTTAAGAATTTGACCCTTGATCTCAGCTCAGGTCATGATCTCACAGTTCATGAGTTTGAGCCCTGTGTTGGGCTCTGGGCTGATAGCATGGAACCTGCTAGAGATTCTGTCTCTCCCTCTTTCTGACCCTTCACTGCTTGCTCTCTCTCTCTCTCTCTCTCTCTCTCTCTCTCTCTCTTTCCCTCTCACAATATAAATAAGCTTAAAAAAAGTAAGCCATTTGAATTGAAATCAAGATGTCTATATAAGTAGGGAGAAAATGCTGAAGGAAATACATCCATTAATGATCATTGTGTGCTTCTGTGTGTGGTGGGGAGTGGGCTAGGTGAGGGGTGAAGGGAAAAGGAAGAGGTAAGAAAAAAAGATAAAATGAAAATATGTCAGTGACAAAGACATCATGTATATAATCTCGGTTATGTTAATATGCTGGTGTTGTGTGTGGTGTGTGTGTCCATGCGTGTGTATTTGTGCATGAGATGCTGGGCCCGCAGATGTTTACATCTTGTTGTCTTGTCTGGAGGGATTCTAAATTTTTGTTCTCTTCCTTGTAATCTCTGTGTTTTCTTCCTTGTTTTCTTTTTACAGTAAGCATGTTATTATTAGTTTCATCATGACAAAAATAAAGATCTGCATGGAAAGATTAAAAGAAAGTAGATGAGAGCACAGCAATGGGAAAATTAGAGCAAACACGCACACACACGTGCACACACACCCAGTCCCCAACTAGGCAATGGCCGTTCTTCACAACAAACCACTAGAAATTTGGAGTCAACAATCATAAGCCAAAGATGTAGATCAGGCAGCAATGATCTGAGTCATTAACAATATATGGAAGAGCTGTGTAGATCTGGTCCCATATTCTCGTTCATTTATTCTGAGTGGTAGTGACATTTGCCCCCGGGAGAGTACCCAGTAAAAACAAAATTAAGGCTTGAATTGGAAATGGTTTTGATTGTAACTGCTAGTGCTAGGGAGAAGCAGAGACCAATCCTGTGTACTTCCAATCCCTTCAAGTTAAAGGGTTGGGGGAAGAGGAAAAGGAGAAAGCCTGATTCTAGGGTGACCAGCTCTCTTAGTGTGCCTAGGATGATCAGTGACAAAATTGGGAAAATTCCAGGCAAATCAAGATGAGCTGATTTCCCTAGATGATTCTTATGCTTGACCCCCAAGCTCCAGATTTAAAGTATAGCTTTCTGGGGCATCTGGGTGGTCAGTCAGTTGCGCATCTGACTTCAGCTCAAGTCATGATCTCACAGTTTGTGGGTTCAAGCCCCATGTCGCGCTCTGTGCTGACAGCTCAGAGCCTGGAGCTGCTTTGGATTCTATGTCTCCTTCTCTCTCTCTTTGCCCCTTCCCTGCCTGTGCTTTCTCTCTCTCTCTCTCTCTCTCTCTCTCTCTCTCTCTCTCTCTCTCTCTCTCTCAAAAATAAATAAATAAATATTAAAAATATAAAGTATAGCTTTTTGAAGACAGGATATTATCTTAGGAAACTCTCAACATAAGTGTTGGGATAGGAGAAATAGCAAAGTTTCCTAGGCAATCAGAGCCATCAGGAGAAATGGGGAACTCCCACATCTGACGGGAAGAATGCCTGGACACCCACAGGTGGGTGTCTAGGCAGACCATGATGATTCAAACCTGAATATTCCATCAGGCCAACGGTGCTCCTCATTTGACACTAATATTCTAGATTATTTCAATATGAGAGGTCGCTGTGCTTGCCTCCATTTTCAGAAGAAGAAACTGAAGTTTAAGGCAAAATGGTAGCAAGTCTTGATACGTGCAGTGCTTTGAATATTTTTTCTTCATATTCAGATTTATTATGGTTCTTTATTGGAATCAGTGTTTATTCTTAAGAATATGTATTTTGCCCATGTACAGAGGAAGTATCTCGCATGTCGAGAAGCCAAAGTGAAAGTTAAAATGAGTTTAAAAAAAACAAAGTCCTTGGGGAGCTCAGAAGTTGATTTCTGGATATATGTACAAATTCAAAATTCAATGATCAGAATAATGAAAACTGAAATTTCGTAGGCATTTTGAATGAAATTAATGTTTTCTGGGCATATTCCATAATACGTGGTAAGAAAAGTGATAGCACAGGGAAAGAACAGCTGTCAATTTGGACGAGACAACCACAAAGAATGTCAACGGCTGTCTTAATTAAAGAGAGTGTCTTGAGTTTCATCAGCGGTGAAGAGACAACTGGGACCTATTTATTCAAGGTTATAAAAATTGAGCCCTAGAAAATCAAAATTGATGTGAATAAAATATATGGTCAGGCCTATGATAGCACAGTTCACATGAGTGGAAAATGCAACCGAATTGTTACACAATTTAAAGAAGAAAAACCAGGAGCATTATAAACACATTGTCATGTACATTCTGTTTGGATTCAACTGTGGTGGTGTTTTTGTGAGGAAGGAACTCTGAATCTCTCTCAATAGTGTCATTCATTTGTATGATGCTGTATATGCATCTGTGAAAACACTAGCAATTTTTCGAAGAGATCTAAGCAGAATAAAATTGTAACACTAGCAGGTGATATAATTTGTTAATAGCCTGATAAACTTTACATTGTTGTGTATTATAACCCGTGATAAAGGAGTTCCTGAGGTTAGTGAGCTTTTGGATCTTGAACCAACAACTCCTTTCAGTGTGCAGGTGGCCTGTGAATTAAGTGCTTTCCTAACACGGTTCCCAAATTTGAAATTCTGTTTTTTTAAATCATATGTTATATGTTACAAGAATTCTTTATACAGAGCCTCATAGTGGAATTTTGGGATCGTTTCTTTGCCTTTAAAATTACAAGCAACGCTTCATTTTTTATCTTCTGAAAAACAGGATGACTATTTCAAAGCCATTTGTGATACTGGGGGATGGATTATGCCAATTAATATTCTCTAAATCAGCACTATTCAACAGAACATTTTCAGTGATGGAAATTTTCTTTATCTGCACTGTCCAATACATTAACCACCAGGCAGAAATGGCTATACGTACTTGAAATGTGGCTAGTGTGACTAAGTGACTGAATTTTTAATGTTAGTTAATTTGAAGTAATTTGAATATGAATTTAATAGCCACATGTGACTAATGGCTGTGTAGTGATCAGTGCTGCTCTCAGATTTTAGAATAGGAAAACCTTGTTTGCAGAAGATAGGAAACCTTCCTCATTCATCAAAAATAGGTCATGGCAATTAAGATGTGAATTTTACTGTGTTTAGACAGATGCATGCTATTCAGTTAATATTTAATATGAAAGATTGGATTCAATATTACTAAATTTATATCTTTGAATAGGAAATCTTCTAGACTAACAGGGCTTCTAAAGATTCTTTTCTTACTGCAGTATCCTCAACATTTAACACAATGCTTATTAGACATAGAGTAGATTTGGCACTATATAAATATTCATTCAATGGATAAATGATAAAACAAAATTAAATGAATTATCAGAAGCACTATTTAAGTGGAGCAGACTGTGAAATAAGTAGCCAGGAAATGTCCAGTGATAGTACAGACTTAAGTGAAAATGTTATTCCAGAACTTTGATTTTACTGGAACTGTCCAAAGCTCAACCCCATCCATTAATGCTTCAACGAAATCAATTTTGACTGTTTGTTTATTCTTCAATAGTGCTCATCTCATCTCGGAGCTATTGCAGATTGCTCTGGCAAGTATGGAATGCTCATTTTCATTCAACAAATATTTGCTGGGCTTGTGCTCCCTCCCAGGCACTATGTTAGAGAGGCATTATGTTGGGTAAGACTGAGCCCTGACGTCTGATCACGTGCTTGGAATCCTTCCTTTCCACATACTGCGTAAACTTGGGCAAGCTACTTACCCTTGTCGTACCTCAGTCTCTATTTCTGTAAAATGGAATTATAGGACATATTCAGGGGGTTATTATGAGGGTTAAGGAATTTAATTCATGTATGAGGATTAAGGAATTTTATTCGGTGTATAGTAGGCATGTAATAGATGCTAGCTATCAAGTAATGGGTATTCAGCAATAAATAAAGCAAACAGGGTCTATGTGCTTATAAGGCTTAATCTGGCCCTCTGTGTAACAGGGAAACTGTTCCTTGACATTTACCAACTATGTACAATGAACTCTTAGATATATATCATTTACTTATGAATCTTGAATTTCAGAAAATTCAACTTGGATAATGCCATATGAAGACTCACATAATCCAAAATGTCTCTTCATTTTTTAATGTTTATTTATTTATGGGGGGGGGGGGCAGAGAGTGAGGGAGAGAGAATCCTAAGCAGGCTCTGCACTGTCAGCACAGAGCCCAACACAGGGCTCCATCTGATGAACCTGAGCAGAATCTAAAGTCATGACCTGAGCAGAAACCAAAAGTCAGGCGCTTAACGGAATGAGCCACACAGGTGCCCCTGAAATTTCTCTTCTTGCATGAGCAATTTCACCATCATCATTAGAGTCTAGAGTGCTGCAATCTGTTTCTTTGTATTCATCTTCTGTGAGATGCTCTCCTCTATCAGTTTTCTTTACTTTGCCTTGAATAGATGGAAAAAAACCCCTGAATTCCTGGTTGTGATCAATGAATGGTAAAAACAGACTATACTGTATCTGATCTTCTGGTATACTTTATTGAAAGGCAATTCAGTACTTTGGACAGTGCATTAAGAAACCTAGAGGTTGACCATTTATTTCACTATTGCATCATTTTTTCGCAATTCCATCATTTTTCTATTTTCATATTATTTTACTCTTTTAAAATATAGTTTGGAATTACTGATGAATAAGCATAAGTAATGATGCAATAATTCCTGGGATGATGAAATATCAATCTTTCAAGATATCAAAAAAATAAGTTAACTAAGATCCCATAATGCTGTCTTAGATTTATTAGAGGGTCCAATGATCTACAAGGTAATTCCAAGGTAGAATGAGTTTTATTTCTTTAAAAAAGTAAGGTTTCTTTTTATTCTTTGGAAGATCTCTAAGAATGAATGGAAGTCATGAAATACCAATCGTTACAAATGACTAAGACTGTTCAAAAAAGAAGCTCAAAAATAAAAATCAGATCCAAAGGACCATAACAGTATACTAATGGGTAATATTCAGGGAGAGAGAGAGAGACAGATATTAAACAATTAATTACATAAATTAGATAATAAAAAATAGTGATCAATGCACTAAAAGAAGCCTTTAATTACTATGACAGAGTAAAACAGATTTCTAATTGATGGGCCAGGGAAGTTTCCCTGAAGAAATGAGACTGAAGTTATGATCTAAAGAACGAGTAGGAATTAACCTGGCAAAGAGTTGATAGAGGAAAATACCAGCATGGGCAAAAGCTTTGAGGCAAGAGAGAATTTGACACACTTGAGGAAATGAAACACAGATTGTGTGGCTGTGTGCAGAGAGAAAATGTTGGACTAACAGATGAAGCAGGAAAGGCAGACCTTAGCCCAGTCAAAGGAGGCCCTGTAGGTCATAGCTGGAGCCTGAATTTTACTCTAAGTGCAGTGAGAAACCACTGAAGGGCCTTAAGCTCAGAGATGACATATTTGTTTTTAAAAATTACTGAAGTAGTGGGGCACTTGGGTGGCTCAGTCGGTTAAGCATCTGACTTAGACTCAGATCATGATCTCACCATTCGTGAGTTCGAGCCCTCTGTGGGGGCTCTGTACCAGCAGCTCAGAGCCTGGAGCCTGCTTCGGATTCTGTGGCTCCCTCTCTCTCTGCCCCTCCCCCACTCATTCTCATTCTCATTCTCTCTCTCTCTCTCTCTCTCTCTCTCTCTCTCTCTCTGTCTCTCTCAAAAATAAATAAACATTCAAAGAAAATTTTAAAAATATTCAGGGTGCCTGGGTGGCTCAGTCAGTTGAGTGTCCAGCTTTGGCTCAGGCCATGATCTCACAGTCCGTGGGCTCAAGCCTCACCTCATGCTCTGTGCTGACAGCTCAGAGCCTGGAACCTGCTTCAGGTTCTGTGTCTCCCTCCCTCTGCCCCTCCTCTGCTCACTCTCTCTCTCTCTCTCTCTCTCTCTCTCTCTCTCTCTCTCTCTCTCAAAAATGAATAAAAATGTAAAAAAATTAAAAATGCTAATGTAGTATATGCTCATTAAAAAATTAGACAATGCAGAAATATGGGGGGGAGGGAAATAAAAGAATCTTGAGTCTATGTTCCATTACCAAAAGTTTGGTGTGGGTTTTCCAAGGCTCTTTTAATTGATATACAAATGCAACTACAGATAAGCACATTTCTTATATTAATTATGATTATGCTAGTAATAATCCTCTGAAGCTTTAATTCAACATTACATCTTGGACATGTTTCTATGCCAGTGTTGATATTGACCTACCTTATTCTGTCAGTGGCCTTTCACTGTAAGACTATACCAGGGACTGCCAAACTTTGTCTGAAAAGAGACAGGTAGTAAATATTTTAGGCTTTGCAGAAACCAAGAAACCAGAAACATATTCTGCTTTTGTAGTGTAAAAGCAGCCACATACGATGGGTAAACAAATGACTGATGCTGTGTTCACAGCTTGTGTAGAACAGGTTATGAGCAGATTTTGGCCTCTGGATTATAGCTTGCCAACTCCTTGAATATAGTACAATTTATTTATTGATGAGGGTGCCGTTCATTTTCTGAAACCCAAATTTCTTAAAATTAAATACCTGTGTATTTAAAAAACAGAAGTGAAATTACACAGAAGGGTCTAAAATTAAAATGAATAATTTTCCCCCTTCATTCCTAAGTCCCACTCAGTAAATGTTAAGGAGTTTTGCCACTTTCTTTTAGTTTTTGAGTGGTTATCATTATAACTTTAAATCGTTTTCTTATAGTGTTATTTCTTGATTTAGGAACATGTTGATTACATAATGCTAAATGGGTAAAAAAAATGACTTTCTAATGTTAAAACAAGGAAGGTTTTCCTGCTTTGTTGGTTCTTATCTTCTCTCTTCTCAACATCATTACATTATTCTTTTATTTCTATTGAGGTTGGAATCATCTGCCATTTATTCAGTGACTGTAATGAGCGTACTTTGTTTCTAGATTATTCTGTAAAAGTTAAAATAATAAAACAACATTATGATTATATAAGTATAAATACTGCCGAATCAAGTATTGACAGAATCCGTAAAGAAGGAAACTTATGTCACTGAGCTCCAGATCATACTTAGATGGCCATATTTCAAACCTGTTTTCCTGTACGTCTTTTACATTATTTTGGAAACTCCCGAAATAACACACATATGTACTCATATACACACACAATACGTAAATGATAAACACATTGAAAGTACATTTATTTTTGCTCACTTAATTGAAATCTTTGCCCTCATTTTAGAAGCCGAAGTTCATAATAATTTACCTTCTGAATTTCAAAGACATTATTCCATTACCTTCAGGTATTTGGTGCCATAGCTGAGAAGTTGAAGGTCATTTTGATGTTCATTCTTTGTAAGTAATTTTCAGAGATTTTTTTTCTTTAACTTTGGATACTTGTATTATCCTTAGCATTTTTTTTTCTAGTTTATTTGTTTTGAGAGAGAGAGAGAGAGAGAGAGAGCAAGGGAGGGGCAGGGAGGGAGGAAGAGAGAGAATCCCAAGCAAGCTCCACGCTGACAGCACGGAGCCCAGCGTGAGACTCGATCCCAGGAACCGTGAGATCATGACCTGAGCTGATGTCAAGAGCTGGACTCAACCGACTGAGCCACCCAGGCTCCCCTATATCCTTAGCATTTTGAAAGTGTTTGTTCAGAATGTTTTTAGATGTTGATCTTGTTTTTAAAATTACTGTTATTCATTTGGCTCTAGCTAAATACGTGCTAGGGATTGTCAATCTGAAAACTTGTGTCTATCTTCATTCTATGAATTTTACTTTTGAGATAGAAAAGTCCATAAAAACATAGATATACAGCGTAATGAATTGTTATGAAGAAAACACTCAGTTGGCCACTACTCGGTTTAAGAAATCTGGTATTGCTCGCAAAGCAGAACCATCCCATATATTCTTTCACACCCACAGCTCCCCTCCTCACACCAAAGTCAAATAATATTCTGTGTTTTATCACAATGCACGATTTTTAAAATGTCTTCCCCACCCCAACCTGCCTGAAAACCGTAGATTAATTTTTCCCTCCTTTTGAACTTCACGCAGATCGAGTCATACAATATACACTTTGTGTCTGAATTTTCTTGCCTCATACTATGTTTGTGAAATTCATCCTTTTAATTCCCATATAGTCCTCTATTATATGAGTGTACCACAATTTACTGATTGATGCTATTATCGTTGGACATGAGGGTGTTACTCATTTGGGACTTTTACGAGTGATGTTGTTATAAGTATTATATTACATATCTTCTGTCGAACATCTGTTCGCATGTCTGCTGAGTGTCCATTTTCTAGATCCTATAGTACACCTATGTTCCACTTCAGTGGACCAGGTCAAAATATTTTCCAAAATTCAGACTCCCACTGGAAATACATGAGAATTACTGTTGCTCTACATCTTTACCAGCACTTTGTATTCTCAGTTTGTTCTTTTTTCTTTTTCTTTCTCTTTTATTTTGATAAATGTTGGCTATTCTGGTGGACGTGTAGATGTGTAGCATACTAGGAGGAAAACAGCTCTGCTCAGTCGGTTGAGCATCTGACATCGGCTCAGGTCGTGATGTCCGGTTCGTGAGTTCGAGCCCCATGTCGGGGTCTCTGCTGTCAGAGCAGAGCCCGCTCCGGATCCAGATCCTCTGTCCACCCCCCCCTCTGTCCGTACCCCACTCGTGCTCTCTCTCAAAAATAAATAAACATTAAAAAAAAAAAACAGCTGTGTTGGACTTACTGAGACCAGTCTGTGGACTATCTGTTGTGTCAAGGGATAAGAAGAGTTTTCCAAGATGTCAGAGCAGAAGGAAGTTACTTTGGGACAGGCAGATGAGAAATGGCGACCTGGAGAAGAACATTTGAGCAAGAGTTAGAAGCAGGGAATGCGTCAAAGGAATTATCCACTGCAGCACTCTAATGAGAAACGCTACTACATCACTATTTTACAGATGAGAACAAAATGAGACTCAGAGAGGTCAATGGACTCTCCCACAGCTACACAGCTGAGAAGTGACAAAGCCAGTGTGTTCACCCAGGTGCATGTGCCTCCAGAGCTTATAGTATAAATACTAACTTAATTGAAGATTGACTATATGTGATAGTTTCTCTGTCTTGTAGCTGGTTTTACAGCAGCCCTTCAAGGTTCGAATTGATGTCTCCATTTTGGAGCTGAGGAAGTTGAGACACAGACAGTTTAACTAATCGACTTTGTCCAGTGTGCTATACTTTCATCTGCGCAAGTAAAAATACCTGAGGAGGGTGGAGAAAGATGACAGCACATTCGACATATTCACTAGGATTTTGTCTTTTAGTATAAATTGGATGATTGGCCAATGGAGAATGTGGGGTAATAAGCATAGGTTGTGACTATGTGGGTTGTGGCCTTGACTACCAAATGAAGATGTCTCGATGGCATTCTGTAATTAGTTGAGAACCACTGGCTTTTGAGGAGGACAGATGTGTTAATAATTACACTTTATAAAGGTGAACTTGGTGGCGTGTATTATCAGTTGGGATGTCAAGGGTGGAGTTTGGACAACTGAAAAGGAAGCTACTGCATAAGTTCTATAGAAGAGATAAAGGACGTGGTAGAACAGAAAATAGAATTCACATCTTTGCTCTCTAATCTGATTCATCCTCTATTTTTTTCTTCTCTTCAGTCAAACCCAATTTTCAATGAAAATTATTGACAAGGGGGTAGCTCTATCCAGTGACTGGTATCTCTGAAAAATTACTTTCTTTGCAAAATAGACCTGAATGGTTCATTTCCCTTGTAACGTGAAGCACTTTCCATAGGAGAAGTGCATACAATTAATCTAAAACAATCCAGAAAAATGCATACATGTAGGTTATCGTCACACAAGTGCAAGATTTGGCTATAAAATTACATAAGTAAGTGACATCTAACAGGGAGCACCTGGGTGGTTCAGTCAGTGAATCGTCTGACTCTTGGTTTCGGCTCAGGTCATGGTCTCACAGTTCGTGAGTTTGAGTCACACTTTGGGCCCCGCACTGGCATGGAGTCTGCTTGGGATGCTCTCTATTCCTCTTTCTCTGCCCCTCCCCTGCTCATTCTCTCTCTCTCTCTCTCTCTCTCAAAATAAATAAACTTAAAAAGAAATAAATGCCATCTAAAGGGCCTGGAATTAGGGGTTAGTGAAAAGGTATGTGAATCATGAGGAAATGGCTAAGAAGACTATCTTAAATCTGCAATGGTCACTCACGTAAATAATACTAGACCACTTCCCATGTGTCATATCCTATGAAGATTTGCAGTACCCTTTGCTCAGATGGGTTGCCCTTGAAATACACCTAGCAAGGTAGTATGAAATATTAACTCTCCTACTACGACAGAATGAGTCTAGGCAGCGAGCATCTGATACTGTGAAAGCCTTATGCTTAGTGAAGATCAAATGTGGCCACAGCTGCCAAAGCATGATGCTGAGAACATCCGTTGAAAAGTCCTGTCAATTAATTTTAATGACAATAGTATAGCAACCAATTAGCTTCATCAAGCATCCCTCTGCCAAACTAGTAATTTAATCAGTGTTGGGCACCTATCAGATTTCCCCTTCAAGATACACTCACACACATGTGTATAAAAACACATATATTCTATGAATAGATATATATTTCCTTATGAACTGTGGTCTATTTAATTATATATTATAACTGATTTCCAGCTTCATGACAAGAGATGCTACTTCCTGTTTCTTAGAAATGAGTTTTAATCTAAATTTTTGTGGCTCAGTCCCAGGAACCTCAAGATCATGACCTGAGCCAAAATCAAGAGTTGGATGCTTAACCAACTGAGCCACCCAGGCATCCCTAGAATTTTCCGTTCTTAGGTAGGGTGTTTTCCAATGCAGGAAGCATTCCACGCCAGTCCCCCCCCCCCCCAAAGCTAACATAAACATGTGTAATCATTAATAGAATTCCCATTTGTGATATTTTATATTTCTCTGAGTCAAAATAGCACCCCCATTTCCTCCCCCAGCAGCTACTCAAGCTCTGGAACATCAAAGGGACATACCAAAAGGGAGAAAAGGAATTTAAAAGCAAGGAAAAAGGGGAACCTGGGTGGCTCAGTTGGTTATGCATCTGACTTTGGCTCGGGTCATGATCTCATGGTTTGTGAGTTCAAGCCCCTTGTCAGGCTTTCTGCTGTGAGCACAGAGCCTGCTTCAGATCCTCTGTCCCCCCTCTCTCTCTGCCCTTCCCCCATTTGCATTCATTCTCTCTCTCTCTCTCTCTCCCCCTCCCTCCCTCCCTCTCTCTCTCTCTCTTCCTCCCTCTCTCTCTCTCTCTCAAAATAAATAAATAAACTTAAAAAATATATTTAAAGAAAAAGTAAGGAAGAATGTTTTGAGGTTTGTGGGAATTGGCTTCTCTTCCTTGGGCACTGTTCACACTGACTAATAACCCTAAGAAAAAGATGAAAAATCTTCTTGCAACTGAGCAAGACATTTTTTTTATTTCTTTTGTGTTGTTCTCTTTGATCAAATCCATTGGATGAGAAAGAACAATATGGCTTAGCTCTTTCACAGAGTGGTCACTGAGCTACCATCACCTTGTATAAGAGCTTTTCCACAAGATACGAGCTCTGCTGGTGGCATTAGTCAGACTTCAGAGCCTAGGCAAATGACTTCCGCAAATTCCTAATGGCATTGAAGCGTCCAGCCTCTGACATGAATTTTAAGCTTCTTCATGCACTCATCATTTAAACTATAGATGATCTGCTGTATGAAGAATTTCACCAGATCGTAAGAATCATTGCCTAGCCACATAGTGAGGATCTAGAAAGTGCCAGGCAGTCAAGGTGGGGGATTTTTAACACAGATTGCTTCCCTTTGAAATGATCTTCATGGTCCTTTCCTGGGGCAGAAGTATCATTTACTCTAAGTACTTACATATTATGCACTAGATAAAAATTTTGACTCTTGAATTATGGTTTTAAAATACTTTTGAAGATTAAAATGTGACTTTACCATGAACTCCTTCAGAAACAGAAATTCAAAGGACACATTTTAATTTATACCCATTTTCAAGTCTTTAATTGCGAATCTGTTTCCTTTATCAAAGGAAACAAAAAATCCAAATAACATTCTTTTAAAACCATTCCATTACAACTCTTATGAAGTGTATTAAGAGAGGTATGCATTGGTTTCTGCCAGCATTGACATCTCTTCAGATCATTTCCAAGATATTTTGAAAGCTGACATCATAATCTGCTCTTCACGTAGAGTTTCTATTGGTAATCTCTGCCTTTGTCACCTTTATATACAGCAGATCATTTCTTACCTATTTAGACAGTATAGTTATTTTATAATGTCTGGGCAAAGTGTCCGAAGCTTGATTGTGTTTTATTTTCTCACACCTGAGCTAACTTCCATTAAACGTTGCTGCTAGAGAATGTTAATCAACCCGGTTGCTAGGGCTAATGAGCTGCTACTATCTAGAGTCACTCAAGTGTTTCTGCAAGTGACAATGATATTCAAATATGCTTTAGGTCTAC
Organism: Acinonyx jubatus; assembly: GCF_027475565.1. NCBI lineage: Eukaryota > Metazoa > Chordata > Mammalia > Carnivora > Felidae > Acinonyx > Acinonyx jubatus. Next base: position 113,851,372 of record NC_069389.1, read on the forward strand.
TGATACAAGGTTTGTTACTATTCTAATGTGTTACAGTTTTGCTTTCCCACAAAAAGCAGATGTATATCATCTGTCTGCCCCGTGCCAAACATCTATGCACGTAAGAATTAGGGGTATCTAGTATATAGAAGTTTATGTTTAGTTTCATGTGTTTCCTGTTTAAATGAGAGCAGATATTAACAGCAGCTATTTTCATTAGCCCAGCCTAGAGTAATGAGGGTTGAAAGGGATTTCTTTATGGCCTCTGTTTTGACTTGATTCACGCTGTTACTCGGTACTTTGCAAAATGCAAGATCCTCTTCGTTATCAGTGAACATGGGGGTTCCTCACTGAAGAGTCAAGTTTTGCATCTTTAAGTAGATTCTTTTCCAGAGCTACATTAATGGCACTGGTTGTTTGAGAAAAACAATGTGTGTTGGTTAAGCTTTGGAGCTGACAGTGGCCAGAACATTAAAGCAAGTCGTGTTAGCATCAATAAAATAAACTCATACTGAAGTTCTCTTTTACACAGCAGGAAACAGAGCTTTGAGAAGTTCGACCCAGGAGGGAACATTATCTAAAAATATGAAGAGTTTCAATGTGTCTAAGCAAGTTAATGGAAGCCATGGGCTTTTCTGCAATATGTCGTATTGTCTTTGTGAGAGGCAAAATTGGCTGGTCCATGCGGCTGACCCAGGAAGTAGTATTTATAGTATTGAGAGTATAATTGTAGAGTATGTATGAAAGATTTACCTACAGAAGGAGGCATATGCTGTCTTCTATTCAATAGATATATAATGGGTATCTAATACATACTGTGCTGAGCGCTGTGAATAGTAAAGCATAGAGAAATGAATATTAAGTGGTTGAGTGTGTGAAAGGTGTGAAAAGGCATTCCTCCCTTATTTGGCTTGAGAGCCACTTCATTAACCCCTGGGCCATGGTATAGCCAAGATACATTCATCATTGCAATAAATTTCGCTTTTGGATAGTAATGTTTTATGGACATATATCTTAATACTATTCGAATAGCAATGGTTAAAATGTTATTAAAAAACGATCTGGTAAGAATTAAATAGACCAAAAGTTGACATAATTGTCAATTTCCACAATATTTTGAGGGACAATATCTGTACTTACATTAGAGTAATATATTTTCTCCATAATGTCCCATGCTGACTTTGTATAGACATTTCTCACTGTTGCTATCAAACATTATTGAATTTACAATATCTGTATAATGCGCACACACACACACACACACACATACATCCTCCTAATTGATAACCAGCCATTCAATCTATCCATTTTCCTTCGTTCTTGATGATAGTAAATGTTATTTCACTTAATTATCACGTTAGCCATGCAAGATCATTATTAATATAAGTTCCATTTTATACACAAGGAAACTGAGGTTTCAAAATAAATAGTTTGCATAAGGTCACACATGGGGAGAGGCCGAGATTTTGGTGTAGGTCAATTTGACTCTGATACTCACTTACAGCCCTTGTTTCCACATAGTCCTCCAGTCATTTCTCTTTGTTGCCTACCTATTCATTCTCCAAACAAACAATAGGGTGATTTCGCACACAAATTTAAACAGATCATTTTCCTTTCTAAAAATTCCTTGAATGATTCCCCCTTTGCCAATAGATGCATTTTATTTCAATTTGTTTTATTTTATTTATTTTAGAGAAAGAGCACGCATGGAGGGGAGAGGAGCAGAGGGGGGGGAGAGAGAGAGAGAGAGAGAGAGAGAGAGAAAGAATCTCAAGTAGGCTCCATGCTCAATGCAGAACCCAGTGCGGGGCTTGATCCCAAGACCCTGGGATCATGACCTGAGCTGAATCAAGAGTTGGACGCTCAACTGACTGAGCCACCCAGGTGCTGCAACAGAAGCATTTTAAAGCCAAGTTCTTAGTATAGCATACAAGGCCCTCTGTCTTCTCATTAACCCTTTGAGGACTGAAAGACTGCTTTGTCACACCTCTCACATATAACTTTATAGGCACACCAACTTCTTGCCACTTTCTGATGTGCCATCTTCTCTCATCATGCTGCTGCTGTGCTATTTCTTCTTCCTGGAACATCATCATTCTCATCTCTGGGGGCATTTCCAAACACTTGAGTTGCCATTCAACACATGGGCCATGTTTTTTCACACACCCAAGTCTTGAACATACTATATCCTTTGCCAGGAATGCCCTCTCTCTAGTTCTCTGGGTGACAAATTTCTATCGTTCCATCAAGGATCAACTTCTGTGCTAACTTGTCATGAAACCTTTCTAGGTATTTCCTTTAAATACTGCCACTTGGTAATGCTCCACAACACATAGAATACAATATGAGTCATACCTCCAGGGTAGATACAGAGAGGTGGCCTTGCTTACCTTCTCTGCTGACATGGGAATACTCTGTCCTTTGGGTTCCCATAGCAGTTTGTATATACTGTACTTAGATCTTTTTTATCCTACTATATGACTATGTGTTTAAAAATTGGTTTTTCACACAGTACCTTGAGGTTTCTGTGACAGACTGAGGCCTTACACCCTTTGCATTCTTCATACTGCCTAGCACAAGACTTGGCATATTGGCGTGGCATCATGGCAGGAATAAATACACAGAATGAAACTTTAACTTCAAATTCAGACAGTGAAGAAAGCTTGACCTCTAATGGGCCTTCATAAAAAGAAATTTCAAGAAAATAAAATGCAATGTATTAGCTTGCTGAAAATCACATTACAGAATGTTTTCACAGATTGTATGATAGATCTACTGCACAAACACTTGAAATGATAAGCCCAAATTAAAATGAGTGAATAAATTAATGAATGAACAAACAAATAAAACAGGTCTCCCCTAAATATGTTGTAACATAACATTGAAGGATGGATATGAACTCTTCAGGTATCCATTCAGCCATTCAGAAAGATAGCTCTTTCTTTTCATGTGACATGAGGCCTAAGATTAACAAATCATTTGGTAAGATGACAGAACCAGGTTCTTTCCACAGCCTTCTTTGGCCACTTTTATCATTTAATGGCTAAGAACAAGCTTCTGGTGAATGGGAAGTGAATATGGGCTTTCACGTGACCAATAAGAGCATGAGGAAAAGATAAAAGCCAAGAGACCACCTTGGCAGAACCTTGAGTCTTTTAGGATGGGTCTGGGTCTGGACCTGACCGTGAGCGCTCTTGTCAGAGTCAGAGTCTTCATGCAGTCTTCAAGCTCTTTTTTAAATAACAACTCTGTAAAATGCTCAGAGGAATGTGACTTTCTAGTCTTTTAGAGAAAGGTTACACATTTACATTTAAGAGTTAATACGAAGCTATATAATTGGAAAGAAAAACTCCACAGATTATAATCAGATCCCGAGTGAGTTCGTTACAATTATATTTAATTCATCAAATGACAAGAAATTTAATAAAGACTAGGACCTGGCACCTCTCCTGAATAGAGAAAGATTCTGATCAGTCTAGGTCTTGCATTTTTCTTTTCTCATTTTAACTTTCAAATAGAAAAACCACAAATGAATAGATCTGACCCGAGATCCATTGTGAAGACACAGGTTCTGGGATTTTTGTGCATGTCTTTCTTTAAGGAATCCACAGTTCATTTAAAGTGATGTTGCTGGAACTCTATTCAGAGTCACTTTCTAATAACGTAATGTTGGTTGTTGTTGGGGGAACGAAGCCTAGCTATCTCATAAAGAATTGATTATAGTCAAAGAAAAAACATAACCGAAAACATTTCTTCACAATAAAAAAAAAACAGGAAAAATGCGGATTCTGTAAGGATGAATTCTAATTAATTACACTTTGTGGTACCTATCTTTATATCTTCGATTAGGCAGTTCCCCTTGCAGGGGATATCCTCATGATGTCTCTTGTCTGGTCAGATCACATTCTGCAAGACCCAGCTCAACCACCTTCCCATCATCTTTCTTTTTTTTTTAATGTTTATTCATTTTTGAGAGAGAGAGAGATCACGTGTGTGTGCGTGAGCACACACGTGTGTGAGTGAGCGGGGGGAGGAGGAGAGAGAGGGGGACAGAGGATCCCAAGCAGACTCTGTGCTGACAGCAGAGCTCGATATGGGCTTTGAACTCATGAACTGCAAGATCGTGACCTGAGCCCAAGTCTGACACTTAACCAACTGAGCTGCCCAGGCACTACCTGCCCCCCGCCATCATCGTTCTTAACTCAGCGTTGCATAGTCATGATGAGACCACAGACTTTTAGAGTTGGAACAGACCTTCCACAGCATCCATGATAGCCATAGCTTGCATTTTGTAAATACAGCAGTTGAAACCAAGGAAGTAAAATGGACTTTTTGTAGGTCATTCAACTGGCTAGTGACAGAGCTAGAAATGGAAAGTTCCCCCTAACTACCTGACTGGTGCTCTAGTCCATGGACTATCCATTCCTCCCAGTCACAAACTGCCTTGTCACCTCTCCTGTATTTGTATTTGTAAGTCACTGTTTCATCTTCGTCTGGGTAATTCCATTTTCTTTGTTGGTGACTTGACTTCTTAACTTGATTGTAAACCACTTCAGAGCAAGGACTGTATCCTTCCTCATTTGTGCCCCTCTTTCAGGATGTATCAACAAGTAGGGTGCATTTTAGATAAAAATTGTGGCAGGGTGTCTGGCTAGTTCAGGTGGTTGGGCATCTGACTCATGATTTAAGCTGAGATCATGATCTCACAGTTTGTAAGATCGAGCCCCAAGTCAGAGTCTGTGTGGAGCATGGAGCCTGCTTGGGATTCTCCCTCTGCCCCTCCCCTGCGCCCTCTCTCTCTCTCAAAAATCAATAAATAAAACATTTTTAAAAAAGAATTAGAAATCATGTCCACCTAATTTTGATTTAATCATTTCAGGGAGGTAACCAGTAGCCTTTTAGGATGGTGAATATGTAGAAGTGCTCATATTTAAGGTCGCACAGAAGATTTTCTTACAGAAAAACATTTTAAGGTAATGTTATCTGAGCTTGCTTGGATGAGGAAAATTGATATTTAAAAAAAAAACACTTATTTATTTATTTTGAGAGAGAGAGACAGAGAGAAAGAGTGGTGGAGGGGCAGAGGGAGAGGAAGATAGAATCCCAAGCAGGCTCCACGTTCAGCTGAGACCCCAACGTGGGGCTTGAGGCACGGCTCAATCCCACAAACCACGCGATCATGACCTGAGCCAAAATCAAGAGGTGGACACTTAACCAACTGAGCCAACCAAGAACCCCAGAAAATTGATCTTTTTAAGCAAATGAGTGGCCATAAGTTTTGTTTTATGCGTTTCCTCTCTATAAATAAATATACAAATAAGTAGTTTCCATTAATTTGATATTCACAAGTCATGTGCCTCCTTTTCCTAAGAGTACTGCAATTTTATATAAAATGCGTATTTTTTATTAATTGATTCAGCTTTAGAAGTTGCACTCAAGTCAAACTTTCAAATATAATGAAAGCACTGCCTTTTGAGGAAGTATGCGAAAATAGCCATTTTACATGATTTAGACTTCGTATTCATTCTCTGTAGAATGGTTGTCGCTTTCCTGAAAGTAAAATCAAGGCTCTTGCAATTAGTTACCACATCTTTTATTTAATCCAAATTAGTAAAAAGAAATGCTTCATTTAGAAAAACCAACAAAACGTTTCTACATAACAGCTGCTTGTTTGCATTTTAGATTCTGAAACCATTGAATCTCTCAGTAGCTTCGTATTTGCTCAAGCATCTCCCCCTCTTTTACACGTTTGATAAAATCAGGTCAGGGATAAAGGTGAGATGCTACATCGGTGATTCTAGGAGCATCAATTCAACTTATTAAGTAACAATGCAGTACCTGAGGCCTGATAAGCAAAAGAACAAAATCGACGAATAATGGTTAAACAGAGTGCATACCTCGTCAGCTAGCTTAACCGAACCTTCTGAGCTTCAGACTTGGAGTTGTTTGCCAACGAGCATTTCAGTAGGAGAGAAATTATGTCAGCGAAAACAATGACTTCTATTTTCTGTTAAAGATGGGTAGCTCTTGATAGGAAATTACAAGAGAGAATATATGAGGGTCATTATATCTATTTAGGAAGGCTCTGCCTCATACACAGAGAGCAGTAGAAAACAAGTGCGGTCGTCTAATTTACTACATTATGGTGGTTCAGTGTGGACCAGGACAGGAATTTAAAGGCTGGCAAGGACTGAGGTTTCTCTGGGAATTCAAAACTCTCACTCATGGGTTCCCTCCTTCTCTCTGGGCTCACCCTCTGTTCCACTATCCACTGAATAGCTTTGATAACAACTTCAGCTTGCAACAGGCAAGCAGGCGGTTCTGACCTACTCAGCCCCAGCTTTACTCATGTGGTTGGTCTTAAACTGCGGCTTTCACCAGTAGCTGCTTCAGTTATCTTTTCGGATTATTTTCCTTTTAAATTTCATTTGTAAGTTTAAATTCCAGAGCAAGAAATTCCCTGAGCCACCTCATCTTTTCATAGTTGGATAGGCCTTAATTCATCACCCAGCCTACGGATTGGCAGCCATTGTGTCCAGGGTCTATTTGCGTTTCAATCAGCTGTGGCCAGAGGGTGATGGGTAACTGGGTAAAAATCACGGCCTCCAATGGCTTTGTCTTGAGAGCCTATGCACTGGGTCGTTTTGTTTTTTTTTTTTTGAACCGTGAGCACACCAGTAGAAATTTGAAAGCTCTCATATTGAAAGGGTCATAAAATATTGAAGGATAATGGATTATATTAAGTTGGCAGACTGAGCTTACTCTTCTATACTAAATTTTATGTAATAAGATATAAGAAAACAATACAAACAAATAACAATTCCATACAACAGTGCTAGAAGACAAGAGTTCCATTAGGAGATCAGATGTTTAAAGGAATTTGAGGACGAAGCAAGCAAGTGAGATGGAGATCAAATAAATAGGATCAGATGTCTAGGGAGCCAGTTCTGCATTGGAACAGCTGAGTTGCTAATGGATGCTTCCCCTCCTCTGTGTGCTCGGCAGTGGACAAGAGCCATAATTTTAGTTTCCTTTGAATTGTCTGCTCATGTCTTCTCATTTTCCTATTGGGCTGCTCTATTTTCTTTTTTTTATTATTATTATTTTTTAACGTTTATTTATTTTTGAGAGAGAGACAGACAGACTCTGGAGCGGGGGAGGGGCAGAGAGAGAGGGAGACCCAGAATCCGAAGCAGCTGCTGGCTCCGAGCTGTCAGCACAGAGCCTGACGCCGGGCTCGAAGTCACAAACCGCGAGATCATGACCTGAGCTGAAGTCGGAGGCTCAACCAACTGAGCCACCCAGGCGCCTCTGGACTGCTTCTGTTTTCTTATTGAGTTATAGCAGTTCTTTAAAAGTTAGAGTTGTAACAGTTCTTTATATATTAGAGTTATAATGGTTCTTTATATATTAGATCAGTAGCTTTTTGCTATGCATGCTGTCAACATTTTCCAAGCTTATTATTTGCCTTTAATTGATTCTATGGGATGTTTTGAACTAAACGTTACTAACAGCTACTACTTCTAAGAATAAACAGAATAAGTAAAACACATACATTGGTATTTGGGATTTTATGTAGCTCAACTTAATCTTTTTCTTTGTGCTTTCTGTTTTGGCTAGTATGCTTAGAAATGTTTTTTCCAACCTGGGGTCATGTAAATACTAATCTGTTTTTTTATTAGGTCTTCTTATTTATGGTGTGATCTTTTGCATTTATTTTTAATAAATTTAAATTTTATTTTGGTATATGAGATATTTATCAAATTTACATTGTATGCTAATTTGTGAACATCTATCTATGTTAAGATAATGGCCCTATTTTTTTTAATGTTTATTTATTTCTTTTGAGTGGAGAGGGCAGAGGGAGAGGGAGAGAGAAAATCCCAAACAGGCTCTGCACTGTCAGTGCAGAGCCCAATGTGGGGCTCGGTCTCACAGGTTCATGAGTTCATGACCTGAGCCAAATCAAGAGTCACATGCTTAACCGACTGAACCACCCAGGCGCCCTGATCATGACTTTTAAGAGTAGTTAACCAACTGGCACCATAACATATTAAAAACCCCATCTTTTCTGGTGATTTTAAATCATTTTTATTATATATTTAATATATTTTATTATATACTTAATTCTTATAAAAACTAAGATTTGGGGACTATTTTTATTGTCTTCTCTCATTTATGTTTTTATGGAGTATTCTATTGTTTTAAACTTCACATGGAATTTTTTTTGATTGAGGATTTTGATTGAGGCATAACTGACAAATAAAATTGCAATATATTGAAAGTATACAACATGATGATTTGGTATATGTATCCATTGTGAAAAGATTCCCACCACTGAGTTCATTAATACTTCCATCATCTCACATATTTAATCTTCTTCTGATTAAAAACAAAACCTGAGATCTACTCTTTGCAAATTTTAATTATACAATGCAATATTATCAACTATCGCTACTATGTCATACATCAGTTCCTCAGACCTCGTTCATCTTGTAGCTAAAAGTTTGCACCTTTTATCAGCCTCCCTATTCCTCACCCCCAACTGTGGTTCCCTAGCGACCACCATTTTACTCTCTGTTTCCGGGAGTTTGACTTTTTTCCCCTTAGATTCCACCTATAAGAGAGATCATACAGTATTTGTCTTTGTCTGTCTGGCTTTTTCACTTAGTGTATTGCCCTCAGGCTTCATCCATGTTTTGCTAATGTCAGGATTTCCTTCTTTTTTAAAGGCTGAAACATACACACACACACACGTGTGTGTGTGTGTGTGTGTGTGTGTGTGTGTGTGTGTGTAGTCTTCATTCATCTGTCGGTGGAAGCTTAGACTGTTCTCACACCTTGGCTATTATGAATAATGCTGCAGTGAACATAGGAGTACAGATATCTTTTCAAGGTAGTGATTTTCTTTCCTTTGGTTATATACCCACAAATGAGAGGGCTGGGTCAAATGGTACTTCTACTTTTAATTTCTTCAGGAACTTGCATGCTGTTTTCCAAAGTGGCTTTATCAGTTTACATCCACCCAATATTGTACAAGGGTTTCTTTTCCTCTGCATCCTCACCACCATTTGTTATCTCATCCCTTTAATAAAAGATATCCTGACAGGTATGAAGTGATATCACATTGTGGTTTTGATTTCCATTTCCCCGATGACAAGTGATATTGAGCATCTTTTCATGTACCTGTTGGGCATTTGCATGTTTTCTTTGGAAAAATGTCTATTCAGATCCTTTGCCCATATTTACATTGGGTTATTTGGGGGATTTTTTTTTTTTTTTTTTTGCTATTGAGTTGTATGACTTCTTGTGTATTTTAAATACTACTAACTCCTTATTGGATGTAGTTTGCAAATATTTTCTCCTGTTACATAGGTTGCCTTTTCATTTTGTTGCTGAGTTCCTTTGCTTTTTAGTTTGAAATAGTCCCACTCATTTATTTTTGCTTTTTGTTGTCTTTGCTCTTGGTGTCAAATCCAAAAACTCATTGTCAAGACCGATGTTGAGGAGCTTTATCCTTTGTTTTCTTCTGCAAGGTTTATGGTTTAAGGTCTCTTCATTCAAGAACTCTCTGATAATTCAAGTCTGTAACCCATTTTGAGTTGATTTTTGTGTACGCTGTAAGATGTGATACAGTTTTTTCTTTTGCATCTGTCCAGTGACTGTCCAGTTTGCCCAGCGCTCTTTATTGAAGAGAATAACCTTTCCCCCTTGTATGTTTTTGGCTCCTTTGTTGAAATTAATTGACCACATATCCGTGGATTTATTTCTGGGCTCTGCATTCTGCCCCATGATCTCTGTGTCTGGTTTTGTTTTTTTAATTTTTTTTACATTTATCCATTTTTGAGAGAGAGAGACAGAGCATGAATGGGGGAGGGGCAGGGAGAGAGGGAGACACAGAATCGGAAGCAGGCTCCAGGCTCTGAGCTGTCAGCACAGAGCCCGACGCGGGGCTCAAACTCACAAACCGTGAGATCATGACCTGAGCCGAAGTCGGATGCACAACCGACTGAGCCACCCAGGTGCCCCTCTATGTCTGTTTTAATGTCAATACCATACTGTTTTGATTATTTGGCTTGGTAATATAGGTTGAAATCAGGAAGTGTGATGCCTTCAGCTTTGCTCTTTCTCAGGATTGCTTTGGCTATTCTAATAATGGCTATTATATGTCTCCCTTTGTTACTTTTTACATTACTCCATGTAAATCATATGAACCTTAGATTAAATTTGTTAAGCCTCTCTCCACAGACCTGAGATATTGATTGTGTAGTATTATATTTAAAAATGAGCATGGACAAATTTGCCATGAGAAACTTGCCGTGGTTTGGGCATCTACTTAAATAATCACACAGTTTTGTTCCTGTGTCCTCTGCATGAGGTGACTTAAATTAAAAGTTTTCATATTTTTAAACAGTCTTACCATTCCCAGAGAAAATACAGTCATGTAATTTGTTAGATATCTAAATTTAATTTAGGATTAAATTAATAAAGGCCTCTTTATTCTTTTTTTTTTAATTTTTTTTTCAACGTTTATTTATTTTTGGGACAGAGAAAGACAGAGCATGAACGGGGGAGGGGCAGAGAGAGAGGGAGACACAGAATCGGAAACAGGCTCCAGGCTCTGAGCCATCAGCCCAGAGCCTGACGCGGGGCTCGAACTCCCGGACCGCGAGATCGTGACCTGGCTGAAGTCGGACGCTTAACCGACTGCGCCACCCAGGCGCCCCAGGCCTCTTTATTCTTAAATGAGATTGGTCTCCACCCCACCCCCCATACCTATCAGAGTTTGGTGCCAGGGTTAGTACAGAATAACTGTGAAACTTTCCCTTTTTGGCTGTATTTTAGAGTTGTTTGTATAATATGTTTCTTCAGTTTTTGAAGGAAAAAAATGCATAAAATTGTGCAATTTTTCCTGACTATGTTACTTAAACAGCTTCCCCCACTCTTAAGTTTATTGACATTTCTGTTGTTTAATTTATGATTTCCTAGTTCATCTTTGGCTTGTCAAAATTTTAAGTTTAAATTTATTAGTTTAGAAATATATCTCTAGGGGTGCCCGGGTGGCTCAGTCGGTTGAGCGTCCAACTGCGGCTCAGGTCATGATCTCACCGCTCGTGAGTTGGAGCCCCACGTCGGGCTCTGTGCTGACAGCTCAGAGCCTGGAGACTGCTTCGGATTCTGTGTCTCCCTCTCTCTCTGCCCCATCCCCACTCACGCTCTCAATCTCTCTCTCTCTCTCTCTCTCTCTGTCTTAAAAATAAATAAAAACATTTTAAAAAATTAAAAAAAAAAGAAATATATCTCTATCTGATACATAGGCCATTGATAATTCTACTGTTGTCTATTTCTATTTTTTCCTTTTGTTGTCATTATACTAGTTGGATTTTAAACATTTTTTCTTTTTTCTAAATAAATAATTTATTTGGCTTATTTATTAATTTCATTAGTTTCCTCTTTTCTACATAATAAATTATGATTTTATGGTTCTATTCTCCATATTTTTCTTTGAAATTATTCTTTTCTAATGTGTTGAGATTCATGCTTAGAATTTTTTAACAATTAAAAGCATTTGAACCTATAGAATTAACTCTATAATTTGGCTTTATAATTATGGTCTTATTAAGTACTATGTTGTTATTTTTTAAATGGTCCATCGTTTAAATCTTGATTTCCTATATTTTACAATATTTTTAATAGAATATTTTCCATTTTGGGTTTTTTTTTTTTTTGGTTAAACTTTATTACTTTCTACTTCTTATTTCATTATAATCACAGGATACTACTTACACAAATTCTTCTTTTTTGGAATTTATTCATAAATAGAAAACATAATAATAAAATATATAACAAATGCTATCAGAAATCTTTCACTGTCTCCTATAACCTAAGTAAATAATCAAAGGTGTATGTTATAGCAATATTTTTTACTTGCTGTAGGTTTTGAGAAATTTCTGCTAAATGTAGTACCCTTGACACTTCTTTTTTAGATACTACCACCTCTTTCTGAATATTATTCAATAATTTGTGGAATCAAATTTATTTCTCTTAGTCCATAAATATTTGTGAGTTTTCTAGAAAATAAGTATATAAGTATTGTTATTTCTTTCTGGAATGATCCAGTGATGATAAAATTTATCAATGGAAATACACATGTAAAAAAAAAAACATCTCTGGTTGTTTCTCATCAAAGGTTAAGTGTTTGGGTGTTTTTGTTGTTGTTGTTGTTTTCTCTGTCTGAAAAACTTGTAGTATTGGTGATAAAGACTTCATCGGTCTTTCTTATTCTGCCCGTAGGATTAGTAACACGGATGCACTTCTAAGAGAAATCAAAAGATGTAGCCAGCATTTATACTTGGCATATTTTCTGAAAGATCGAACCATTTTCAAATTGAATTAAAATATGCATACGCTATTTACTACACTTCTAAGTTTTAGAGTGTGTTCAATTTCCAAAATAAGGCTTGCTTAAAGGAAAAAAAAATGCTAACCTAAGGATAATATTTCTTTATTTCAGATATAGCAAAAAAAAAAAAAAACCTCACTGATAAAAAAAAATGAACCCTAGTGGGTAACTCTCAACTCAAAAAAAAAAAAAAAACCCAAGCATATGGTAGGAAGTAAGATTATATTTCAATATGTCTTTCTTGAAATGTTTATTTTTGAGAGAGAAACAGAGAGAGAATGCAAGCCAGAGAAGGGCAGAGAGAGAGGGAGAGAGAATCCCAAGCAGACTCCCCGCTGTCAGCACAGAACCCACCGTGGGGCTCGAACTCACAACCCGTGAGATCACAACATGAGCCGAATGCTTAACCAAATGAGCCACCCAGGCACCCCTGTTTTTCAAATAAAATTGTCTAGGTAGCTATGTCTTTAACATCTACTTCTAATGAGTATCCTAGGCAATAAAACCACCAAGAGTTTAAGTTTTCATCATGAAAAAAGGGATCCCTGGTGAAGACACAGACTTTGTCCCACAGTCCTAGCTAGGATTACGCTGTAGGAGAACAAATTCACCCCTGATTTCAAATCCAGCAATAAGAACTTCCCTTTCAGGGCTACTCACATGTTGAAAATCACTGGGAGCTGTATTTTTTCCCCCTTCATATTGGATTTTATTTATCAAACACTTATATACCAGATATCATTCTATGAGGTTTACATAGATCAGTTCATTTAGTTTTTACAAGGATCTTAAGAGGTAGTTGCTATTCTTCCCATTTTACCAATGAGAAAACTGAGGCACAGGGAGTTTATGTTGTTTGAGAGCCAACGTAATATGGCCCACCCTTCCTAATCTACTTGCACTATCTTCTCAGTGATTGGGCTATTGCTAAGAGCTGCATTCTTCAATGTTAGTCAACCCTAAAATCTGGACATAAAGAATGTCTCTAGGGGCACCTGGGTGGCTCAGTTGGTTGGGCGGCCGACTTCGGCTCGGGTCATGATCTCGCGGTCCGTGAGTTCGAGCCCCGCGTCAGGCTCTGGGCTGATGGCTCAGAGCCTGGAGCCTGCTTCGGATTCTGTGTCTCCCTCTCTCTCTGCCCCTCCCCCATTCGTGCCCTGTCTCTCTCTGTCTTTCAAAAATGAATAAATGTTAACAAAAAGAAATTAAAAAAAAAAGAATGTCTCTGGGTGTTTATAATTGGTCAAATTTGCTAAATGGCTCCGGTAGTCAGGTGCACCGAGACAGGCTGCCCCATCCCAGTCCTTTCTTTTATTGTTTTCCCGGTTTGTCATAAAGCTGTATATATCCCCATTTGTAAAGCCTAGGACACCTCATTCCTCATTTTATTAACCATTTCCTTTCTCTCCCAATGAGCCTAGGGGCCTTTAGCTTCCCTTCTGCTGTGCATTCGTCAGTGGGCTATTCTAGATAATTCCATTGTATCCAGCTGCACTCATCTTCTGTTTGCTTCTTGTCAGATTGTCATGAAACCCAGCTTATTGTTCACCTACCTTCACCTCACACCTAGTCAGTCAGCAGTCATCAGCTTCCCCTTTTAGCACCTCATCTCCGAATGTAGCCACCCTTTTCATACTCTTCACGCTATATTCTTTTCTTTGCAATTTTCCATTTTTTTTAATTTTTTAATTTTTTAGCTTGCTATGTTTGCATTGCCGTCTGGCTTCAGTTAGCCTTGAGCTTTAGGTATTTTTTTTTTAATTAAAAAAATTTTTTTTAATGTTTATTAATTTTTTGAGAGAGAGAGAGAGAGACAGAGTGTGAGCGGGCGAAGGGCAGAGAGAGAGAATGAGACCCAGAATCTGAAGCAGGCTCCAGGCTCTGAGCTGTCAGCACAGAGCCCGACGCGGGACTCAAACTCACAAGCTGTGAGATCGTGACCTGAGCTGAAGTCCGACGCTCAACCGACTGAGCCACCCAGGCGCCCCAAGCTTTAGGTGCTTTTAAACTGAAACAAGAGTGTGATTCTTTCCCTCACCAGTTCTCGATCTTAGAAAAGTGACTCAACTCCTCTGAGCATCAGTTTCCTCACCAAATCAAGCGGTGATATTCATGGCCACTTTATGAGTTTCCTGTAAGGATTAGAGGTGTCCTATGTGGGGTGTCACCCGAGTTCAATTCCTCGTCCATAGTAATTACCCACATGACACTCACTGGTATTTTATTACCTTGAAAACAGCTAGATGCTGGTTTCATCTTTGGAATTGTGTGAAGGGGTTTCCAGGAGGAAAATAAAGTGATATATTTGAACTGTCTGCCATGTGGATCAAATTCAAAGATAACGTGAGGTAAATGTCTCAAACAGGCATTTCAAAATTTACCTTCCATCTGCCTCGCAAGCCCATTTATGCTAAAGAGAAGCTAACGAGAGAAGTAGGTTGTGAAGTGACCTGATGAATCATCAGGCCTTGGCGCGTCCTATGTGTATCTCTGTTCAAGATAAGATGAAGTGAAATAGGTAACTATTAACTCCCTACTGTGTACCAGGCACAAGAAAGAGATGATAAAATTAAAAATATTGTAGTTCTAGATCAGGGTGGTTAGACATAGTTTCTCACACTCTGTATTGCCTTATCCCCAGACAAATCCACCGTGGCCTTTGGGGAGAGCTTATGTTCTGTGGCATCCTGCCAAATTCCAAGAAAACTTTTCCCGTTCATACATGTAACAGCTGCAAAATTGAGACCTTGCTTTAAGAGTTTAACACTAGGGGTGCCTGGCTGGCTCAGTCAGTTGAGTGTCCGACTTCGGCTCAGGTCATGATCTCTCAGTCCGGGGGTTCTACCCCTGCATCCGGCTCTGTGCTGCCAGCTCAGAACCTGGAACCTGCTTCGGATTCTGTGTCTCCCTCTCTCTGCCCTTCCCCCTCTCACACTCTGTGTCTCTCTCTCTCCCAAAAATAAGCAAACAGTAAAAAAAAGAAAGGGGGGGGTTAACAATAACCCTTTATTTTATGCAGCACCCAATAATTTACAAAACATTTCACATTCATTATTTCATCCATACTAGTGACAGTCTTGGGGGGTTGGTATTATCTCATTAACAGGTGGTCAGTTTGTCGATTTTCCGGTCTGAACAGCTACAGAGTAGTAAAGTGTGGGCTTGAACTCAGGTGTCTTTGACTCCAAAGTCTGGGCTCTCTTTTAATGAAGGCTATTCTCTTTTTACTCTATTACTTTGCTCGGATGATGAATTTGAGCTCCTTTCATTTGTGAGATGGGCTTGATTGGGCAAAAATGCCACTAAGACTTGGTTTTCCTCTGTCACAATGTCATTCACCATTTATTCATCAAAAATTTTAAGGGCTCACTAATGGTTAGGTAGTGCGCCAGGTGCTGGGGACAGTGGGGTGAAAGGACGAGGGCTCCGACGCCTGTCACAATGGCTAAAACCAACAACATAAGAAACACAAGTGTTGGTGAGGATGGGAAGAAAAAAGAACCCTCTCAAAGGAACCCTACTGTTGGTAGGAATGCAAACTGGTGCAGCCACTCTGGGAAACAGTGTGGAGCTTCCTCAAAAAGTTAAAAATAGAACTACCTTACAATTCAGCAGTCACACTACTGGGTATTTACCCAAAGAATATGAAACATGAATTTTAAAGGGTGTATGTACCCCTATGTTTATGGCAGTGTTAATTATAATAGCCAAGTTATGGAAGCAACCCAAATGTCCATCAATAGGTGAATAGATAAAGAAGATGTGGTATATATACGTGATGGAGTATTAGGCGGCCGTAAAAAAGAACGAAATCTTGTCATTTGCAACAATATGGATGGATCTAGAGAATATCATGCTAAGTGAAATAAGTCAGAGTGAGAAAAATACCATATGATTTCACTCATATGTGCAATCTAAGAAACAAATGAACAAAGGGGAGAAAAAGAGAGAGAAATTAAAAGAAAAAAAACAAAAAACAGACTCGTAGCCATAGAGAAAAAACTGATGGTTACCGGAAGGGAGGTGGGGGAGGGGTGGGGGAAATAGGTGATGGGGATTAAGAGTACACTCACCTCGATGAGCACTGGGTAACATGTGGAATCATTGAATCACTATACTGTATGCCTGAAACTAGTTTAACACTGTGTGCCAACTGTATGAGAATTCAAATAAAATAAAAACTTAAAAAGGAGGGAAAACCTGCCATTTGTGACAACGTGGGTGAACCTGGAGGACATTATCCTAAATGAAATAAGCCAGACACAGAACGACAAATATCACATGTCTCACTTTTGTGTGGAATGTAAAATAGTCAAGCTCACAGAATCACCCTACAGAGTAGGGTGGTGGTTGCCAGGGGTGATGAGAGGGGAAATTAGAAGGTGTTGGTCAAAGGGTACAAAATATCAAGGTGCAAGAATAAATCCTGGAGAGCGAATGTGCAGCAATACGAGTATGGTTGACAACACTGTATCTCATCGTTGAAATTTTCTAAGTGTTCTCACCACCCAAAAAAGAAAAAATAGAGAAGACAATGGTAACTGTGAGATCGTGGATACTTGAATTAGCTTGG
Organism: Acinonyx jubatus; assembly: GCF_027475565.1. Classification (NCBI taxonomy): domain Eukaryota; kingdom Metazoa; phylum Chordata; class Mammalia; order Carnivora; family Felidae; genus Acinonyx; species Acinonyx jubatus. Next base: position 113,868,327 of record NC_069389.1, read on the forward strand.
CCGTGGCAGTTATTTCACAACATGTACAGATATCTAGATATCAAGTTGTACACCTTAATATATAGAATTTTTATGTCAATTATTCCTCAATAAAGATGACCAAGAAATTTTAATAAGTCAAAAAAAAAAAAAGAGAGAAAGGATGAGGGCTTCGTCCTCCAGGCGTTGAGAGTCTGGCGGAGGGTCAGGAATGGTGACAGGCGATCCCAGTCCCACGTGGTGAGCAAACACTGTGACAGAGACAGAAATGGGGGGGGACAGGTGCGTGTGAGGCCAGTAGAGGGAGAGCGCATCAGTTCATGGCGAAGGTGCAAGTTCATTCCCTTCCTTCCTGGCTCTACAAGAAGGAGGACTGGTGAAAAAGCAAACCGATCAACAAACCAAAGCATAAAAAAGAACAGTAGCAGCAGAGAAGTCCTTCACACGAACACGACAGTCCTTGGCCCTCTTCGGCTGGGGATGTAAGAAAACGGGACGTTTTTTTCTTCCTGCCTCTACTCTGACTCGGTATCTCCTAAGTGCTTTGTCTTTACGTCTCGTCCTCATCAGCCTTCACCTCTGCTGAACTCCAGTTCTCCATTTCCAGCTATCTAGAGGGCAAATATTTCATTTTCTAATGTATTGGATTCTTCTCATTTAAATGACAGTGCACATTCACTGTAGAAAATTGGGGGGAAGTAAAAAGTATAAAGAAGAAATTAAATGTGTCCATTTACCCAACAGAAGCTATTGTTAAGTTTAGGACATTTCCTTTCATTCTTATTATGCATATCTAGGTATCCAATTTTTACCGGTAACATGGTCAGTTTTGAATTCTTTCTCTGTTTTTCTTTTATTTTACTTATGGTTAAAACATAGTCTTCTGATCCCAGATCATAATTAATTCTCTAGTTTCTTCCTAGGCTTTTACAATCATACAACTCTTTAATAAAGCCAGCCCCCCCACCCTTGCTTTTGCTGTACGATGTGTGAGATGAAACTTGAAATTGACTTTGTTCAAACTAGTAGTCGTGGGGGACATTCCTAAACCTTCAAGCACGCTCTCCACTGAACCTGTACGTGATCTCAGAATCCTTTCCCACCCCACTCCATGCCCAGCACGAGCCTGACACGGGGCACATTCCCAAGACCCTGGGATCATGACCTGAACTGAAATCAAGAGACAGACACTCAACCAACCGAGCCACCCAGGCGCCCCTTTGAGGAGTATTTCTGTCCATTGATCCATCTCCAGACAGCCCTGTCACTCTTTAAAAATAACATTTACCCTTTTCTCTGATTAAAAATTAACGGGTGTGCCTTTTAGAAAACACGGAGATACACAAACAAGGGATAGAATAAAAATCACCCATAATCAGCAACTATAGATAAGAACCACAAGGAATTGTATGTAAACCTTTCACACTTTTTATTGCTCATACATATACATACATACAGATATTTTTTCTTACATAAAAGGTAACAACGTATTATGTATATTTTTATGGTAATTGCCTTTTTAACTCTTAACGTTGTTAGAATTACCCTTCAGGCTAATATATTTCTACATCATGTGTAATGTGTGCGTATTACTCAGTAAGATACAGGGATATATGCGTGTATGTATATATTGTAGTTTTTTCATCTGTACAACAAATATACGTTGAGCATCTACTAGGTGTCGGCGTCTTACCCATTGGAATATGTGAGTGAATAAAGCAGGCAAAGGCCCTGTCCTCATGAAGCTTACATTCTAGTGAGTGCATTGCATCGGGGGCATCTTGTGTGTGTGTGTGTCGTGTGAATAGACTATTAGCCTAGTGAACGGGTAAATTATGTAACATGTTAGAAGGTAATAAATGCTTTGGAACAAAATACAGAAGAGTAAAGGGAGTAAAGCAGCCGTGGGAACGGGAAGGGGTCATGTTTGATTAAATGCTTGAAAGAGGTGAGAACGGGATCCCGCCGCTGTCTTGGAAAAGAGCGTCTGAGTAGCAGGGAGAGCCCGTACAAATGCCCTATTGGCAGAAAGGTGACAACAGCAGGACAACTGCTGTCGAATGTTTCACGGGGAATGTGCGGTAGCAGCAGCCGGGACCGGAGACTTAGTGGAAGTCTACAGCTTGTAAATCCTTGTCAGCCGGGGCTTCTGTTCTGACTACGGGGGAAAGTTGTCTCTGGCTTTGATGAGGACAGTAGCCTGGCAGGTGATTACATACGGTGGGATTCTGCACATACGTTTAAGTGCAAAGGGCTTCCTGACGGATTATATACATACATGTATTTCCAAATTTATAACTCAAGATACAACATCTTGTATATACTTACTTATTTTTCCAGCTCTTGTGGCATATCACTGACACATAAAATTGTTATTTTATTTTATTTTATTTTATTTTATTTTATTTTATTGTACTTTATTTTATTTGTAGAGAGATGGCCTGAGGAGGGGAGAGGGGCAGGAGAGAAAGAGAGACAGAGGCAGAGACATAGAGAGAGAATCCCAAGCAGTCTCCACACTCAGCGAGGAGCCCAACGTGGGGCTCGATCTCACAACTGTGAGATTCACAACCTGAGCCACAATCAAGAGTCGGATGCTCAGCTGATTGAGCCACCCAGGCACCCCTAAAATCGTGTTAATCTTGAGGTGAACAACGTGCTATTTAATACATATGTATGTTGCCAAATGCTGAGTACAGTAAGGTTAGTGAACACATCTATCACCTTACATAGTCACCAATTTTTTTTATGGTGATAACTTTTAAGATCTACCCTTCTAGCAACTTTCAAGTATACAATACAGTTCTGTTAATTATGATCACCATGCTGTACATTACACCCCCGGAACTTATTTATGTCATAACTGGAAGTTTATACCCTTTGACCGCCTTAGCCCTTTCTCCCCCATCCCCCCAGCCCTGGCAATTGCCAGTCTACCCTGTGAATGGAAGGCCCGGCTGCGCTTCGCAGGGGGGTAGGGCCACTGCCTGGGGTTTCTGCCGGGGCACCACCGCCAGCAGGAACGTGGTCTGCACGGATCCGAGGCTGCGTGCTGGACGTTCTGCCCCACCTCGCTCACCTATCTAATTTCCAGTGTTTGAGCCCCACAGATCCCCCCACCGTGATCTCCCTCCGGTGAGACCCAAGTGGGCCTCCTGGGAAGTGTGTTACAATCCTGGGGTAGCTGGATGTCCACTGTGGGCTTTTTCCCTTCGGAGTAACTGGAGGCCCCTAGGGGCCCTCTGGGGGCTTCACTGTGTGAGCCTGGGGGTGGGGTTCTGTGGTCACAGTAGAGCTGTTCCTCTTTCTCTGCTAATCCTGCCCTCGTCTCTGTGATGAAGAGTGCTGGGTGTCTTGTCTGTGGATGTGTGTTAGTTGGTCTTGTGAGGGAGGCTCAGGTTGAGAGCAACCTATGTTGCCATCTCGACGACCTTGACTTACGTATTTAGACTTTTCCTGCCATCTGTCGTGTTCTGATAATGGAACGTACGATCTCCCCTGCACTTCACTTGCGTCTGGTAACTTTTTTCCCCTCGTTTGTTCCTTCCTTCCATGTTTCCTGTTTTTAAATTCAACTTACAGAAGTTCTAGCTTTTGTATACTTTTATGTTGTGAGAGCAGCACAGAGAGCCCCTTGATTGCTCATTTTTCATTATAGATAACATATTTTAATGATAGAAATTATTGTTTTATTCCTATTAGCACTGTACCTGATTTTCATTGGTTTTTCGTGCTTCTGTTGATTGCCCGATATATTGCTGCCTACGGTTGTGCGTGCGCGTCTGTGTGTGTGTGGCACCTTCCTATATCTTACTGTCACTATGCCTCTTGTAAGCAGCTCATCACAGGAAAGAAACAACAGAGCCCGAGAGCATTTTGTTTTGGTAAGAAATTTAATTAATTTTCACTTATCATCACTAATATGTTTGATTTTACTTCTCCCACCATCTTCTAAAGTTCTCTGGCTTTTAAAAACGGTCTCTGCTTGTTTTATCACCACTTAGACTTTTTAGAGACAATTTTTGTTTATTATTTTCTGTAGTGATTTGAAAGACAGACATGGTGCTCTTAATTCTAGAAGTGGTTATCGCAAAGCTTTTGAAAGCATTCTTACGTTTGTATTGAACTTGCCACAAAGCAAAAACAAACAACTTTTTATTGTTCATCATACAAAAGCAGTTAATAAGCCCTTTTACTTACCCCCTTTTCCCATTTCCCCATTCTTTAATTTATTCTGTATCTGTCAATTTTTTTTTCCTACAGAGAGCATCTCTTTCAAAGATAAAGTATCAGATTTATAACCATATTTAGAATTCCATTCTCCTGGAGACAATTTTCTCATTTGTTAGTTCTTGAAGGATTCTTTTTTCCTTCTTCTGCAAGTCATTTCATCAGGAAGTGTGAATATCTGATTATCCCTGTATCGCTCCAGATGGTTCCCATCTCAAACTAAAAGCCAGTTCTTATCATGACCGGCAAGCCCCTCTGATCTCATTCCTCTACCTCTGACCCCATCCTCAACCCTTGATCCCTTTCTCATGCCATTACAGCCGCGCCGTCTCCTTGTGATGCCTTCAACATACCAGGCACGCTCCTGCCTCGTGGTTTTCTCTCACTGTTCCCTATGATTGGAATGATCTTCCTGAGAGATCTTCAGAGCTTCCTCCCTCACTTATTTCTAATCTCTATTCGAACGAAAGCATATGAAAGAAATCTTCCTTTTCATTCTCTAGGCCCCATTCTCAATCCCCCATTCTTCACCCTGGTATACTCCAATATTCTTATACCGCTTTGGTTTTCTCTATAGTGCTTATGGTACTTGACATCACCTGTTTGTTTATTGTCTATCTCCCTTCACTGGGAGTGGAGTCCGTGGGACCAGGGACATGTGAGTTTTGTTGAGGTATTGCTAGTGCCCAGGTATGGCTAGTACTTGCCATATGGTAGGCTCTCAATAAGTACTTGTTGAATGAAATAATAAATGAACTGCTTTCCATGGCCTTCACAGAGGAGTGACAACTTGACTTAGAGAATTTGGGGGCAATCTCTTGATTAATCCTTGGCACGGTTCCAACTCTGCCTGACCCAGCCGCCTTGCCAGTCCTTGGAATTGCTTGGTTTGGTCAAATCCAAGGGCATTCATTGATAGTCATTGGACCATATGGTCCAAATATTGCTGATCTATACAGGCTAGGGAGCATCCACACATGATGTACTTCCAGAGCTCTACAGATTCATGTTGAGCTTTTACCTTCTGAATCAAGACATGTTAAGGTGAATATTGTTTCTCTCCCACTTGCCCCAAAGCTGTCTTACTCTTTGTCAGGAAGAATAATGCTGAGTAGCCCTCTGTACCTTCCATCAGTTTGATCTGGTCATTATATTTAATTGAGGTTTCTTAAAGTTTTTGACATTTAAATAGCATCCATGCCTTCTTCTTTTTTTAATCTCGAAAAGGGATATTTTTAAAATTTATATTCAAGTTATTTAACACACAGTGTAGTCTTGGCTTAGGAGTAGAACCCAGTGATTCATCTCTTACATATGACACCCAGTGCCCATCCCAACAAGTGCCCTCCTTAATGCCCATCACCCATTTAACCCAGCCCCCCACCTACCTGCCCTTGAACAACCCTCAGTTTGTTCTCTGTACTTAAGAGTCTCTTATGGTTTTCCTCCCTCTCTGTTTTTATCTTATTTTTCCTTCCCTTCCCCCTCCTTCCTCTGTTGAGTTTCTCTACTTCCACATATGAGTCAAATCATATGATATCTGTCTTTCTCTGGGTGACTTAGCATAATACCCTCCAGGGGATGCAACCCATCCACGTTGTTGCACATGGCAAGATTTCGTTCTTTTTCATTGCCGAGCAGTACTCCCATGTTTGTATATACCACATCTTTATCCATTCGTCAGTCGATGGACATGCTTCCTTTTTTGTCAGTGCTAATGAAAGTTATCCACTCTTTGTATATTCCATTGTTCACTGTAAGAAGAATTTAGGGAAGGGTAGGGGAGTGAGGGCAGCAGTGATCCCAATGCTCTCATGCTTGGAAGGTCCCTGCTTTATATTATTATCTGGCTATCTTTACAATACCTCTAACTGGATCTTCCTGGCTTCCTTATTTAGTTTACGATTCCATCATTTTCTTAGGCACCAGATTTGAGACTCTGAGTTATTTTGCTTTTCTTCATTCTCACTTCATATGGTTCTTACCACATTCCCTCAGCTGTTCTTTTGCATTCTATTTCTCATATGTCTGTTGTCTATTTCTACTATCAAAAATCTTGTATTACACGATTGCTAACTTCAATACAAGCACTCAGTTATATCATCCTGTCTTTCCTTTCTCCACTGGGGGTCTCTCCCCTGAGATTTTTAGGATGAGGGTTAAATTACTCCCTCTCTTTCTACCCCTCTAACACCACCACCACTGAACACAGGATAAAACTGTTCAATTCCAGGATGAAATTGATACTGCTTTCCAGCACTAATTCCCATCAGACCAGTCCCAACCTTCTCTAAATTCTAGGGTCTATGCTGTCAACATTTGGCTCAATGGCAGGGATGAGTCTGAGAGAGCAAGGAGGAGGAGAAAGGTCATGGTCATAGGAGACAGAAGCCTTCATTCAAATCCTTGTCCCCACATTGTTTGATTTCATGCTCATTACTTAACTACTGAAGCCTCAGATTCCTCATTTATAAAATGAGAAAAATAGTACATGCATTCTTACGTCTTGAGACAATTAAGTAAAATTGTAGCTAACAACAACAGCCAACACGGTCTCAATGCCTCATTTCTCTCTTCGCTTGAGAAAAGCACCCTGAAAATTTAATGTCTTACATGTTCTTGGTTCTTGCTCTTGGAAACTTAGCTTAGAGCAGTTAGTGTGCCAGGATCTCTGTTGCTCTAGATGCATTTTTTATTACTGACTAGGACCATGCCAGAATTTTCTGATTTACCTGCAGTGTATTAAATGCAGTGCAGCAAAGAAAAATGATGCCTCTACTTCTAAGCGTGGCCAGTGAAGACTGAGATTGTCATGGTTGCTGGTATAGTTTGGAAGCAAACAGCACAGGGTGGCTTTGACCATTCTGTTTTTGAATAATGTCTTTATTTTGCCTTAAGTGCTTTAAACCTGTTCGGAGAGATTCAAGAGTGATGCACAGGATATCCTTGGTAACTCATTCCCTGCAATGGCACAGCCTATGCCAGCGGCTTGTACTTAGTTTAAGACACACATAACACTGAGTTTCCATCATCTGGGACATGCTCAAGGGATGCTGGGGAGATATTAAAAAAAAAACAAAACAGTATCCTCTGGACCATCACAAATCACTGATAAGACACAAGCTGTGCCAAGAACCCACGCTTTGAGCCCTCTAGGAAAAGGCAAGGAGAGCTTTTATCCATTTAAACCATTTAGATCTGTCATTAAGTGTGAGAAAGAAATTGATATTTAACTAAAGCTTTAGAGAACTTATTTGTCAGCCTCCACCTTCCCCAGTTCCACTGAGCTTCTGGCAACAGTTCTTAAAATGGATTGGCCAAATCCCATCTAGTTCATAGACAAATGCTGGCCAGAGCAGTCAGGATAACTGGAGTACAGCCTTCAAAATCGAGGTCTGCATTAACATTAATCTTATGCCAAGTTTTGAATCTTACGTGTCAGTCAAGCTTCAGCTTTCTCTCTTTCAACGCTGTTTGTCAATACTGGGCAAATATTGCCCATGTCGATTTCTCATCCTGCGTACCTGTGGCAGACTTGAACAGTCAGTCGTGGGCTTCTCCCTTCTCTGAGCCCAAACGTGGCTTCATAATCCTTTTAAATGCCGGGGGCATGGCCTAGTGATCAGTTTCAGTTAACACGTAAGATGAAGTCTATTTGCAATGCTGGGGCACGTCCCTGCTCTTTGTAACCATCGTCAGTGGCTTGTCCCATCCTGTGCCAGATGGACCACCTAAAAGCAGCACACACCAGAATGCAATTCTACTCTTGTGCTTTGACACACGGATGAAGCAGCATCTGCTCAAACAGCAACATTTGCTTGGGTTAAAATGCAATTCACCATGCTGTCTTGGGTGCTGATTGTTGGACTGCTCTCTGTCTCATTCCAGTCATCCAGCACGAGACACTAGTTACCTTCTTTCATTTATACCCACTCACACCTGGCTTCTTGTCCTTATCGACTGGTCTATGATGCCTATGTCTCCGGATGCTTTGATGCTAAACCCATTCAGGTTTTATCGCAATGAGAAGGAGTTTGAAAGGAGGCTACTCTTTCCCACTTATGTAATTTCATTGATAAAAAGTCAAATATCCACTCAGTAAACAACTAATGGGCTCACAATAGGAGCCAGATGGTATTTTAGCACTGAAGACACAGAAATTTATCTGATACGATCTCTGTCTAAGGGAATTCACATTTTAGCAGGAAGGATAAAGCCTTTGCACAAACAATATTAATAAAATAGTAAGTGCAAAGTCAGAAGAGCGAAAATGCACCAGTACAAATGTGAGATGTCACCACGAAAGCGAAGAGGAAAATGAATTCCCTTCTATGTGATCAGGCAGCTGTAGTGTGGAATGTGGCGTAAAAGAAACGATCTTGGGGACCTGGGTGGCTCAGTCAGTTGAGCGTCCGACTCTTGACTTCAGCTCAGGTCATGATCTCACAGCTTCATGGGTTCGAGCCCCGTATCAGGTTCTGCACTATTAAGTAAGCACACACTTCTTTTTCGCAAAGCAAAATATGGACCCCATTGGTGAAACTGCTATATTTTTTTAGCCCCTCTCTTGGAAGCTCTGAAGGACTGCCTCACAGTTATGCACAGACCCATCTTCTAGCTGTAAGCACCACGTGGCTGTGAAATAGACCTGCTTATTTCTCTCCTGCTCTGTCCACATTTGCTGCATATGGGTCCACCCGGAGAAATCTTACACAGGCCCTAACCAATCGTGAGAAAAATCAATGATTATACGAAGCATGCTGAACGTAGATTTTTCTAGTCCTCAGCGAACCAGACAGAGCATTTCTAAATTCCATGCAGAAGTGGGAAAAATCTGTTATAATTTGTTACCTGGAATCTGAAGCAGATTTGCTTGTGCCTCGCTTCTCAGTTTCCTTTCAAACGTTCTTTCATCAGCATTTTTTTTTTCATGAGAATATGTACCACAAATATCTGGTCCTCCTGATGCCAGGGGCTCAAAGTAGTCCATGGGACTGGACTGCAAGTGAATGCCTTACCGACCTGCACATCTCCTCATTTCTCCCCTGGTATTCTTCCCAACCCAACCCCTTCCCGCCCCACCACCAATTACAAACAAATGGTCCCAATTTGTTGAGCTAGTAAGTGATTTGGTATAAAAGTTTGCTCTCTAATTAACAGGGCCCCAGGTCCGCGAGGAAAAAAAAAAATAGTGTCCTTTGCCTGGAAAAAGCACAAGGTATAGTCTCACATTTACAAAAGTCTCATGACATATCCTTCGTGGCTATGAAGGTGTATTTTTGGTGGTGGTGGTGGGTCTAACTACTTTTATCATCATAATCAATTCAACATTAATTCAAATCTCTGAAACTAATTGATAAGGTTATATAATCACCGGTGATCTCATGTGTCAATCTGAAACTCAAGTTTGTTTAAGGTATCAGGCAAGAGGTATTTCAGGTAACACAAGCTGCTGAGGAGAGAGAGAAAAAAAATCACAGTGGCTTAACAGGAATTTCTTGCTCATTAAATTGCTGAACAAGAATTCCTGATGATCAGGGAGCTGTCCTCCAAGCAGGCGTTCAGAGCCCCTGACTTCTTCAATCTTCAGTTCTTCAACCTAGAGTATATATTCTTTTTTTTTAAATTTTTTAATAGTTTATTTCATTTTTAAATATGTTTTTAAATTGTTTTAATGTTTATTTGTTTTTGAGAGACAGAGAGAGACAGCATGAGCAGGGGAGGGGCAGAGAGAGAAGGAGACATAGAACATGAAGCAGGTTCCAGGCTCTGAGCTGTCAGCACAGAGCCCGACACGGGGCTTAAACTCATGAACCGCGAGATCATGACCTGAGCCAGAGTCGGGTGCTTAACAAACTGAGCCACCCAGGTGCCCCGATGTTTTATTTTATATTTGAGAGAGTGTGAGCAGTGGAAGGACAGAGAAAGGGGGACAGAGGATCTGAAGCAGGTTCTGTGCTGACAGCAGTGAGTCCGATGTGGGGCTTGAACCTACAAACCACGAGATCATGACCTGAGCTGAAGTCCGACGCTCAACCGACTGAGCCATCCAGCTGCCCCCAACCTAGAGTAAACTCGAATTGTAATGCAAAGTGTTAGGAACTGAAGTTGTTGTCAGGTCATGAGGACGTGTCTAAAGAAACTGTTTTCCATCTAATCACTGTTCCTTCCTACCTCTATTTCTTGTTGTAGAAATATTCATCAAGAGTCTGCAACGTGCCAGGCACTGTGCTAGGTGCTGGGGATAAAAACTTTAAATTGACAAAAATCACTCATTGCGTCCTCACTGAGCTGATAGTCTGAAAAAAAAAGAAGACATTAAAAGAAAGAATTTCCAAATTACTTAAAGACACATCTATTTGGTTGCCAGTGATGATTTTTTTTCCTGTTTGTTTTTCAAGTTTTTATTTCAATTCTAGTCAGTTGACATATCCAGCGATGATTGATATGAAAAATAAATACGTGTGAAGGTGTAAAAAAGGACATATGACCTTACTTTTGGAGAGGTGATATTTGCATGAGAATGGCAGGTAGAGTGTCCCGGATAGAAAAACTGTACGTGCAGCGTGGGGTGTCCAGAGTGTAGCCAGCAAAAGTAGGATTGGCTACAAAATGATGAAGATGCTGCTCCTTCCTCTGAATTCCGTGAGAAATCAGTAGAGATTTCAACAAGACAAGGCAGTGTTCTAATGAGATTCAGAAAGACCACGCGGACTGCCATTTGGGTGAGGAAACTGACACATGGGGGGATAAAAGCTGGGAATGTGGCTCCAGGACGGTGGCACCAGAATTGCCCCCACCGTAATTAGCCGTGCGGTATATTTAGAATGTGACGTGGAGCCTTGGGTGGTCGTTTGACTCCAAAGATATGTCAGAGAGGAAAGATTCAGGGTCGACCGCCAGGTTTATGGCTTCCGCAACTAGAGAGATGGGAGAGACGGCAAATTGTATTCAGTTTGGGCCATGTTGAGTTTGAGCCCCAGGAAGAGATCAAATTGGAGTTACCGAGAAAGCAGCTCAACATACAGGTCAGTAGCTCAGAAAAAAAAAAAAAAAAAAGCGCCAAGGGAGAGAAAGATTCGGGAGTCATCAGCATATATACGTGCTATTTAATGCTGCAACGCTAAATGAGGTCACCTAGAAAAAGGGTGACCGTATCATTTATGGTCCAAACCCAGAGTCTTTTGAGAGTTAAAGGGGACACTATTAATAATTACACCAAGGCGGCAAGCATAAACCAGAACTGTCCTGTGTAAACTATGACTGTCCTTAGCAAATATTTAAAGGTCAAACAGAGAAAGTGTTTTTGGAAGGGACACAGAGAGCAGTCAATAAGAAGGAGGAAAGCTGGGAAAGTATAATGTCACAGACAACAAAAGTTGCAGACATGTCAAGTGATTCTCCCGTGATTTAGTGATGTCCCTTGTCACATGCTCCTGTGGTGCCCTTTTTTTCTTAGTTACACTTATCAGCAAACTGATTATGACTTAATTGCTCCCTGTCTTTCTATCTAGGAGTGCCTGACAGATGGTTGTCAATCCAAAGGTATTTGTTGAAGGAATGAAGGAAGGAAGGATGACGAAACTTAATGTAGCGAAACAGGGAAGATCAGAGCTCTTACCAAGAATAGTTTTGGTAGAGTAGTGGGGAGTTGAGTCCCCTTGCTGGAGAAGTGAGTGGGAGACAAGAAAGGCAAGACAGTAAAAACTGACAACTCTTTCAAGAAGTCTGGCTGTCAGCCACTGGCCGAATGGACACCTGTTCTAAGTGGGTTGATTGTCCCTTTGAGTCCTGGGAAAATGTCAGCTTGTGATAGTTTTTCCTGAAAGTGATTTCTCTAGGTAAGGGTAGATGTGCCTTATTTATGAGCTTTTAAATGGCTATGAGGGGGTTCTATATATATTATATATTTTGCTTAGAGTTTGCATAGGACCCTTAAGAATCTCATATATTAATTTAAAGATGTTATAAAGTATGTCTTCTGTGTCAAAAAGTAGTATTTAGGGGAAGTATTTTAAGGGTCATGCATTTCATGTCTATTCCACTTGGTGCCTCAAGTCCTGTAGAGGAAACAGGTGAAATCACCAGAATTGCACGATTTAACCAGTCCTTTGTTGGACCAGCAGATGTTCTTATGTTATTATTGGAGTAACAGCTATGTGGATTCTAACTCTCTTTCCCTACCCACCCCCCCCCCCATATCATCATTGTGCAGGATTATTTATTTTATATTATTCAGTGTCACAAGCCATTTCTTTTTAAATTTTTTTTTTAACATTTATTTATTTTTGAGACAGAGAGAGACAGAGCATGAACAGCGGAGGGGCAGAGAGAGAGGGAGACACAGAATCTGAAACGGGCTCCAGGCTCTGAGCTGTCAGCACAGAGCCCGACGCGGGGCTCGAACTCACGGACCGTGAGATCGTGACCTGAGCCAAAGTCGGACGCTTAACCAACTGAGCCACCCAGGCGCCCCAAGCCATTTCTTTTTAATTTAGTTCTGGAAAAAAATTGTATCTCTAGAGAGATGTTAACATTTCTTCTTTCCTTTAACAGAATCTTTTGGATCCAACTATGTCTCCTTTTCTCCATGGCTATCAGGAAATATAACTGAACTTGTGATCAGCATACTTTTATTTTCCAACTTTTTGTTTTCTATTCTTATTTTATTATCAAGTATTTTTGTGAAATCTGCTTAAATCCCCTGTGGAAACACATAGGACAGACTTCCATTTCTCTCTTATTCAGTTAGCTATCTCTCTCCCTCACCTGAAATAAAATTACGGGGTCATCATTGCAAGGAAAAAATGAATGGTAGACAAGAAAGTTATGTAACTAACAGATAGCATTCATGAATTAAGAAATGAATTACACACACACACACACACACACACACACACACGTGTCTTTGTGATACAAAGACAATTTCAAATGTTCAAGTTATCATCCAATCATATATTACTGTCCTTGGGACCAACCACCTGCAAAATGCTGAAAAATTCACATACCAACCACCTCAGCTCAGATGGCTTCTGCTCATGCATTCTCCAGCTTGTGCCTTTTACAAATGTGTCTGAAAAATAACCAAATAAAAACACACAAACAAAGAAACAAAAAGAGAAGAAACATTTGCCACTTCTCAATGGGTGTATATATGAGAATATAATTATGTGCATGTATAATGTAAACCAACTTCGGCTAAATTAGTCGAGCCAAAATATGTAGGAAATCGATTCCAGTCGACTGTGACAGCGTGCAGCTATGCAAACAGAGCACATTCCCCTCTTTAGGGATTGAGCAGGGCCCTAACATGGTTTGTAATTTAAGTCAATACAAATTCTTGCCTTGCCCATCTACCAATTTCTTTCAGTCCCAAGGGCAATGTGATATTATATTTCACCATTAAAAAAAATTATTTTCAGGGCGCCTGGGTGGCTCAGTTGGTTAAGCGTCCGACTTCGGCTCAGGTCGTGATCTCCCAGTTCATGGGTTCCAGCCCCGCGTCAGGCTCTGTGCTGACAGCTCAGGGCCTGGAGGAGCCTGCTTCGGACTCTGTGTCTCCGTCTCTTTCTGCCCCTCCCCGATTTGTGCTCTGTCTCTCTCTATCAAAAATTAATAAAATGTAAAAAAAAAAAAATTAAAACAAATTATTTTGGGGAGGTACCTGGATAGCTCAGTCGGTTAAGCGTCCAACTTTTGATCTTAGCTCAATTCATGATCTCACGGTTTGTGAGTTCGAGCCCTACGACAGGCTCTGTGCTGACAGCACGGGGTCTGCTTGGGATTCTCTTTCTCTGCCCCTCCCTGGCTCGCACACGTACGCGCTCTCGCTCTCTTGCTCTCAAAACAAACTTTAAAAAAATACTAATTTTTTGTGTTGACAATCTTAGGCCAACATCAAACATTTCCTTCCCAATCTTTAAGCTTGCTGTGTCATTGTTTATAATAACGTCTTTGTTTTTATTCTTAAATCACCCTGTGTTAAATTAATAGAATATTAATAAAAACTGTCAGTTCCTTAGCTCTTTATGTCAGCTGTCTTACTAGTCATTCACTAAAGGTCTACACTTAGATATTGTCCTGCTAGATTACCTCCATTAAGTACTTTAGTATTTTGCAAACAACTAATTAACCTTTTGAACCTCATTAAGGAAGAGTAGGAAGAAGACAATTACTGAGACTGGAATTTGGTCCGACTGCTGAGGCTAATACATTATTATTAGGAAAGAAAAAACCTTTCATCTTTTTAATGACTACCGCTGATCAGAGCAGCTTGTGTTAAATATTTGTTTAAGAGAACCGGTATCTGGAAGAGAGGGCTCTAACAAAGGGCTGGGGCACCGACTCCCCATTAACCCAGAGGAAAATGGCCGCCTCAAATTCACCAGCTCCGATCCTTGCTTCAAATTACATTTGGCTACAAATTACATTTCCTTGTATTCGTATAATACCTACTTCACAGCTTACAGAAAGCTGTCACCTGCATTATTTCATCTGATCCCTGAAACAACTCTGTGAGGTAGATGGCTCAATATTATTATCTCTATTCCAGAGACAAGGAAGTTAAGGTGCCAGATTCAAATAGTGAGCCTGCTACTGAAGTTTTTCCTACGACCCAACTTGATGACCGTATATTATTAACCAAGCACTCTCTCTGACTTCAGACCAGTCATTTCCTTTACGAGCCTCGGTCATGGTTTGTCTGAATCGAATAACGGGTGGCATTCAGCCAACGCTGAGGACCCTTCTAGCTCCCGTGGTCTGCAGATCTATGCAAAGTACTCACTCTTGACCTCTCAGGATTCACAGGCCCTAGAAAAGAAAAGGTGGCTTGCTCACCCTTCCTCTTCCAAAAAGTTCCTGATGATTGCCACCCTGAGCGGCCTGCTAAGTTCCTGCTATGGGAGAAATGTGCCGTGTAAGCACATCCCCCACAAAGAACATTACGAGCAAATATATAACATTTGGCGATCAGATCTTTACTGAGTGGCAACTACCTATGGAGTCACGTGCTCGGAATTGAGGTAGGCAAACAAGGAATGGAAATTAAGAAGCTTATTTGCCAGATGGGAAACCCAATTACACCGGGAAGTTGCCAGTTTTCTTTTAATCCTCCTAAGTTATAACTTGTTGAGACATGAGGGAGTGAAATGGGCTGAGAAAGAGAGAGGAGGGCAGAGGCACGAGAGAGATGTGTGGTAGTGAAATGAGCTGAGATTAAGAGAAAACTTTGTGCTGTGCTGTGGAAAAGGAGGTAGGAGACCCACTTAGAAGGGACTAGCAAAGCAGAAACAGGGGACAAAAATAGTTTCCCACAGCTTACCAGGATAGGAAATGAGGAGTCGAGAGTCAGGCCCGTGACGGAGGAGAGGGGAAACTGGCTCTGTGTTCTGAACTTTGAGAATTTGAGAGGCTGGATTTTGTTTAGCAGAGTGGTCAGATTTAGCAAATAAAATTACGGGATGCTCAGTGAAGTTGGAATTTCGTATACAGCCAAATACATTTTTGGCGAATCTTCTCTATGATATTTGGAACATATTTCTATTCAACAATTCCTTCCTGTTTATCTGAAATTCAAGTTTCAACTTGGGCACCTGGTTTTTTGTTTTTTGGGTTTTTTTCCTGGCAACCTTACTGATGGGAGGCATGTTGGTAACTACTTTTGGGAAGAGGCAGAGTGGTCCCCAAAATACAGTTGCAGACTAGAGGAGGGGCCCTGAGAAAGGTAGTCAGTAGGACTAGGGAGCATGCAGGCCACCCTCTTGTCCTGTTTTAAGGGTAGATAGATAGATAGATACACAGATATTTCATGTATCTACATGTATAAGCTATATGTAAGCAGTTCCTGGAACATAGCAATGGCTCCACAAATTTTAGCCATTATTATCCAAATATTGTATGGGATGAGCTTTCCCCTGGGTAATACCCAGGAATGATTTATGAAACACATGAGAATTTCCAGAAGATCCTGTATAGGTGAGGGATGAGCCAGAACTTCTAGCAGGGCATATAGACGGATACTATTTTAATTTGGGAATGAAGAGGAAGTGTCAACTTAACACGTGATGAAATCTGAGGGATTAAATTATACTGTGGTGTTAACTCCATTGATTGGTGTATTTCTTCATTCAAGCATAAGTTCAACAAACATTCATTGAGCAGTTGATACAGTGCCTGGTATACAATGATTGCTCAGTAGATATTAGTCATTCTCCATGGGGTCATTTTATTATTAAGGACTATGTTAAGTGTTATGAAGGACATTTGCTAAGAGAGCGGATGATAGGGTTTATTCCTGGCCTACACAGGGGGACCCGGAAAGCGATATTTTAGCTAAGCTTTGAAGCATGAGTGAGAGTGAGCCGGTCAAGTTTAGTGGGAAGAATTTGCCAAGCAGAAAGAAAGGATATGTAAAGATCTGCACATGGGAAATATCAAGGTATATTTCTGGTCAGGGCAAGAGCCGCTCTCTGGGGGAAATTCTAAAGAATGAAGCAACAAACAGAAGAAAGACTCAGCTCATGCAGGGCCTTGTGGGCATGTTAAGATTTGAGGACTTTTTGCCAAAGATCAGAGGGAAAACTAAGCTGAAGAGTGACATGGTCAGATCTTTGTTTCCCAAAGATGCCTCTTGCCGCAGGACGTATGACTTGGGCTGTATCTGTGGCATCTGAATTATATTTATTGTGATGGGACGCACATTAAATCTGTGTCACTCTGATTTCCTTAGCCCGATCTCGAGAACGTACACAAGGTGCTTCCAACTGGAGTTGCCTTCAACCCATTTAATGGCATCTCCTCACAGCAACTAATTGCTGCCTGCAGTACCTGCCCCAGACTTGATTCGCGTATGTCTGACCCATGAATTGGTGCTGGGTTCAAAGCTACCTCCGTGAGCCCTTTCCAGAGCCTGTCAACTACAAGTGGAAGGTCCCTCAGAAGTTTCAGAAAACAGACTCTCGATCGCTATTTAGGTGTTTTCATAGATTGTGCGTTCAAGCTTTAAAATCTATTCTTAGCTCTCTCACTGGACTGTTGGCTCCTTAATGGCCATCACTGATGTCTTCTTTCAACCTCATGGACATGCTGTGCGGAGCACAATTCTCCTCAAAAAATATGTGAGTAAATACTTACTGTCCAAACAAATGAATGCAGAGTAAAAAGTAATTGGCGGAATTAGCATGATTTTTTAAAAATCTCAGTGGCCTCTCTATTACTGATCTTTTTATCTTAGCAAGGATACGTTTTATTACCTTCCATGTAAAATAATTTGTACTACTCTGAGGCTATGAGAAGAAAGGAACAATGTGTTTGTTTTTCTTTTCCTTTCTTTTTTCCTTTCTTTCTTTTGAAAGGCTTTTTGTTTTGTTCTGAAAGTGACCACTTTCTGTTGAAGTTCTCCCATTGGCTGACTGGGTAGAACAAGATAAATTGTCCAATCCTTCCCCCACAAATGTACACAGGTATCGTCTGTAAAATTGCTAAAAAAAAAAAAAAAGCGCAATAATGGTAATTATCTGTCCTAGACTCCGTTTCCAGATAAGCAGCTATCATGGGTAAGCTAACTTTTGTCAAGGCTATAGCAAAATGAATCTGTAATTCTATAGGGGAGAGAAACTTGATATTCATGAGATTGTGTGCTGTGTGTCTTTCCACTATCTATCTTACTCTCCTATTTGCACGCACGCGCATGTGCACACACACACACACACACACACACATCACCCTTTTCCATCATCTACAAGGAAGCGGGAGGCATTTCTATACCCAAAGATGTTTGATCCTTTCTGAGTTTCCTGTTATCTTCTGGAGTGTACATTTCAGAGGATCAGGCTGGCCCTCTGGAAGCCTGCACTTCTGAGTATGACATTTCTACTATAAATGGAAGATGCCAGTCCAAAGCAGGAGGAATTTTTGAACACCTGCTCTTTGGCCAGACCCCATTACAGGAACTGATCGAGAAGGGAGATAAAAATGATTGATTATGTGCTAACTCCTATCATCCAGATGCTTATCATCTAGCCTTATTGAGATATAGCAGTATCCCTCATTTTAATGTGTAATTTATGAAAGATAGCTGGGACTTCTGTTGTTTGTATTGTTCTCCTTTGCTGACGACAGTGTATCATTCGGACTGCTTAACTTGGTTTAGGAGATGAATGTTTTGAGGTGGTTTCTCTCCTGGGATTACCATATCAAGACATGCACTGAGTTCTCTAAATAAACTTGTCAACGACTTCAAAACAATAAGTTCACCATCTAAAGTTATTTCTAAAAAGGAAGAAGGTCAAAGACACCATGCCATTCACAACTGATGTTCCTCTGGTATGCCACAACCATTTTAGCACCCCACCCAGATCATAAATAACTTGATGAGTAATATGATCTAAAAAAGAAACATAGGGATCATTACTTGGCTGAAAAATTAGGTTCAAGGATAATGTGTCCCAACTTGAAATAAGAATTTCTTTTTTCCTCCAAGGTAATAGCTGGCGCCAGATTTTGTATTTGAACATAACTCAAAGTGACAGCACCATAGTTTTTCACCCTCTTCATATATTGTAAATGAGTTCCATATAGTTGTAGCAGATATAGTATAATCCGCATATCATATCTTATAGCATTAAAAATGTTTAAATTTTTTTCTGACTCAAGTGCAACTCACTGTCCGTGTAGGGAACACCGTAACCATAATCAGGTGGTTTGGGGAAAGATTTTGGCTTGATGTAAAAAGGCTTTCCTGAGCTTGGATCTCCCAGACGCTGTTGAGAGAGAACAGCGGCGAAGGTTTATGACTAAGAGGCTCAACCACACGTAGACCGTGTTACCGTGGAGCTTAGGCAGAGCCTTGCCTGGAGCAGTGGACTACGTACGGTTCAGGGACCATGTTGGCGGAAAGAGAAAAGTAGATCTAACTGCTCGAACATGGCAGTAAAGTGGAAGGACCTCAGACACACAAGCAGAACGGATGCCCTAGTCTCAACTAGAAACCTTCCAGAAGCCCAGCAAATATTGAAGTCAATGGCTGTCTTTTTATTTTGCCAGACACTCTACATGCATTGACTCGGTCAGCATTTCTCAACAACCCCAAGTACTACTGTTGTAATGATTGTACAGACGGAGGGACCCGGGTGCAGGAAGCCGTGACAAAAGGATTGCACGATAGCACAGTGCAGGATGGCGGCAGGGCGGGAATTCAAACCCAAGCCTGTTTTCTTCTAACGCCCTTATGCTTGCCAGTATGACCTGCCGCCCGTGGTATATGCTACTTTGAACACTATTTTGTATAACACTTAATGGTTATATTTCCTTGTTAAGGGTAGAATTGTTTTCAAAAATCAGTTCCAAAGAATAAAGTAAATGATAGTGCTTTTGGTAAACACTAACAACGGAAGAAAACAAAACATCATCATAAGGTTCTAGACATATGTGCATCCGAAACTAATTCTAGGATCTAAAACGTAAAAGGTGAACGCTCAGGGCACCTGGGGTGGCTCAGTCGGTTGAGCGCCCAACGCTTGTGTCAGCTCAGGTAGGGATCCCAGGGTTGTGGGATCCTGCCTATGTTGGTCTCCGCGTTGAACGTGGCGCCTGCTTGAGATTGTCTTTCTCTCTCTCTCTCCCTCTGCCCCTCTCTCTGCCTTGCATGATCTCTCTCTTTCTTTCTCTATCAATCAATCAATCAATAAAAAGTGAAAACTCCATTGAGGCTCTTGGTTCTTTGGAGTTAGAAACCACATATGGTATCTCTATAGGCACTAGGTTTAGATTTCTTAGGTGAACGTTTCCCTTTGCTCCTCCCACCTCATTCCACCCCATCCTTATTCTGGAAATTTCACTACATTAAAAGGGCTCTTGGGGCGAAATGTGATTTTATTTAAAAATATATACTCTGCATATGTCCCACGTGAACTCACCCACAGCTGCTTGAGCAGCGGATATAATCTCACTTTTGTGCCACAGATAGGAAATGATAAGCCTCCATTAAAGGACAAGCCTACAGTGTAGAAAATACAAGATATTTTTCAATGGTTTCTTTTGTGCCATTTGTTTCTAGACAAATGACCTCTACATAAGGAAGCCAAGGGGATGGGGCGCTGAATTTTTAAACTCAGGTCAAACACAGTGTTTTTCTTTAGGACGTTCTGTTTGTTTGTTTCCACACTTGCACAAGCATCCTGTGGTTTCTAAAGCCCACTCCCAAACTAATCATCCTTTCGGGCAGTGGTGAAGACAGTAAAGAAAACACAGCGCTTCTATCCCATTTCGAGTTTGTCTCTGATGAGGGCACCATATGGTTTTTGTTCACAAGTATCTCCTCTCATTGACATGATTAAACAACTTGTCATTTAGATAGGTGGTAAGACAGACTGACAAAACAAACATTCCTTCTGTAAAAGTAACAAAATACACTGAGGAAGAAAATTATACTTTAGTTCCGAATGAGGTATCACTTCTTAATATGTCACGTTTTCCTTGAACGATTATTACATGCCTTCACCAACTTGCACGAAAATTAGTGATTGATACATTCTCCACAAACGTAAGGCAGGTATGTTTCAGTTTGGCTGGTAAAGTGGGGAAATAGAGGTCAGGTATCTTTTCAGAAACAGTTATTATGTGTCTGCAGTCCTATGAGAACACTTAGCAGATTGAGGCTTGTAATGCTCAATAACACTAATCGATCACTTAGTTACACTTAGGTGATTGCTCATTAGTTCTAGCAGATAAGCAGGCGGCAGCACAAAGAGTAGACCCACTTGATTAGCTGCAAAGGGGAAACAAAAACAGAAAAAAAAAAAAAGCCCCTGAATACACGGTCGAGACTGATATTGATTAATCAGGCGGCAGAAAGAAAGGCTTTCAACAGACCCAGTATTTAACTGAGATTACACGTGTCCCTTTGCTCTCTGCAAAGACAGCTTAATTTGCAAGCCGAGGGGGGGATGTCCGTGGGAAAGAGGAGAGCAGTAATCTTGCCAACACTTGCAGGAGGAATGCTTTTTAAAATTATCCCAAATTAAGATAATGTTGGATTTCTTTAGTTTGTTCCCTTCCCTGTGGTTTCCACATTGAAGTAGGTTTAATATAACATCTTGTCGCCTTTTCACTTTACATTGTTATGCCCAGAATTCATGATCCCCAAAGACTACCAGGGAGCCGAGTCCGATGCAAAAGCAAAAGAGCCTTTATTCGAGCTAGCTCGAGCTCAGTCCCCTACCTGCACCGAGGCAGCGGTGAGATACCGGGGAGAGAGAGCGAGTTTCAAAAGCACAAAGGTTTTATAGGGGTCTAGGGGCAGCCGATTGGCTGGGGAAGGGTCGTGGCCTCGGCCGATTGGCTGGGGAAGGGTCAGAGTCCTGTTACGCAGGTCGCTGGGCGTGTTTTGATCAGGAAGTTTGAATGGGTGAGCGGGAGGTTACTCAAGGGGAGGAGGCGTGGTCTAGGTGAAGGACACAGAACAAGATGGAGTTGGCCGGCGTAGGCCCGCCCTTTCAACATGTCATTCTGCAAATCAAGCACTTATCTGTAACTCGTCTCCTCTTGGGAAATACTGGGGCAAGAAGATACAGCAGGCAGGAAGTTACCACTGCAGTTCCAAGAGATCTGAGGGAAATGTGAGTGTGGGTCCCTCCCTTCACAGGGGGAAGTGACTTCCTTTCAAGTGTCAACATTTACTCTACAGAGAAAGTGACAAAAGTCCTTCCAGGGGCTACATCCTGAGATCTGGGGGTACAACTCCCAGGTCTAATCTAGCCTAACAGTTTAAGGATAAAAGAATAATGTTTTAAGGGACATTTCGTTGAGCGCAATTGTCCTTGAGCCCTGTTGCTTACCTCTAGACCCCAACCGAGGAAACCAGAAATAGACAAGACCACTTAACTCCTGCTGGAAGGAAAACCCATTGTGCTTATTTCTTCTAGCATGTTCTCAAGGCATTGACAATGACCTGGAACAGCAATGACAAAGGCAATGACAAAGCCCTGATAGCAATGGAATATCTAGAAGACCACAGCCAACACATCCCTTTCCCTGCCCAGGATCGTGGGCTGAACACACACAGACCCGCACCCATGGTCACGGGCTCCCTGCCTGTTCTCTTGCACGCACCCCCCCACACCCCTCCTATAAAAGTCCAGCAGTCCATCTTGCTGGGGACAGGTCACTTGTTAAGGTTTGAGTCTACCACCTCCTGGGACTGCGAGCACCCAAAATGAATTCCTCCCTTTCTCTCTTCCAAACCCTCCTCTCTTGAGTTACTGGCTTCTCTTGTGATGAGTTTATCCTAGTTTCTTGGGCAACGGTGTTGGCAAACCCAGCCAGGAGCTGTGCCCTTGGTGTCCAGCCACTTCGGGACACATTCCTGGGCCAGAGCACTTGGCTGCAGCGGCGGTCCCTGGCTCACCCTTTCGTTGCCTCAGCAGCTGTGAGAGATCCATCCAGAACAGGTTTTGACATCCAGGCCGTGCAAAAGCAACAACTGGAAGTTTTCAGAGAAGAGGGTGCGTCGTACTTAGACTGATTTGACTGGTTTGACTGACCAGGGTATTCATTCATTTGGATCTTTTTAACTAAAAGATCAAGTCAGTGAAAGTGAGAAGCCATGGTATATAGTGCTACGTGCCTGGGTTTATTATTAGTTCCACTGCTTACTTGCCATGTAATATGGAATAATTGACTGGATGCTCCGAGTCTCAGCTTTCTTGCCTTTAAAGGATTAGCGATAGACTCTACCTGTGAGGACTAAATGAGATAACTAAATGAGATAACATATGTACCTGATTCATAGAGATACTCAATAAAAATCAGGCCGCGCATTGTCCTTTCCTCAGCCTGGGTGTTTATGGACATAAGCATAAATGGATTGAAAAGTTTCACATTCAGTTTTGGCCTGTGTGCTGATTACCTTTATACTCAATTTATAATCTGGCTCTTAAAATAGTATTTATGTGACCAGTTCATCCCAAAGAAACCTGGATTAGTAGATGATCTTGGTGACATCATACTAACTGAGGGTGATTTCTTCTAAGCATCGTTAGTCTCTGTGTTTCTTGACTCAGTAAATTGTGGTTGTTCCAAATTCAACTGGGCATTTTCAAAAAAAAACATTTGTGGCTGTAACTGGTACATTCTGCTGTTCCCCGAAACACAGATATATCACAACAACTTATATACTGCCCCTCTCTGGTATTATCATTTCTAGGAAAAGTCAGGTTAAGCTTGTATATGGTTAAGGAGGAAGGGAAGTCAAATAGTCTCCATTAACATCGCATGTCACAGGTGGAGACATAGCGTGGAGAGGAGGAACCAATAAATGCAATAAAAACATCCGTCTCCGAAATAAATAAATAAAAGTTATCATAGATCAGTGATTCTTTGGCTCGCATTTTTGAGTGAATGTCATCCCTTTTAATTCTATTAAGGCTGCTACGAGGTGGGCACTATCATTGTCTATATTTTACAGATGAAGACACAGGCACAGGAGGGGGTTAAATAAATGGCTGAAGACTGAGGAGCTAGCTGGTAATAGATTTAAGATTTAAACCTGTGACTGTGAAAAGTCTATTTTCTGTTCTCCATACAATACTGTGTTCTAAGATAGGGATCTACAATACTTTTGTGTTCTAAGATAGGGATCTGAGAACCGTGGCCACGGGCCAATACAACCCTGCAGACTTTTTTTGTGTGTGTAAATAAAGTTTTATTGGACCACAGCCACGCCCATTCATTTCTGTATTGTCTATAGCTGCTTTCTCGCTGTCACAGCAGGTGGAGAAGTTGTGACAGAAAAAATATTTCCTATATGGCCCTACAGGGAAAATGTTGTCAGCCCCCTGTCCTAAGAACAAAGAGATGAGGTTAGCTACCAAGAAGGACATTTTTCTGGAAAGAGAGCTAAAGTAATTCTTGGTTACCAAAATGGGGCAGGGGGAAGGACTAGGAATCAAATCCAATTATGTTAGCGCACTGTGACCTATGTTCTCTCATTTTTCAACCCTCACAATAACTGCACGTAGTAGGTATTATTAACCCTGCTATACCAAGTTAGAAACTGAAGGTCAAAGATCTTAGGGTATTCATTTGCCCAAAGCTGCACAGTTAGGCAGGGAACAGGTCTGATATTTGAACCCAGACCTGTCTTACTTAAAGTCTGATGCTATTTCCACCACATTTGAAAATCTAATTAGGAATATAGGAGCTTAGCAGCAGGGGGAATGTTAGCCAAGTTTCCTGAGTTCTTTGACTTGCAGGGATCCCCCATTTTCTCAATACACTGCAAGAGAAAGTGGGTAAGAAAGACGGTGTAAACTCCCTGTCAGGAAAGGAGCAAATAGCAGAGCGAGTCTTAAAGAAGAACCATGGTGAGTATCTGATTTATGGGTGAGATCTGTAAATGTCACCATAGGAAACACATGATAGGAACTTTGATCAATTCATTAGGGAGCCTTCGAAGGAGGCGTCCCGAACAGTCTTGATTCCAGGGCTGGTGCAGGAAACCGGTTCGTGATCAAATTAAAGACTCTTTGGAAGGTCGCCTTGGGGACAGTATAGACCTCTCCCGCTCAAGGTCAGGCGGTGGTGTGGACGCCACTGCAGGAGTGGCTCCTCTGTCATTCAGGATAAGGTCACGTGTTGCTTGTCCTCGCTCAATCGAGTTCTCCTAGGCTAGGTTACGCTCTCCAAATTCCGACGCTTGTACTGTGCCTCAGATCGAGATCGAGCCTCAAGCACAAAGCCCCATCCAAAGCCTCCCCCCGTTAAGTGTGCCCGGGTTCGTCCCGCTTCTGGAATGCACTCCCTTGTTCCTCAGTCTGGCAAAAACTCCTCATCCTTCAAGACCCGGATCAAGCTGTCCCTGACCCCTCCGGTGAGGTGGGTATGTTAGGCATCAGAGCGTGTGTCGCCTTTTGTCTTAGTAGATCCAACTCTTCCTCACCCCAGACTGAACTCTTTGAGGGCAGGGACTGATTCCAGCATGTAGTGCAACGCTATGCGCGTAGTAACTGTTCTATAAACGGTTTTAATAAATTCATGCTCTTGGGATGGATTAAATGTATAGGCAGGCTAAATATAGACTCCCTTATCAGGCTGGAACTAATACTTTTCCCATTCAAATCATGTGCACTGCGGGTCCCCCTCGTGCCCTACCCCTGCCACCCCCGCATGTAAACAGTACCTAAAACTTCCCGAGGGCCGATCTATTTGGTTCACTGTCGTAGCCTGAGATCCTAACACCATGCCCGGCAAACACTCCAGACTAAATAAATGTTTGATAAGACAGGCGTTGCATAAATGAGTCAGCAAAATTGTTTTAGGGATACGAGGCGATACCATTGTCTTAGGCAATGTGTGGACGATTTTGGTGCTTCCTGGGAAGAAGACAAAGGCATATCTTCCCAGACACTATTCCAAGGGTAAATAAAATGTCAACAAACATTTACCGAAAACGTTCTGCGGAGAATCCTTCACCATCCGCCTTCCTCAGACCCGGTCACTGATTCTCCCTCCCAGAAAACCTCCCCTCGCCCGGTGTCCGAACCAGACTCGAAGCGAGCCACTCGGTAGATCCCCAGCCTTGGTTTTCAACCAGAGTTTTGTATCAGAACGGCCTGGAGAACATTTAAATCAAAGCTCATCCCCAAATCTGTGATCTTTAACCACTCCCTGCCATCACCTCCCCGGGGGAGATTCTGATATGCTCTTGGTGGAGAGGAAAGGGAGGTTTTAAAAGTAAATTTTCAAATGCTCCTCGGGTGATCAAGATATGCTTTGCCCCTCTGCTGCTTGAGAGCAGTCAGCAGGGCGTGAGGATTCCTGTAGAGCTCCCCTAATCTCTCCTGGGCCGCTCACACCCACGCTCTTAGTCGCATGGGCAGTCTCGTATCGGAGCAAAGAGTATAATCTCCAGATTTGAATCCAAGCTCAGGAATCCATCTGTTGTGTGACCTTGGCAAATCAATTAAGCCTTCTGTGCTTCAATATCTTCACCTCTCACATGGAAACAGTCACACCGATGTCATGGGCTGGATGGGATGGTCAAAAGTGAGAAAGTGTGCAAAACTCTAAGAAGCCCACCAGAGTCTTTGTATCAGCAAGACCCTAGTCAGGAAAACCGAAAGCACTCTAGGCATTTCATCGGGAAGGGATGGGTTGCTTTTCGTTTTACCTTTTGACCCTCTTCACCCGTTTGGCCCAGCCCCCAGCCTAGGGATTTAGTGCTAGGAATTAGATGCTTACAGAGCTTTGGGAGGAGGTTTTGGGGTGAAGGTCAGGCAGGACAAGTAGCAGCCCCTGGTGATTTCAGTGACCTAGAACACCAAAGTGGGTGATCAGCAAAAATCTTCCCATCTTCCATCTCCCCATGGATCTCTACTGCTGTTGGAAAAGAGTAATTAATGGCTTTGTTTATTTATTTAATTATTCAAATTCAAGTTAGTTAACATACAGTGTGGTATGGATTTCAGGAGTGGAACGAAGTGATTCATCACTTACATATAACACCCAGTGCCCATCCCGAAAAGTGCCCTCCTTAATGCCCATCACCCATTTAGCCCATCCCCCCACCCAACGCCCCTCCAGCAGCCCTCAGTTGGTTCTCTGTACTTAAAAGTCTCTTATGGTTTGCCTCCCTCTCTGTTTTTATCTTACTTTTCCTTCCCTTCCTCTATGGTCATCTGTTGAGTTTCTGAAATGCCACATATGAGTGAAATCATAGGATATTTGTCTTTCTCTGACTGACTGACTTCACTTAGTATAATACCCTCTAGTTCCATCTACGTTGTTGTAAATGGCAAGATTTCATTCTTTTTCATCGCTAAGTAGTATTCCATTGTATATATATAGCACTTCTTTATCCATTTGTGAGTCAACAGACATTTGGGCTCTTTCCATAAATTGGCTATTGTTAAATTTTTTTAATGTTTATTTATGTATTTTTTTTTTTTGAGAGAGGGAGAGACAGAGCACAAGCGGGGGAGAGGCGAAGAGAGAGGGAGACACAGAATCCGAAGCAGGCTCCAGGCTCTGAGCTGTCAGCATAGAGCCCAATGTGGGGCTCAGACTCACGAGCTCTGACATCAGAAGTCAGACACCTAACCAACTAAGCCACCCATGTGCCCCAATTTGGCCATTGTTGATAGTGCTTCTATAAACTTTGGGGGCATGTAGCCTTTCGAATCAGCATCCTTTGGATAAATACCTACTTAATAGGACAATTGTTGGGTCAGAGGGTTTTCTTTCTTTTCAGTCTTCTAAATCTTACACAAAGTCCTCCCATTGGTAGATTCTAAATTAGAACCTTTCTGGCAAAAGAATCTAGGAACTGTGGTTTCCAGGCCTCCAGCCATGTTCAGGGAATAGCATGAAAAGGAGTGAAAATAGTATTGAGACACCAAATCTAGTATAACCCTGGACAAATGGTCAGTACGAAGTATTTGTATTTATTGGTCTGCCTATGCACTGGCAATACATTTTTCCACTGGGAGTTGGTGCTGTACTCTGAATCCAGTCCTACTGGACCGAGACATGGTCCCATTTCACCAGCTTGGTAGAGCAGAGAGAACACAAACTTCAGAGGTAGGCATAATGAGGTTGGGACCCTTACTCTAGCACGTGTTAACTGGGTGTCCCCATTTAAGACAGAATTTGTGGCCATCTCTCAAGGGACCAGGTTCCTAGCTGAGCCTCTCTCTCTTTCCCTTGGTTCCAGCTCTAGACCGCTTTTGACTTCCTTCTACTGTTATCTTCCTGTACTTTCTCCGATAAATCCTACCAAACTATGAAATCTGTAATTTCCTGTTTTAGGTTTCATTTAGTGAGGCTGCTTGGAGAAACAGAAAGAATGATAGACTAGGAATCAAGTTCCAGCCACAGTGCACAGACCCCGGGCACCATTTCAACTTTTACTTACTCATGTTGCACCTTTGTTTCATGGTTTCTAAAATGGCAACAGTATCTGCTAAATTACTCTCCTCTGTTGAGTCAGCTGATGGGATGACTCAGCTAGTGTGGATTTCCCAAGGCCAGGGATGTTGGTGGGAGAGTTTTCACTCCCAACTATCTCTGAGTCCAAGCAGAGTGGCCAAGCAAATTCAGAGGTCAGGAGAGGTAGGCCAACATGAATAAGCCGGAGAAGTGGGTTCCTGATGGCTCCTCATGGATGTCATGATGTTGATACAGCTGGAATATAAGAACCAAGAAGTTGAAAAGCTGCAGAGACACAGGCAAAAGCCCAGAGATAATCTGAGTGAATGAAGACTGGAGCCAGGCGCTGCTACTCTTGCCTGGGCATTTTACATGTCCTTCACACCTAAATTCCTAGGACTCTCATAGCCATTTAATGGGCTGGAGCAAAGCAGATTCTAGTTCCCACAATTGGTCTCGGAATCAGATACGTATAAGAAGCTCTTTGAACATTATTAATAACTCCTAAATAAGGAGTTTCGAGTAGCAGCAGTAGTCATGAGATGTATTTAGGTATTTATGTGTTCATTTATTCAAGAACAAGCAATCTTGAAGTCGTTGGGCCACTGCACTGGGTGAATGTATTGTGGTTTTAATGCACGTTTGACTCTTTAAAAAGCAGCATATACGTGTCCTATGAAATACCTAGAGCATGCTGAGAATTCAACAATTATGATAAATGTCATCTTAACATCTATAAGTCTTCCTTTATACAAGTCAGTTTTCCCATGCCAGTATTTACAAAGAAGACAATGCACAAAATATGGTATATGGTATCACTTACGTAAACAAGTTTCTATGTGAGAAAACCAGAAATAATAAACTTAGCTTACCAGAAATAATTGCCAGCAGAGACATAGAGCTTGACAAAAATAAATAATCAATAATGCCAGGCTTCTGTGATTGCCTTATGGTTTCCTTTTCTGATGTGTAAGCATACCAACATCTCAGTTGAATAAAGAGAGTTCCCTGGTTCAAAGAGGACTAAGTTGGAAAAAACAGAGGTCTGAGATCAAATTCATCTA
This sequence comes from Acinonyx jubatus, assembly GCF_027475565.1. Classification (NCBI taxonomy): domain Eukaryota; kingdom Metazoa; phylum Chordata; class Mammalia; order Carnivora; family Felidae; genus Acinonyx; species Acinonyx jubatus. The sequence continues at coordinate 113,897,525 of NC_069389.1, forward strand.
TCACTCACTGTAAAGGTGGACAATCCATTTTACTTCAGTCCCTGGTCTTACGATCAGTAAAGGGTAACATCTATCACGGATCTTATTTCAAGCTGTTTTGTTAATGGTGATGCTGACATGTTTGTGACCTCTGATATTCCTAGAATTTCGTCCCTCTCTATGTCCTCTCTTACATGTTCACTTCTTTGTGGCCATTAGAGAAATAGAGAGAACTTTAGAACTCAATCGATGGAGTTGGTCCCTTCACCTTCTTGAGTTTGGGTTAGCCTGTGACTGCTTTGACTGATACAATATGGCAGACGTGATGCTACGTAACTTCTGAGGCTAAGTCGTAAATAAACATTCAGCTTCTACCTGGTTTCTTAGAACTGTCTGAGAGGAGGCACCAGCCATATAAGAAGTCTGATTTTCCTGAGACAATCATGCTCTGTGACTTTTTTTTTTTTTTTGCATGTGATCCAAAGAACGAAGAAAGCCAAGAACTAGACTTTTACTGAATGGAACAGAGGACCCAAATAAATAATAACCTTCTTCCCATACGCCCCTGTTTTGAGAACCCATCCTTGTGATACCAATTTTGTTATTAGAAAAAAAAAAAACACCTGTAAGTGAGGTAATCTGTAATCCTGTGCCGAAGTATGTATGCTTTTGTAAGCACTAGCTTTCAGAGAACATTGGGATGCGTTGGGAGAGTGTCAAAAGAGAACAGGGAACTCAAGATCATAGATGGAAAGTCTCGGGTGGTAGATAAAAGTGACACACTGAGCCAGAGTGCCCTAGATTCTCGTCACTCAAAGTGGGATCCTGGGACCGGCATCATCTGGGAGTTTGTTAGAGTCTTGGGCCCCACTCCTCATGTACCAACTCAGAAGCCACACGTTCAAAAGAAGCCCAGGCCATTCATAATGACACTAGAACACTTATCTAGAGCATTTGGGCATCTGCTACTTGAATTGTTTTCCCTGTGTCTCCCAGCTGCCACAAAGTGTAATATTGCACAGAGGGAGAGGGTGGAGGAGGCAACATCCTACACCCATGTCTTCCCACTGCGTGCAGACCACTTTTCTGGCTCCTTCCAAAGAGTGTTGAAATGTGCTTAATCTCAGGGATCCTGTTGTCCTATGTCGCCATCTCGTCTTCTTCAGGGATCTCCCCGAGCCCATGACACCTGCATGTATGTGGCCACATCTCCATTGCGCACGGAGTCCTGGTCCTTTCACATGAGTCACAAGAGGGATCTGAATCTATTGATTTGTGGTGAGGTGCACCAGGAAGCCAGAAAAAAGAAGGGATTGAAAAGTCTACTTCTCATATTGTTACCCAAGAGACATATTTCCACATGTGATAGCTCATAATCTCATTAAAGCCAAAGAACAAATGACAAGAGCTACTCACAGTGAAAGAGGTTTTAGCTATCTCCGCTCTGAAACCCAGTCTGTGTATCTTCTACTCATTACTCCTCTAGACCTATAGTCTAGGGCTACCAAGGATTGATAAAAGACCTCTGTTCCTGATGGTCCCTGAGTACTTGGGGGAAAAAGGCAATTAATGGGGTACCTGGGTGGCTCGGGTGGTTAAACATCTGACTCTCGATTTCGACTCAGGTCATGATCTCATGGTTCGTGAGTTTGAGCCCCACATCTGGCTCGGTGCTGATAGTGCAGAGGCTGCTTGTCTCCCCTCTCTCTGCCCCTCCCCTGCTCATGCTTGCTCTGTCTCTCTCTTTCTCTCTCTCTCAAAATAAAATCAATAAACTTTTTTTAAAAAGGCAATTAATTACCTGGAGTCCCATATATGCTTTTCTTGGCCTGTTAGCACTAAATATGCATTTATAAAATTATTCAATTATGTCAAACAACTTTTTGCCACCCATGGGTGTATTTTGAGGGATGAAATTAAAGGCTGTTTGGTATGGTGTTTTGGAGCAAAGCAGATTTCAGTCTCAATGCTGCCTTAGTCCCTTACCAGTTTTGTGAGCTTGGACAATTTATCTAACACGTTCAAGTTGCTAATTCCTTGTGAGTAAAATAAGGATAGTATGGTGTAAATACTATAATGGGAGAGGTAAGGGTGTTATGGGAGCCCGGAGGTAGGTCATCTAACCTAGACTTGGAGGATGAAGGAAGCCTTCCTGAAGGAAATGAAGTCCAAGTCGAGATTCTAATGCTATATGAGTTGAATAGCTGGGGAAAATGGTGTCAGGAAGCATGTGAAGGCACCGTAGCAACAGAAGTATGGGGCCGAGTGAACTGGAAGGAGTCTGGTGTGGCTGAAAGATGGAGGACAGAATTAGGAGTAGAGTGGAGAGGATGTAGGCGGATGAATGTGGGAAGCGAAGAGACTTGAAGTTACCGAACCAAGTGGAAACTGGAAAACAAGGGCCCTGTATACTATGCCTTGGTGTAGACCTTATATTGTGAAACCAATGTGGAATTGTAGAAAGCTTTTAATTACAGAGCTGACATCAGATTTTAAGTTTGTTTTTTGTTTTTGTTTCTGTTTTTTTTTTTTTTTTTGAGAGAGAGAGCAAGCAGGGGAGGGACAGAGAGAGAAGGAGACAGAAGATCCAAAGTGGGCTCCAATCTCTGAACTAACAGCAGAGAGCCTGACATGGGACTTGAACTCACAAACCGTGAGATCGTGACTCGAGCCGAAGTCAGACACTTAACTGACTAAGCCACCCAGGCGCCCCAAGATTTTTTTTTTTTAAATCAAAATGTAGAGTGCTGTGAATGGATTGAAATGGGAAAAGGATATGGGAATTGGAGGCAGGAAACCAGTCAGGAAGGTAGTACAGTAAATCTCGCAATATAAGAACAGGCATGGTGCTTGATCAAGGGCAATGGGAGACAGGAAGACTAGGCAGACAACAGAGAGATTGATCAAGTTGAAATCTATAGGACCATGATTGAAGGGACATTGGGAGTGATAAAGCAAAAAAAAAAAATTGTCTCAGATCAATATGATGCTAAGGTTTTTGTGCAACTAAGGGGTTAAACATAGGGTGATCACACCCATCAGAACGGCTAAAGTTGGGGCACCTGGGTGGCTCAGTTCCTTAAGTGTTCAAGTTCAGCTCAGCTCATGATCTAACCACTTGTGAGTTGGAGCCCCGCATCGGGCACCGTGCCGACAGCTGGGAGCCTGGAGTCTGCTTCGGATTCTGTGTCTCCTCTCTCTCTGCCCCTCCCCTGATCATGCTCGGTCTCTCTCTCTCTCTCTCTCTCAAAAATAAATAAACGTTAAAAAAATTTTTTTAAAAAGAATGGCTAAAGTTAACAACACGGGAAACAACAGATATTGGTGAGGATGTGGAGAAAGGGGAACCCTCCTGTACTGTTGGTGGGAATGCAAACTGGTGCAGCCACTCTGGAAAAGTATGGAGGTTCTTCAAAAAATTAAAAATAGAACTACTCTATGACCTAGCAATTACACTACTAGGAATTTATCCAAAGGATGCAAAAAATGCTGATTGGAAGGGACACACATACCCCCAGTGTTTATAGCAACACTATCAACAATAGCCAAATTATGGAAAGAGCCCAAATGTCCGTCGACGGATGAATGGATAAAGAAGATGTGGTATATCTATACAATGGAGTATTACTTGGCAATCAAAAAGAATGAAATCTTGCCATTTGCAACTACGTGGATGGAACTAGAGGGAATTATGCTACGTGAAATAAGTCAGTCAGAGAAAGACATATCATATGATTTTATATATCATATGGTATGTAATTTGAAAAACTCAACAGATGAACAGAGGGGAAAAGAAGGGGGAAAAAGATTTAAAAAAAAAAAAAGAGGGAGGCAAATCATAAGAGACTCTTAAATACCCAGAACACATTGAGAGCTGCTGGAGGGGAGGTGGGCGGGAGGGATGGGCTAAATGGGTGATGGGCATTAAGGAGGGCACTTTTTGGGATGAGCACTGAGTGTCATATGTGAGAGATGAATCACTGGGTTCTACTCTGAAAGCCAAGACTACACTGTACATTAACTAACTTGAATCTAAATAAATTAAAAAAAAAACAGAATGATCATATAATTTATTATCCAAAACTGGATACTTTTGAGAGTGCAAAGAGGAATGGTTAATAATTAACACTTAATAACAGGTACAACCCAGCAATCCAGCTCAGTCTGGGACACGTGGACAGTCAAAACTGAGGGGTGCTTGTGTGACTCCGTCGGTTAAGCAACTGACTTAATTCAGCTCAGGTCATGATCTCACAGTTCATGAGTTCGAGCCCCACGTCAGGCTCTATGCTGACAGCTCAGAGCCTGGAGCCTGCTTTGGATTCTGTGTCTCCCTCTCTCTCTACCCCTCCTTCCCTTCCTTCCTCTCTCTCTCTCTCTCTCTCTCTCTCTCTCAAAAAGAAAAAAGGAAAGAAAGAAATGGAAGGAAGGAAGGAAGGGAGGGAGGGAGGGAAGAGAAAACACTAGAGGAAGGATCAGGTTGGAGAGAAAGATGGTGAGCTTGCTGGGTCTCCTAACCACTGCCTAAGCTTCTATGCCCAGATTTCCCTGATCAGTAGTCCCTCAACCGGTCAAGTCTTTCTCATTCCATGCTTCTTCTTTCAGGGGAATGTATGTATGCCTCACCTTCCTAAATAGCCTCTTCTCAGCAAACCAAAAAAAAAAAAAAAAAAAAAAAAAAAAGATTTACATAGAGTTGTGTTTTTTTTTTTAATTTTTTTAACGTTTTTTATTTATTATTGAGAGACAGAGAGACACAGAGCATGAGCAGGGGAGGAGCAGAGAGAGGAGGAGACACAGAATCCGAAGCAGGCTCCAGGCTCTGAGCCGTCAGCCCAGAGCCTGACGCGGGGCTCGAACTCACGGATCGCGAGATCGTGACCTGAGCTGAAGTCGGACGCTCAACCGACTGAGCCACCCAGGCGCCCCCCACATTCTCTTTATATAAAGATCACTAGTCTAGGGGCGCCTGGGTGGCTCAGTCAGTTGGTTAAGCATCTGACTTCAGCTCAGGTCATGATCTCACAGTTCGTGTGTTCAAGCCCTGTGTCTCTCCTCCCTCCCCCCCCCCACCACCTCTCTCTCTGCCCTTCCCCAGCTCATGCTGTCTCTCAAAAATAAACACTAAAAAATCAAAAATAAACAAAAATAAAGATCACTAATCTCATTGTAGCCTGAATTCTCTCTAATGGCAGATTTATTTCACAAACAAGTTGTTTGGCCAATAGGAAAAGTAACTGGTCTTGTTTCTGGTTTTTGTTTGTTTTGTCTTGATTTTTATAAATAATGTTGATACTATTGTTTGGAGAAATATACTGCGTGGATAGTAGTGATTTCAATAACATTGTGTGAGATTGCTGGTGTTTTTATTTTTAAATTTATATGTTTTGTTAATATATAAACTATGAAATTATGTTAAAGAATTTGTTGTGTTTTAGAATAGTTCTAGATTTACAGAATTATTGCAAAGATCGTACAGAGAGTTCACTTAGACCCCATACCAAGATTCCTCTATTATTAACATCTTACATTAGTATGGTACATTTGTCACAATTATGGAGCCAATATTGATACATTATTATTAAAATCCATACTTTGTTCAGATTTCTTCAGTTTTTTCTTAACGTCTTTTTTTTTTTTTTCCTGTTCCAGGACACCATATGACTCAAAGTGTAGGGTGTGTGACATTTCTCCTTAGGCTTGGGTGTGACAATTTCATCAGATTTTCCACGTTCTTGATGACCTTGATAGTCATTAGATAATTTCGAGGAGCACTGGTCAGGTATTTTGTAGTATGCTCCTTAACTGGGATGAGTCTGATGTTTTCCTCATGAGTAGACTGGGAGAAATGTGTTCCGGAAAGGAAGACAACAGAGGTCAAGTGCCATTCAAGGGCACATCATATCAAGGGGATATACTGTCAATCTGACTTATCACTGTTGATGTTGACTTTGAGCACATGGTGAGGTTGTACTTATTTTTTTTTAAACATTTTTATTTATTTATTTTTGAGACAGAGAGAGACAGAGCATGAATGGGGGAGGGGCAGAGAGAGAGGGAGACACAGAATCGGAAACAGGCTCCAGGCTCCGAGCCATCAGCCCAGAGCCCGACGCGGGGCTCGAACTCACGGACCGCGAGATCGTGACCTGAGCTGAAGTCGGACGGACGCTTAACCGATTGAGCCACCCAGGCGCCCCGAGGTTGTACTTATTTTTCATCAGGGAATATATGCACCTGATACGAAATTTGAAACATACACATTTAAAAGTCTCCTTCTCACCCTGTCCCTGCTCCCAAAACACACACGGGTTGCCTTAGTGAAAGAACCACCTCCAATCCCTGAACCGTGTGACTATGTTACTTTACGTGACTAAAAGGATTTTTGCAGACGTTATTAAATTAAGGATGTTGAGCTGGGGAAATCGTGCTAGAGTATCAGGATGCTTCTTGTGCAGTTATTCCCAGGTTTTTTGTTCCACTGTGTTGCTAAAATTTCTTAAGTGCACTCAGAACTCTTCCAGAGCTGTTTTTGTTCATGGATTGCTGTCTAATTCTTTGTGAAGGGATGGAGGTTGGGGTCTCCTATGTCACCATTTTTGGGACATCACTCCATGAAATCGGAAATGTTTAGTATAACCCACTGATTTGGCTGCATTTCTCGTTAATTAAATGAATATTTTCTACTCAGTGTCCTCATCCACTTTGTATTTTTATCCTCCTACATGTGTTGATGTTAGTAAATGTCAAGGGACTCTCTAAATCTTGAAGAATTGCACTGCAAAAAGAATGTTAGTAACCCTCTGAATTACTTCCAGCCCTTCTTATTTCATGTAATTTCGGTTATTATGACTTAATGAGATGCAGTAGCAGGTTTATTTACCATTTGGATTTATTCATTTATGCAAATGCATTAAAATTTTCAAAGGGTTTATTTTATTTATTTATTTTTTTGCTTACAAGTTGATTAGACCTTATAATTTTAAAGAAAAAAATATCGGTGAATCTTTTCCTCTTGCGTTTGGTCCTTTAACTTTCAATGTTTCTAAACATGACATGTATCTAAACCCAGAGCGTGCACCTTGAAATATTTCCACTCTGGAAAGCCCATCAGCAGATCATAAATACCTTTAAAAGTTGGAATAAACAACTTTTAGTTTTCCTCTTTCCATAAAAACATAAATGGAGGTACAAATCGAATGATGAACTATTGGTCCCATATAATGTCAAATGGAGGAAAGGTGGTTGGGGACCAAATGACATTCCCTGCCTAGATTTATAACAATCTTTTCACAGGCCAATTCTACATACATTGTAAAACCACCTGATTTATGCCTGGGATAATCCTGGGATATAGATAATAGCATTATCTTAATTTCACAAATGATAATTCAGAGTCTTGGAAAGGTTGGTAAGGGTCATACAACTATTAAGTGACAAAACCAGATTGATGAACTCAATTCTTATAGACTTCGTCCAAAGCATATGCTTCAACCAGCATGCCATGCTACTTTGGTAAAAACTTCTAGTTCACTGGATATGTGGCCTTGAAGCAAGAGAGTGAGAAATTTCTTTAAAAATGATAATTCTTATTGTTGTTATTATTTTTACCATTGACATCCTCACCACCATCATCATCATCAAATATAATTTAAGGCTGCAGTTCTCTGTGTTCTTACATCTTTTTCAAAATGTACAGTTCTGGGGCATCTGGGTGGCTCAGCCGATTGAGCCTCCAACTTCAGCTTAGGTCATGATCTCCTGGTGTGTGAGTTCGAGCCCCATGTCAGGCTCTGAGCTGACAGCTCGGAGCCTGGAGCCTGCTTGGGATTCTGTGTCTCCCTCTCCCTCTCTCTGCTCCTCCCCTGCTTGTGCTTTCTCTCTCTCTCAAAAATAGATAAATTAACATTAAAAAACAGAACAAAAAACAAATGTACAGTTCTAATAAACTCATACAAACCGGATGTTTCAATACTAGCTTATTAGTTGTTTTGCTGTGTGACATAATTTAGTCATTATTATGAAAATACTACTTTTAACCTCAGTTGCTATTCTCTTAATGAATAAGCACTTTTGGAGGCCATGATAGTTATTTTTTTAAGTTTATTTATTTATTTGGGGGGGGAGGGGCAGAGAGAGAGGGAGAGAGAGAGAATTCCAAGCAGGCTCCTCACTGTCAGCACAAAGCCCGACACAGGGCTCAAACCCACAAACTGTGAGATCATGACTTGAGCTGAAACCAAGAGTCGGGCACTCAACCACATGAGCCACCCAGACACCCCTGGAGGCCATGATAGTTTTAGGGGAGACTTTGATCTATTTAGAGATGGTACTTTAACTTTTCTTAAACAGTAGAACAAAATGTATTTTTATGGGCTCATCTCTGAGGTCCTGTGCACCCTCCCTCAGTGTTTCTGGTATTTATTACCCGACTGGAAACTTTATCTCGGTTTCAGAAGATGGCAATCTGAATTCGTATTCAAGACCTTCTCTTCCACTTAGCTCTTTACTGAATGTCCAAAGTAATAAGAAAAGCCCAGCCTATTGTAACAACTTTAAGAGGTTGTCAAATATTTCCGGGGTCTGTGGTATTCAAGGAGAAAGTGTACAGGCAGGGAGAAAGTGTTAACTATACCAAGAGAGGCCCCAGGGCCCATTAGCTTTCTGGCTGAGGGTGGAATGAAGGCCTTGAATCCCGTGGTGTTAGACGATCCCGGTCAGCTGATCATGGGGGATCCCATGATCCTCTCCTCAGAACCCCTTCCTCAGGTTTGATGGTTGGCTAGAACAGCTCATAGAACTCAGGAGAGCACTGTAGTTGCTAGTTGTGGTTTATTATAAAAGATACAACTCAGGAACAGCCATATGGAAGAGATGCATAGGGTGAAATATGGGAGAAGGGGCGTGGAGCTTCCACGCCCTCTCCAGGCACACTAACCTCTGGGCACTTCAATGTGTTCACCATCTTGGAAGCTCTCCAAACCCTTTCTATTAGTGGTATTTATGAAAGTCTTATTATGTAGACACGATTGGTTGAATCACTGGCCATTGGTAATTAACTCAGTCTCTAGCCCCTCTCCCGTCTGGTGAGGCTGGGGGATGGGACTGAACGTTCTAACCCTCTAATCCTGCCTTGGTCTTTCCTGTGCCCAGTACCAATCCTGAAGCTATTTAGGGGACCTCAGCCACCAATTATCTTATTAACATACCAAAGACACTATTATCACTTGGAGACTCTAAGGGTGTGCCGGGAACTGGAAACAAAGACCAAATATTTACGTTTTATTGTATCACAAATGCCATACACACTCACCTATGGAAAATCCTGAGAAGCAAGAACTCTCTTCCTGAGGTGCCTTAAGGAGGGCCAGATTTATTAAACTTTTCTCTTCCGAGAAGAAACTCTTCTGATGTCTTTCGTCCCGACCAGGGATTTCTGTGTCTATGTGCTAGCTCGAGCAGCCAGCTGTGGTTCTAAAAGTTTACTGGAGGGGTGCCTGGGTGGCTCAGTGGTTAAGCTTCTGACTTTGGCTCAGGTCATGATCTCACGGTGGCTCAGGAGTTCAAGCCCTATGTTGAGGCTCTACACTGACAACATGCAGCCTGCTTGGAATTCTTACTCTCCTCTCTCTCTCTGCCCCAACCCCGCTTGCACTTTGTCCCTCTCTCACACACACAAAATAAATAAATAAGCTTAAAAAAATAAGTTGACTGGATTCACAAGTTAGGTTCTCTGGAAGCACATGCTGAGATAGAGCTTGGGTTGCAAGATCTTTAATTAAGGATTCACACCTATGTAATGCAGGAGGACGGTAGCCGGATTTGGCAGAGTTAGAAGTTAAACTGTGATCCAGAATTGATAAAGCCTTGACCAGCCCTTCTGGAGGCTCTGGATTAAATATTGGCCACTAGGGGTACATTCCATGGAGTCAGAAGACTGGGACTTTATGGCTTCACCTGGATGCGTCACCACATAGAATCTTTCCTGGGAAATGTATGACCTTGTGGGAGTCAGGGTTCTGCACTTGAGCCAAACCCTAAAGGCATAGTTCAAAGGCCTGAGAGTCCAGGCATGAAGACTTGAGAGCAGGGAGTGCTGAGGGCAGATGATTGATGTCACAGCTCAATCAGTCAGGCAGAGAGTAAATTCAACCTTTCTTTGTCTTTTTGTTGTATTCAAGGGATTGTATTCAGGGGACGGATTTTTTGTACTCAAGGGATTGGACGATGTCCACCCACGTTGGGGAGGGCCCTCTGCTTTACTCAGAGTACAAATTCAAATGCTGAGCTCTTGCAGAAACACCCTCACAGGCACATGCAGGAATAATGTTTCACCCTTGGCCCAGTCAAATTGACACATAAAATTAACCCTTGGCCCCATGAAGTTGACACACAAAATTAACCATCACAGTGCCTCTCCCATGGTTCACGCTCTCTGATGGGCATTAACCTGTAAAACGAAAAATCTTTTTTTTTTCTCTTTCTAAGTTTATTTATTTATTTTGAGAGACAGAGCAAGGGAGCAAGAGAGGGGCAGCGAGAGAGAAAGGGAGAGAGAGAGAATCCCAAGCAGGCTGTGCACCAGCAGCAGACGCGGGGCCCGAGTTCACGACCCAGGGATCATGACCTGAGCCAAAACCAAGAGTTGGACGCTTAACCGACTGAGCCACCCAGGTCCCCAAAATCTTTATACGTCTTTCTCCCTCCCTCCCACTTGTCCATCAGACCAAGACCTCCTTGCCCCCAGACTTTCAACTGTTTTCTTCTAGCTGGCCAGCTCTAAAACAAATTGCATCTTTCAGAGGGTCCCGTGAAGGTCTAAAATGACCTAGCATTTACATGTCTGCCTCAGTCAACAGGTGCAGGCTGACCCAGTAAGTACCATGGTCTAGCTAGCTGTCTGCACCTGAGGTAGACTTAAAGTTAGAGGCTGTCAGCTGATTGCATCCCCCTCAGTTGGGCAGCAAGTCTTTCCTTGAAGAGGGACTTGGATGGCACATCTCGTTGTCTACCTAAGTCATCTAGTACATAACTGGATCACATGGTAACTCACACTAAACGGCATGGAAGAGCTGAGAATCTTTTGGTACTTTGTAAAGAAAAGAAATCAATCACCTTAGAGATGGGAATTCTGCCATATACCCCTTGCCTAAACTTATGTTATTAGCTTCATGAGGAGAGCCAGAAGAATTTCCCTTTACCCTTCTCATGAGGAATAAATTGATAAGAGAGGCACCAGAATCTTTTATAAAGCTTCATACTGGTAGAAAAGAAACTGCTGGGAAAAAAAATGGCGTCATTTGCCCCCATGATGGCAAACCAAGACTTCATTGTAGGCTCAACCTCTCCCAGAAATGTGACCTTCAAACAGTCAGTCTGACTTCCTGATCAGCACTGGTGAGGTCATCTGCCTGCCAAGACCCCTGCCCTTCCCTTCTCCCTAAAAGAAGACAGTTCTGGCCTGAAACAGTCTTTTCTTTTGCTAATAACTTTTTTGTTTCACCCTCCTTCTACCTATAAAAACCTTCCATTTTGTACAACCCTTCAGAGCCCCTGTCTGTTTACTAGAAGAGATGCTACCCGACTCATGAATTGTTGAATAAAGCCAATTAGACCTTCAAATTTTACTCGCTTGAGATTGTGTTCATTAGCACTGGGCATGTCCCTAGGACTGCTAGCAAGAGAGACTCCATTTGAAAAGCAGCTCCATGATTGCGATGGGGATGGAAGGAGCCAAGGTGCTGGGCCCAGATGACACCAGCAAACTGTCAGAAACAGAGCAGGATGGATATGATAATAAGCAGCAGGACCCCTGTGGGAATCATCACCAGATGTGGCCTGACATACAGACGCTTCTGGCTGTGGTTCATTAGCCATGGAGTTTCAGAGAACAAAATCAACACATGCCTTACTTACAAGCTAACTGATTTGTACAACTGGATCTTGTCAACAGGGGCCAAACTTGAACTAACACAAGAGGTGTATGAGCTTTGACCCGCTTCCCAAATCTGAGTTATTTTGTAGATCCAGAGTCCTACGGATGAAGGAATAAGCTGGCGTTGCTAAGGAAAAACACACATATATTGTGAGCTTTCTCCTCAGAGCCTTCCCCAAAGAATGTTTGGAGCTATTTATTGGGGTAACAGTACGGTGGGAAAAGGTGACAGTCAGAAATTTCAAGCCTGAATGGACACTGGCATGAAGCTAATTCTAGTTTCTGGGGACCTAGAATATAATTATAATTTACTAGTGATTGGAGCTTATAGGGGTCAGGTGATAAAGATAGTTCTGCACAACCTCTATATCCTGATTACGTCCAACGGGACTCTGAATGCACAGTACCTGCGTGTGCAATGCATAATCCACTTTTATTATAAATTCATACACATTTGGGGCTCTATTTTGGGCTCTCTATTATCCTAAATTCGATCTATTTTGACAAGATCACTATACTGCTCTATCCACTCTTATTAAATGTTTAGTATCTACTGCGACTAGCTCTTCTGTTTCCATACTCGTTTCAGTTTTGTCCCCATCCCCACCCCAGCTCTATGTTCACATCTTAATTTTCTTAATCGGTTTGCAAAATTTTTAAAAAGGCACATAGTCATTTTCACTGGGATGAAATCGTCTTTATAGATTAATTTAAGGACGTTGACAACCTTACAATATGGAGTCTTCCTAACCAAGGACCAGGTTTGTCTTTCCGCCTTACGTAACTATGGTTTATGTCTCTCGGTGGGGTTCTAAAGTTTTCTCTGAAATGATCCTGCATGTTTCTGTAAAGCTCATTTCTGGTTGTTTTGCCCGCTTACTGCTATTGCAAGTGGTATGTTACGTCATTTATATTTTCTGATTATTGTTTGTACGTGAGGCACCTATTTATGTACATTGACTTTATAATTAGACACATACGGAAATTATTTTTTAGTGACTTTTCTGTTCATTATGTTGACTTTGTCAGCTGCAACCTTATACGATATTCAGATAATGCTGATGCTGATACTGTCTCATCATTTCTCACATTTATTCTTTTTATTTCATTGGCGTATATAATTACATCGTCTGGTTCTTTCAGAACAATGTTAAACGACAGTGGTGCTAGAGACATCACTAATAACAATGACATTTCTTTCAGGAGTACGTCTTTTGCAAGACACTATTCTAAGTGCTTTACTGGATTAGTTGAGTCAATCCTCAGAACACTCTTCTAAGAACTCTAACGAGACAGTCGGACTTCAGAGACCATCCATTTTGGCGCAAACAATATTCCCTCTCTTAGTAATTACTGAAATCAATGCATCTATTTTTTTTTTCAAATCCAGACCCCTGAGTCCCTAAGGCCTCTGATCTTTTTTTCATGAATATAATTTATTGTCAAGTTGGCTTACATACAACACCGAGCGCTCATGCCAAACAGTGCCCCCCTTGGTGGGTGATGGGCATTGAAATCAGTGCATCTAATGTAGAGCCTCAAAGTGTAATCTATGGACCAGCTACATCAGTATTACCTGGGGTACTAAAAAATGCAGATTCCTGGGTGTCTCCTCCATACATACACTCTCAAATAGCAGAAATGCGGCGTAAAAACCTTCGTTCATTAATCTTTTCAGCTGATTTTTATGAACATTAAGTTTCGAGAGCCCTTATTCCAGTATTTCTCTTCCAAAACAAATGGGGGTGGTGTTCTGAGTTGCATCTTACAGTTTTTAAAAAATGATTATTCCTCTAGGAATGTATCCATCGATTCCAATTTCATTAAAAGCCTATATAAATGTTTTCCAAATTTTAGTAAGTGCCTGATTTTGTTATTTGTTTTCCCTTCTTTGACTTATTAGTATAGTAAATTACATAAATAAATAAAGTAAATTATGTATATAAATTTCCTAACTTTGAGGCTTGCCATAGATGTTTGGAGGTAACACGCATGTCCTCAATAATATCTTTCTCCCAATATTTTCTTTCAGGATTTTTTTCTTTTTCTTTGGTTTTCTCTAACTTGAATGTGATATGACTAGTTGTAGGTTTTTTTTTTTTAATTTATTTGCTTGTTTGTTTTATATCTTTCCTGACTGATCTGAGCTTCCTGGATATGCGGTTGGTGCCTGTAATTAATTTTGCAAAGTTTTCATCCAGCTTTACTTCAAATATGTTTTCTGTCCTAGTCTCTTTATTCCCCTTCTGGTGTTCCATTTATGCATATTTTACACCCTTTGGAATTTTCCCACATTTCTTAGATGCTCCGTTCTGGTTTCGTTCGTTCTTTTTTGCTGCTTCGCATTACAGTTTGGGAGGTTTCTATCGGCCTACCTTTAAACTCACCGCCTCTTTCTTTGGCCATTGTCAAGTCTACTGATGAGCCCATCGGGGCATTTCTCACTCTTATCACAGTGTTTTTGGTTTCTAGCATTGCCTTTTGATTGTATCTTAGAGTTTCCATTTCTCTGCTCACATTACCCATCTGTTCTTGCACAGCATCCTCTTTTTTCACTAAAAGCCTTCATATATTAATCACAGTTATTTCAAATTTGCCATCTGATAATAACAAACTTTGTGCCATATCTGCCTCTGATGGTTGCTTCGTCTCTTCAGACTGTGTTTTTATTTATTTATTTATTTATTTATTTATTTATTTATTTATTGGCATGTGTTGCAATTTTTAGTGAAATGTTGGACATGATACATTGGGTAATGAGGACTGAAGTAAATGGGCCTTTGGTGTCAAGTTTTATATTTATCTGGCTGGGAGTTAGCCTGTGTTTAATGTCTGCTATAGATATAAGTGACAGAGACTTCCGTGTCCTCTCACATACTTGTTTTGCTCTCCTCTCTGGACTTTGGGCTTCCCTAACTACTCTTCCTCGGCTCTTTCAGCTGCCATCTTGGGCTGTTATGCTGGAGACTCCAGGCCCCGGGGGCCCCAGTTAGGTGTGGGGAAGAGGGACATTCTATAATCTTTTCATTATATCTCAACTTATTGACTGGCCTGTGTCTCTGCGCTGTGACCTTTACAAGTATTTCTCCAGGCGATGGGGCACCTGAGTGGCTCAGTCACTTAAGCATCAGACTCTGTGTTTCAGCTCGGGTCATGGTCTCATAGTTCATGAGTTCAAGTGCCACTTTGCTGCAATTATAGCGTGGAGCCTGCTTGGGATTCTCTCTCTCTCTCTCTCTCTCTCTCTCTCAAAATAAATAAAGTTTAAAAAAAAAAAAAAGAATTTTCCAGGCAAGTAGATTGTTTCTCTCTCTGTTTGCTTCTCCATTCCCTGGTAACAGCATTTCCAGTTATTTCCTTGAGATTCTGACCCGTCTTACGATGTTTCTTTTCTCCCTCTAGGTTCAAGCTCCTTCGGTGAAGTGATTTTTCGTGGAGAGATGGCTTTTGCTATGGAAAAGACTATGGACACATTTCACAGTGATCACTCTTTCTCTCTCCAAGCCAGAGCCAAAAGGGGCTCTCTCTCAGACCCTTATCACGAGACACTGGTGGAGTTCCTGTAGCCTATGAAGCATGAGGGCATGCCCTTAAGATGGCGGCCCCCAGAAATTTCTCACTCTCATTCTGGCCCACACTCAGCTTCCAGCAATTTTTCAAAAGTACCGTTTCAGTGTTTTTGCAGCTTATGGATTTCAGTGGCTTCTTCTCCAGGTAAGTAAATCTTGACTCCTGTCTCTTGCTGGATATTCCTGCCTTTCTAGACTTTGCAGTGACATCTTGTCTCCAGGTTTCAAATCTCTGGTTTTCTCTAAAAGTCATGGATTTTATGTTTATCCAGGTTTTTTTTCACTGTAATCACACAAGGTGACAACTCTTAAGCACTTTACATGTCAGAAGTAAAACTGGAAGTCCTGGAACTTTCACTTGTTCCGCTCCCAATATTTTTCCAAGTGCTGCCTGCTTTTTCTGAAAGGAACTGTTCCTTTGAGAAGTGCTCAGTTACAATCTTCGTGGGTGATTTGATTTTATCCCCCGGATAAGCCGTTTAGATTTCCTGTATTTTCCTTTAGTATTCTTGGTTACTATAAATATAAATGCAGTTGGCCAATTATAAAAACAGCTTGCTTCATAGGCTAATTAACCCACAGTTTGAAAAATGAAGTCGTTTGCGAATATAAATCGAAACCCTATACAACCTGATAGAAGAACATCATCACATTCACCTGTAACATCGAACGTGATGGAAAGTGGCCAGTTGTTCTGAGCATTCGTATCCTAGGTTATTCTCACTGCCCAGAACCACAAGGCAAGAATTCTCTCCACCCCCACCCCAAAACTCTCATCTCTTCTTTGTCTACTTTCTAGTATAGTTTCATTAAGAAACTACTTTGATATGATAAAAAATTCTATTAATCCGAAGACTTTATTACTCTGCTAAATCAATTGAAACAGTATTCAAGTTAATAACAACCAGGTGCACTTAAAAATTAGCAAAATGAAGCATTAATCCAGTTGCTTAGATTTTCATAGTCATTTTTGGCTTAATAAATCTTAACTTTGGTGATCTTTGCACATTTGATACTCTATAAAATGCTACTATACAATTACCTAGCATCGGCTCCCAACACATCAGCACCTAAATGTTGGGAAACAATACACTATGATCATTACTGGCAGAGTCAGCCGGACCAGAGTTGAAACACAGCTCTAACACGTGGTAAATAAAGACGAGTACTTTTCATCAATGTACTTCATTGTCATGAATATTTATATGTATATTTAATATTTAAGGTGCCAAGTACACAGTAGATTATCAATAAATGGATTGGTAGGCAGGATTTCTAAAATGGCCCTCTGAAGGGCCACCTGGGTGGCTCAGTTGGATACAGGGCCAACTTCGACTCAGGTCATGATCCCATGGTTCATGAGTTCGAGCCCCACATTTGGCTCTGTGCTGACGGCTCAGCCTGGAGCTCTGAGCCTCCACAGCCTGGAGCCTCTGAGCCTGGAGCCTGCTTTGGATTCTGTGTCTCCCTCTCTCTCTCCCTGCCCCTCCTCCGCTCACGCTCTGTCTCTGTCTCTGAAAAATAAATAAACATTGAAAAAAAATTTTTTTATAAAAAAATTTTTTGCCCTCAGAAGATACTCCCCCATAACGTAACTTATGAATGTGACGAGGTTTTACTGTATTACGTTATGTGGCACAGTTGACTTTCAACTAGGGATTTACTTCAGTGGACTTGATCTAATCACGCAGATGCTTAAAAGTGAGGGTTTTCTCTGGTGGTAAAATGGAAAGTCAGAAATATTTAAAGCCCAAGGGGAATTCAAAGCACAGTTGCTGACAAAGGATAAAAGAGGCCAACAGCGTGAACATACTAAGTGCCACTGTTTTGTACTCTTTAAAATGGTTAAAATGGTGAACTTCATGTTATATGTGTTTTATTGCAATAAAAACTTGGAAGATAACTAGACATGCAACAAAGTAAGAAAACGTGACCCATTATGGGAGGGGGCAGTCACCTGAAACGTCCCCTGTGGTAGCCTGTAAGATTGAATTAGAAGATGGAGACTATAAAACACCTGTTATCAGGACACAAAGAAATGGAAACACATTCCATGCTCACGGATTTGGTCGAACAAATATTGTGAAAATGTCTATATGACCCAAAGCAATCTATACATAAAATGCAATCCATATCAAAATACCAACGGCATTTTTCGCAGAGCTAAAACAAACAATTTTAAAATTTGTATAGAACCACAAAAGACCCCGAAGACCCAAAGTAACCTTGAAAAAGAAAAGCAAAGCTGGAGGCATCACAAGCCCAAACTTCATGTTATACTACAAAGCTGTAGTGATCAAAACAGTCTGGTGCTGCAACAAAATTGACATGTAGATCAATGGAACAAAATAGAAAACCCAGAAGAAAAATCATCATTATATGGTTGATTCATCTTTGACAAAGCAAGAAAGAATATCTGATGGGAAAAAGACTGTCTCTTCAACAAATGGTTTGGGGAAAACTGGACAGCAATATGCAAAAGAATGAAACCGGACAACTCTCTTATACCACACACAAAAATCAATTCCAAATGGATTAAAGACCTAAATTTGAGTCACGAAACCTTTAAAATCCTGGAGGAGAACACAGGCAGTAACCTCTTTGACATCAGGCTTAGCAACTTCTTACTAATTATGTCTCCTGAAGCAAGGGAAACAGTAAAAATAAACTATTGGGACTTCATCAAAATAAAAAGCTTCTGCACAGCAAAGGAAACAACAAAAATGAAAGGCAACCTACAGAAAGGGGGAAGATATTTGCAAATGACATATCTGATAAAGGGTTAGTATCCAAAAGATATAAAGAACCTATAAAACTCAACATCCAAAACAACAAATAATCCAATTAAAAAATGGGCAGAAGACATGAATAGACATTTTTCCAAAGAAGACATCCAGATGGCCAAGAGACACATGAAAAGATGTTCAAACTCACTTATCATCAGGGAAATGCAAATCAAAACTACAATGAGATGTCTCCTCACACCTGTCAGCTAAAATTGACAACACAAGAAATAACAGATGTTGGGGAGGATGCAGAGAAAGGGGAACCCTCCTACACTGCTGGTGGGAATGCAAACTGGTGCAGCCACTCTGGAAAACAGTATGGAGGTTCCTCAAAAAGTTAAAAATGGAACTACTCTATGACCCAGAAATTGCACTATTAGGTATTTATTTACAAAGAATACAAAAATACTGGGGTGCCTGGGTGGCTCAGTTGGTTAAACATCCACCTCTTGATTTCAGCTCAGCTCATGATCTCACATTTCTCTCACATCCCAAGCACAGAGTCAGCTTGGGATTCTCTCTCTCCCTCTCTCTCTGTCCCTACACCTCTCTGTCTCTCTCTTTCTCTCAAAATAAACTTAAAAAAAAAAAGAATACAAAAATACTAATTCAAAAAGGTACATGCACCTCAATGTTTACAGTAGCATTGTCTACAATAGCCAAATTATGGAAACAGCCCAATTGTCCATTGGTTAACAAATGGATAAAGGAGATGTGGTGTGTATGTATGTATATATATACACACACACACACACACACACACACACACAATGAATATTACTCAGCCATCAAAAGGAATGAAATCTTGCCATTTGCAATGACATGGATGGAACTAGAGAGTATTTTGCTAAGCAAGATAAGTCATTCTGAGAAACACAAATACCATATGACTTCATTCCTATGTGGAATTTAGGAAGCAAAACAAATGAACATAGGAGGGACACAAAGAGAGACAGGCAAAACAAGAAACAGACTCAACTATCGAGAAAAAACTGTTGGTTACCAAAGGGAAGAAGGGTGGGGGGTTGGGTCAAATAGGTGATGGGGATTAAGGAATGCACTTCTGATGGGCACTGGGTGTTGTATGTAAGTGTGGAATCACAATACTGTAGACCTGACCCTAATCTTACACTGTATGTTAAATCGCTGGAATGTAAATAAAAACTTAAAAAAATGAAAACATCTGTTATAAATATGCACCAGTGCTTAAAGAAAAAGATAAACGTAATGAGAAAATACATGGGGAATCTCAGCAGGGAAATGAGCGCTATAAAAAAAAAGAATAAATGGGGGCGCCTCGGTGGCTCAGGTGGCTAAGTGTATGGCTCCTGATTTCAGCTCAGGTCATGATCTCACGTTTGGTGAGTTTGAGCCCTGCATGGGGCTCTGTGCTGACAGTGTGGAGCCTGCTTGGGATTCTCTGTCTCCCTCTCTCTCTGCCCTTCCCCCACTCTGTCTCTCAAAAACAAATAAATAAACATTTTTAAAAAAAGAATGAATGGAAATTCAAGAACTGGAAATTTGAATATCTGAAATAAAATGAAAGCACTGCATAGGCTTAGTAGCGGCATGAAGATGCTAGAAGAAAGGGGCTGTGGAAAAGGAAGATAAATCAATAAAAATTTAAGAATCTGAAGAACCGAGAAAAAATGGAAAACAAAGGCAGGAGAACCTCAGTGATTTGTCGGATAATAATCTCCTAACATATGGAGACAGAGAGAGGGAAAGAGAGAGAGAGAGAGAGAGGGAAAATAGGTCAGGGAAAAAAAATGTCTGAAAAAAATAGTGGCTGAAACTTTCCCATATTGGTTGATAAACATCAAACTACATGTGTAAAAAAATTCAGGGAACACAAGCTGGATAAATACAAAGAAAACTACACTTAGGCACATCTTTGTTAAACTGTGTAACATGAATGACAAGTAGAAAATATTCAAAGCAGCAAGAGAAACGTGACAAATTACATACAGAGGAACAATGGTGTGAATATCAGCTGCGTTCTCATCAGAAATAATGGAGGCCCTAAGAAAATTACAAATGTTTAACATGCCAAGAGAAAACAAAATCCAACCCACAATTCTGTATCCAGTGAAAATAGCTTTGGAAAATGAGGGTCAAGAACACATTTTAAGAAAAGTAAAATTTGAAAGAATTTGTCACCGGAACACCTGTCCTACAAGAAATATTGAAGAATCTTCTTCAGACACAAGGGGAATGGGATCAGATTGGAATAGCACTGGCCTGGTTAAATATATAGACACATATAAACATAGGATCATAGGAACACACACACACACACACACACACACACACACACAGGAAAATAGAAAACATAGAAAATTGGTAGATTGGATGCCAACTGTACCAGACAGACCATATGGTGGTAGCCTCTCATGATTCTCACCTGCTGGTGTCCATCTCTTTTAGAATCCCCTCCACTTGACTGTGGGTGGGATGTATGACTTGATTCTAACCAATACAATGTGGTAAAGGTGAAGGAATGTCAATCTCATGATTATATTATAGAAGAGTCCATCATAGCAGCCTGGACAAAAAACTTCTCCTTGTTAACCTGTTAGAGAAGCCTCCAGATGTAGCAATGAAAAATGTCTCTAGACATTGCCCAATGTCCCTCAGGGGCAAAGTCACCAGCCAATTGAAAACCACTGCAGTAAATGCTTCTAATAGAATTGGAAAAGATTTAAAGTCATTGATTTAAACTTTCACCTTATGAAAGTAGAGAAAGAAAAGCAAGTCAAAACCGAAGTATATAAAAAGCAGTAAATTATTAAGCATAAATCAGTGAAATAGAAAAGTAGGTAAAATTAACGCACACTTCATTCTTTGAAAAGTTACCAGAATACTTACCCCCTGATAATGTTGGCCAACAATGGTAGAGAGGAAACACTAATTACAAATATCAGAATTGAAGGAGGGAACATCACTATCAAATCTATATACGTTAAAATGACGATAAGGAGATTTATGCACAGCTCTACACCAATAAATTTAGCAATGATATGAAGTGAACAAAGACCTTGGAAAACACAATTTACCAGAACTGACTCAAGATGAAAGAGAAAATCCAAACAATGCTGTATCTAATAGAGAGATTGAATTCACTACTGAAAATCTTCTCGGAAAAAAACAACTCCAGGTCCAGATGATTTTAATGGTGAATATCGTAAGACACAGAATATGGAAATAACATCAGTCTTACCCAGATATTTCTGAAGACAGAATAATTAATACATCTCAACTTGTTTTATGAGGACACCATAATCCTGGTACCCAAATCTGATAAACATGTCAGGAAAAGAAAATTACGACCAATATCTTTCATGAGCATAAATGCAAAGATCCTTAATAAAATACTATCAGATTTAAAACGATAATATTTCATGTCCATGGGACTTGTCCCATGAGTACAATTTTGGTTACATTGGAAAAGCAGGCATTGTAATTCCCCACACTGGCGGAACATAGGAGGGAAACCATATCGTTATCTCAAAAGATGAGGAAAAGAATTTGAAAAAATTCAACAACAATTTGTGATAAAAACTCAACAAACTATAAACTTAAGGGAACCTCGTTTTTCCTGATAAAAGGCACTTATAGAAATTGTAGTGCTAGCTTTATACATCATGACTAACATTTGACACTTTCCCCCTGAGATCAAGGACAAGGCAAAAATGTCTGCTCTCACCGATTTTGTTCAACATTTTGGTGGCTATCCTAGCCAATGCAATATACCAAGCAGTGGAATGGGAAGGAGTCCAGATTGAAAAGGAAGAAATTCATTTGCTTTTATTCATAGATAAAATTATCGATTGCATATAAAAGCCTGAGAGATCTACCAAAAAGTAAAACGAATAACTGAATATATTACAGTTGCAGGATAGGAGTTCAATGCACAAATATTTATATTTTGTATTCTAACAGAAGACAATTGAGAAACAAACTATACTAACCCCTAGCACTTATAATAGTATGAAATAAAAAAAGATCAAGTACTTAGCACTAAACTAGTAGAAGGCATTGAAGCCCTAGCTTGAAAACCACAGAACATTGCTGAGAAAGTGCAGAATCAGATAAAGGTAGAGGCAAATCCCATTCAAGATTTGGAAAGTTCAGGGGCGCCTGGGTGGCTCAGTCAGCTATGTGTCTGACTTCTGTTCAGGTCACGATCTCACGGTTCGTGAGTTCGAGCCCCGCATCAGCCTCTCCGCTGTCAGTGCAGAAAATCAATCAGAGTACTTGAAGACATACTTCGCTAAAAATGATATGTAAATTGGCAATAAGTTCATGAAAAGTTGCTCAACATCATTAGTCATCAGGGAATGCATATTCAAAATGTAATGAGATACCACCTCACACCCACTAGAATGGCTAAAATTAAAAAGACTGACGACTCTGAATGTTGGCAAGGATGGGAAGCATCCACATGTTTCCTACGTTGCTGGTGGGAATGCAGAATGTTACAGTCACTTAGGGAAACGGGCATTTCCCCACAAAGTTAAACGTGCACTGTATACATGATCCTAGAACTCCTCATCATGGTATGTCTCCCAGAGAAATGAAAATATCTGTCCACAAAGACACTTAGAAGTATGACTTACAGAAGCTCTATTCATAATATTCAAAAGCTGAAAAAAATAACCCAACAAATGTCTATCAACAGGAAAATAGATGAACAAATTGGTGTATATTCACATAATGACAAAATACTCAGCGACACAGAAAAAGTTAACCACTGATACGTACCACGTCCGGATAAATCTTGAAGATACCTTGAGTATAGAAGTTGACAATAGTGTTTATATGGCGTGAATGTTTTTGCGGACTTCAAAAACAGGGAACACTAGTCTACAGTTATAGAAATCAGAACAGAGATTTTATATGAAAATATCTATATGGGGAGTGAGTTGGCTAGATTTGGGCATTAGGAAACTTTCCAGAGCGATGGAAATATTTTATAAGTTAATCAGGCTTTGGTTGCATGGGTGTATACGAGGGTGCAGTGGTGTTGGCCCTTGTTAGCTGTAGAGAACCGATTATAGTGGATCTCCCTTATCCACAGTTTTGCTCTCTGCCCTCTGTTTCCCCACGGTCAGTGGTGCTCTGGAAGCAGGTGATCTTTCTTCTGATGAAGCATCAGAAGCCTAACGTTGCATCGCAAAATCCTCACTGCGTCTCATCACGTAGGCGTTTTATCATCTCCCGTCATCACAGGAAGAAGGGTGAGTACATTACAATGAGATATTTGTAACTTTCAATACAGTGTATTGTTACAATCGTTCTATTTTGTTGTTGTTGTTAATCTCTTCCTGTGACCAATTTATAAATTAAACTTTACCACAGGTATGCGTGTATAGGAAAAAACATAGTCTATGTAGGGTTCCGTACTATGTGCTGTCTCAGGCATCCACTGGCGCTTGGGGGAGTCTTGGAACAGATACCCTGTGAATAAGGGGAGACTGTGTGCATTTTTCCCATCTCTCCTTTCAATGTTACCATGTCAAGTGGCTTGAAGTAGGCCATTGGTACGAGTATTGTCACCACGGAAATCAGCAAATGCTACGTCTTGTGGATTAAAAAACAAAAAACAAAAAACTGTGTTTTTCAGCACATCACTGGGTTGTATAAAGTGGTAAAGCTGTTTATTGAATTGTTCACTTAAGATTTCTGATCTTGAATATACACTGTTTACCAACTCAAAAATTTCAAACTGTCCTAAATTCTTTCCACCTTACATGGACAAATGATATCTCTGCCTTTCAGTTCTTACATAAGTTTATTTTGGGCCAAATATCAGGTTTATATTCAAACCAGGATTGTGCTTTGCTCAAGTACAAGAAGTATGAGGCTCGTTTTAAATTACCTTTTCCTCCTCTTTATACATAACTGCACACATACCAGACTTTCGGGCTCTTTCGGGTTGATCAGGGCCGTGACTAAAGCCCTTTCTCTTTTCTCCTTCAATTATCTGTATTCCCATCCTTTTTTTTTTTTCTTAAGAAATAGGTGTTTTATCTCTAAACTGATATAGAAAACACCTTCTTTGCAATATATTAACTTATTGTAATGGGTGAGTGTGTGAATGTGTGTGTTCTTTTTTTCTTTTTGTTTTAGGAAACATTTAACCAAAGTAGTGTTGCTATTTATATTACTGCACTGTGAACAAATAACGATTGCAAAGCTTTGTTTGTTGATTTAAAAAAAAAAATTGGATCCAGTATTTTCCAAAGAATTAAGGCCTTTTTAAAATAGTGCCTCTAATTGTACTTGAGGCTGGAAAACCTCATATGGTTTTATTGCTTTGCTAAAATTATGCTTGGAATTAGTTTGCACAGAACATTCTCTGGAAGTGAATTGTCTCTCCCTGTTCACTTAAAGTTCAACATCAGACAGACTTTGAAACAAGAACCGCAGTCCATAAATGAGATACTTTCAGAAAATAACTATAGATTGAAATGGGCCAAGATGTGTTATCCGTCTTAATAAAAATAAGAACATGAGAAAAATATTATGATTGATAATGGTATTATGGATGAATTTCATCTTTTTTTGAATTCCATATGCACAGGCCTGATTCACTTATTTGAGGCACGTGACAAGTATAAATCGTTTGCTGAATTAAAGATCATTTGCTTCCCTTGCATCCAGCAGAGAATGCCTTACCTACATGACACGTTTGAGCTTAATGTCTGTAAGGCTATTAGAGAATTGGGATGCTTTCTCTGTTGGTCAGCAGTGTTACTTTTTATGGCTTGGTGGCAGAAAAACCAGGAGGGCCCTTTTGTTACACAAAGGCATGTTTTCCTTGACAAAGATTTCTTCTAGTGACGCAGTAACTGTGGATTCCGCGTAGATCCTAGTGTTTAAGAGCATGTAATTGGGAATTTATCAGACCCAGGCTTGAATCTATGTTCGGTCACTTTCAAGTCGTATGGCATTATCCACGTCAGTTGACTTCTCTGAGCCTCTGTGAAGGGGGATAACAGAGGTCATAGTGAGGCTGAAATGAGATAACATCGTCCTGGCACATAAGTGACTGGTAACCATTTTGTAACTTATTATTGTTTCAATTAAATCCACTAAGTGATTAGCTCTTTCCAGACGGGTGCACTGGCGTGTTTGTCTTTTTCTCAGTGCTCAGAATAGAGTCTGAGACATTTTAAATGCTCGACAAATATGATGTGTTGATGTACCGTAGACTGTGGGTCACTTGTGGGCTTTTTTTTTTTTTTTTTTAATATTTACTTGTTTTTGAGAGAGAGCGAGCAAGCAGGGGAGGAGCAGAGAGAAAGAGAGGGAGACAAAGGATCCAACACAGGCTCCACACTGACAGCAGAGAGCCTGACGTGGGGCTCGAACCCACGAACCACGAGATCGTGACCTGAGCCAAAGTTGAAAGCTGAACTGACTAAGCCCCCCAGGAGCCCCGGGTCATTTGTGCTTTGAAATGACTTTTATAGTCCAAAGAGTTCCAAATGTATAGAACTGTAAAGAGAATGGTCTAGCGGGCCTCCGCGTTGCCATCGCCCCGTTTCACCGGTTACAGACTCACGTTCTATTTTGCTCCGCGTGTCCTACACACAGCCCCCTTCCCATCTTCCTTGAAGCAAATTGAGTTCATTTGTAATCCTTTCTGCAACCGAGTCCACCAGCCTTCCCAACTGGCACCCTCAGGAGACACAAAGACACTTGAAAAGGAGCATAAACAAAACAAAATTGTGAAGTGGTATCTCCTGCCATGATCACAGAAAGCATTTCCAAAGCTTAAGAGAAAATATGGATTTTCTGCTGCTGTTTTTGTCCCTTAGGGTAGATAATGGAGACTTGATCAGGAAAGAAGGGACAAGTGGTTAGAGTTGAGTCTTTCTGAAAATGACCCATACAGTACAATGATCAGTTTTTCTCTCTCAGATTGAGAGGAGCTAGCTGCTTGCCTTGCACTTGCAGAGAAAGAATGTGGAATGTGCCCAGTAGTAATAAGGGCTAAATTAATTTATAGGCATTTATGGCAGATGAAGTAGCTATTTACCATACAGCTGTGAGCCAAGAGAGAGGTTAAGGATGTTCTGGTTGGTATCAGTCATTTAATAGAAAAGCAATAAAAACGTCTCAAATTATTCCCGATAATTATTACCCACCAAGTTCTCTCTTTCTCGTGAATTGCCTGTTTCTGGTGTTTACGGGGCTCTATTTCTTTTTAGTGCCGGTGAATAGATTCCGCTAGCTGGATGTAACGGACGTGAGGAGTAGCAGAAGTCACAGTAGTAGTATTATCCTAATCGCAGGCAATATTCTGACTGTTCCATTTTTCCTAGTGTTTACCTCCTCGAAGAGAGCCAGGTGGTAATGGCAGTAGCAACTGTATAATGTTTCTGGGAGAAGTTTGACATTATTTCTTGATGTAATAGCATATTTCCTTAAAGGTTATTTGAACCTGCCTTGTGTTACACAAGCAAAGGGCAGAGTAATTTTTGTTGTGGCAGGATTCATCGATTCAGGGTGGCACTATTGATTACATGTACATCTGAGATCATTACAAATAGAAACCTCGCGAGCATAACTTGGTTGTATTGACAGGCGTCTCCGACCAACACAGAGAACAAGCTTAGTTTGTAACTTAGGAACATATTAACGTGCCTACCTAATCTTCATTCATTTACGCATTTATATTCACATTCGTATTCATTTCATCGTTCACTTATTTATCCAATATATAGTTGTCGCAGATTTATTCTGTACTTAGCCTTGTACTCGGCGTAGGGAATGTGTATGAATCAGGCACAGTTCCCACCCTTAGGGACTAGGGTAGTTCCTACGTCTGGTGGAGGAGGTGAATATTTATATAGAACACCACAATACCTTGATAAGTAGACGTCCAAGCTAACCTTCTGTTGAGCTCATTCGGAAACGATAGTATGGTGTCTAATCATTAGTGGGACATTTCATATCCATGTAGATTGAGAAGGATTGCTGCATGGGATTTAAAAAAGAAAAGGAGATATTGTTAATTAATACCTGAGATTTAACGAAGCATTTTCACATTGGAGTCTTACAGTCAACCTATAAAATAAATCTTAGTATGTTTATCCCCATTTTTCTGCTGACTTCCACGTCTCAGGCTTCGTCTCCCTTTCTCTTCTTACGCTTTCTCTCTTTGGCTCTCAGGTCCCCTCTCATGGTTCCCTTCCTAACTCAGCGGCTGTGCCCTCTCTCTCCTTTTCCGGACCCTCTTCTCCCCGACCTCTTAACGTTGGGATGCCAGGACTTGGTCCTCAGATTTCTTTCTTTCTTTCTTCCTTCCTTCCTTCCTTCCTTCCTTCCTTCCTTTCTTTCTTTCTTTCTTTCTTTCTTTCTTTCTTTCTTTCTTTTTTTAATTTATATACAATCCCTACATGAGCTAATCCACATCTATGACTTTAAATGTCATCTGGCTCCTGCTGACAACTTCCCAATACGTATCTTCAGTATTGACCTCTCCCCTGAAATATATCCGTCTGCTTGATACTCCATTTGAATTTCTAGTAGGCTCTTCAAACTTAACACGTGTAAGGCAGAAATCCTAATTTCCAACACAGACCCCCAAGGCGTGCAATAACTTCAGTCTCCCCATCTCTGTAAATGGCAGCTTTATTCTACTTGCTCTAGTTAATAACTGGAGTTATATTTTTACTCTTCGCATTCACATAAAATTCGTATTTAATCTTTTAGTACATCATTCAGGCTCTTCATTTGATGAGCGTATATTTATTGAGTACTTACTAAGTGCCAGGCACTGTTTTACTTAGTGGAAATAAGGCAGTACTAAAAAGGACAAGGTTCCCAGCTCTCGTGGAGCTCACATTCTAGTGGGTAGCATATATTTGAATGTCCCTACCTTCAAAATGTATTCAGGAACTACTTCTCACCACATCCGCCACTACCTCCCTAGTGTGAATCACCATTACCTCTTACCCAGATTTCTGTAATGGCTCTCTAACTGGTCCCCCTGCGTCTGCCTTTGACCTCCTACCATCTATTCTCAACAAAGCAGCCAGAATAATCCTGTAATAAGATGAGTCAGAAAATTCACACGGCTCATCCCATTACTTCGTTTGGTTTCTGCTCAAGTGTCATGTTATTGGAGATGCCTACCTTGACCATACTATAAAAATAGCGCATGGATGTGGATGTACACACGCACACACATACCCCAGTCACTCATCATCTCTTTACCTTGATTTAGTTTATCTTCTTTTTTTCCTAAATGTTTATTTACTTGAGAGAGAGAGAGCATGAGCAGGGGAGGGGCAGAGAGAGAGAGAGAGAGAGAGAGACAGAGAGAATCCCAAGCAAGCTCCACACTGTCAGTGCAAAGCCCGGCTTGAGTTCGATCTCGGGAACCATGAGATCATGACCTGAGCCAAAATTACGAGTCGGTCGCTCAACCAACTCAGCCACCCAGTAGCCCTGATTTAGTTTATCTTTTGAGAATATATCACACAGTTGTTCATGTGTTTCTTCCCTTCCTGGAATGTATGCTTCATGAAAGTAGGTTTTTTTTTTCTGTTTTGTCTAATCGATGTGCCTTCCCAGAGACATCTGTCTAATGGAAGAGCTGATCATATATCTTGTAATACAAGACAGGATAGAATTACAGAAGTGGGAATTCTTCATTCTGCCTAGGATTCTCAGGGAAAATGTCACAAGGTGGCATTGCATCTTGGCTTTGAAGGATATTAATCATTTTGATAGCTAGAGAACAATAGCAAAGACAGCCCAGATCAAAGAGACAACAACAGGGGAATAGAGTACAAGAATTCATTAACGTGTTGTACATTCAGGGGTGGTGGACTGGCGAGTCATAAATAAATATGGAAGAACTTAGGAAAACCAGTGCTGAAAGTATAGATGAGGTGATACTGGGGAGGACCCTACATGACTTTTTAAGAATTTGGCCATTATTTTATTGGCACTGGGAATCCATTATTGGACTTTATAGGAAGGAGATAGGCATGATTCCATTTGTATAATAGGAAGATTAGCAATAAGGCCGGGATTGTGTTTAAGAAGTAAGATGCACATTATGAGCCTTTTGAAATAGTCTAGATGGAAAATAATAAGGACCTGAGCTCCTCTGCTCATTGGCTGTGTGACCTGCACTTTCAGGTCTCTCCCAACTGAAGCTGTCTCTAATTGTCATATGTTGTCAGTAGAGGATGCTGTCTCAGCATTGCGTTTGCCTCTTCCTGGATATGCATGGCATGTTCCTGCTTTACGATATTGGGTGGGATGCAGGGAGAGGGCAGAAAGACGTGTTCAGATTAGAAGAAAGTATGCATAATAGAATAATCTAAAAATATGTATGAACGGTTAGGCATATTATAATCATTCCACTTAGGGAATTTTATGTGACCACTAGATGAAAGTTGATGAAGAACTATTACAGATGTAAAACATCAATTCATTCACCCACTCATTCAACCAATATGCATTTAAATGCTATTTTGCGCCAGGCACTAGTACAGTGCCTGCTTTCAAGGAACTCACCTCCTAGGGGTAGAAAGCTGATTCTATGATCATCAGTGAGAAAAACAGGATGTAAACTTGCAAATGTACTTTGTAAGATAGACCAGAATAGATACAGAGTATGTATAGGAAAGACTTAGGGAAGTTGTACTCAAATGATAAAAATGATGAATATTTTTAGTGTGGCAGAATTACGATTTGTTATTGTCTTACTGAAACGTTTCTGAATTTTCGACAAATACTGCTTTTATATTCAGTGCATTAATTTTATACAGTCGTGTAACAAATAGCCCCCAAAGCAGTGGCTTAAATAAGTGTATTTATTATATCACAATTTGTCAGGAGTGAGTGCAGGTGAGGCTAAGCTAAGCTCTTCTGCTCAGGGTCTCACAAGGTTGTAATCAAGGGGCCGGGTAGGCTGCATTCTCATCTAGAGGCTCAAACGGGGAAGAATCTGCCTCACAGCAGATTCCATGCTTCTGTTGTGTGAAGATTTCATTTCCTTATATCTGTAGTACTGAGTGACCTGGATTTTGATGGACTGTTGGCTGGAGGCCCCTTAACAGCCAGAGACCACCTTCAGCTCCTAGAGCCTGCTCGCGGTTTCTAGAAGCCGCCCTCCATTCTTTGCTACGTGGCTTCCCCAAATCCATCACTTACTACAGCCAAGAAGCAAGGAGAGTCTCTACGGCAAATCTCAAACTGTGTAACATAATCACGGGAGGGACAATTCATCACATTTTCCACATTCTGCTTGGATGCAAATGACAAGTCCTGGACACATTCAGGGGGAAGAAATTACACAAAGGTGTCGATACAAAGATAATCTGCCACGATCAGAAATACGCAATCTTTAATAAAATTGGACGGTGATCATAAAATAAGCGTTCGCTTTTTCTACTTTCCTGCTTAGCTAATCAATAACTTCAAATCTCAAGGACTTGAAAAAAAGCAAAGGAAGTTTTATCTCCCTTTCTTTGCATGTTGGGTACAGGTCAAGCTAACTGGCCGTCCCACAGGTTTCTTTCTTCCGGAATCAGGCTGCAAGGAGCAAACAACATCTGAGATATGCCATTCTCTTACCAAAGGAAAAAGTAGGAGCTGGCAAAGGCTTGAGAAGCCTGTTCTCTGCCCTGAAGTGGGACACATCACCTTGGCTCACATTTCACCGGCCAGAGCAAGTTTTAGGACCAAGTCTGGGGGCAGTGGGGCAGGACAGTATACCCCTTGCTACGGGGGGACACTGCGAGTCACGTGGCAAAAAGTAAGGATGAATAAGTGGAAACATTAACTGCTATCTCTACCACCATTTAATGAGGTTTATCATTGAATGACTAGAACTAGAATCATAACTTGCCAATAGCATGATAAAATCGTTTTTTATTTTTTCAACTTTTTTTTAGTGTATTTATTTCGTTTGAGAGAGAGAGAGAGAGAGAGGGAGAGAGACAGCATGGGGGAGGGACAGAGAGAGGATCCCAAGCAGGCTCAACGTTGCCAGCACAGCGCCCGATAAGAGGCTCGAACTCACGAAACGTGAGATCATGACCTGAGCTGAGATCAAGAGCCTTCGCCGACTGAGCCACCCAGGCGCCCCTGTACAACAAAACCTTACACACGCAAGAATCATCCCAACATATAAAATCAGTTGCTTGATCCAAAAAGCTGATAATATATTGAAGTCTTATTTGATCAAGCAAGGGTAGCCGGGATTGTCCTTTTCCACGAGTAAGATTCCGTGTCTCCCTTAGTCGCCCTAGTCCATTCTAATGTTACTTTGGGGGAGAACTAGTGAAATACTAACTTCATAATAAAGGTTGCAACAATATTCCATTAATTTCGTCTCCAGGAAAGCTATCACGCACCATTTATTGATTTTCACAAGAAGGAAAGAAGTGAAAAGAAACATGTACCCACCCCACTGGGCACCAATTGAAGACACAGTAGGAAGTTTATCACGTCAGAGATGTAATCCAAATAGACTCAGAGAAGCATGTACTTTACAGATGCCCCATTGGGTTTCAGTTCAGTCAAGTAAGGTGTTGCTGAGCTTTTCCTCATGTGCCCAGGCAGGTGCTTAGCCTATGACAAATGAAGGGGTGGGGGTGAAGAAATGAGAATCAGGGGGTAAAGTTCCTGCTTTGGGGGTCACAGGCGGCCTTGCGGTGGAAAGCGGAGGACCGGAGAGATCATTGCCCTAAGGTTTTGGATGTCGTCAGGAGCAACTGGTCACGGAAGGGCTTTAGTCAGGGCAGCGGTACAGCAAGACTCCAGCTTTCGACTCCAGCTTCTTAAACCATGATGTGCATACCAGTCAGCTGAGAGCTTGCTAAGATGCAGATTCTGATTCAGTGGACCTGGCACGGGGCCTGCAATTCTGCATTTTTGATCATCTTCCAGGCCATAGCAATGTGGCTGGCCCAAAGACCGTACTTTGGGAAACAAGGTTTGAGACAGAACCTGATCCCCCCGCTCATGAGGAGAATGGAGTAAAGAGGGCAGGAGAATAAAGGCATTTGTATACCCGAATTCACTGCCCTTCGTCTTCCAAGTGGTCCTCGTAACTTGCAACCACCACCTATCCCTTTTGAGACAACATGAAATATTGCGACCAACTAATCCCTAAAAAAAGTCATTCGTACGGTGTGATTTAGGCCCTGGCTAAGTACTAAAGCAGAGGATTAGAAATCTGCAAACACCGTGATTCTGCACATCTTCTGTCCTACAATTGGGTAAGAAAAAAAGATGTTGGAAATTGCACCAAAAAAAAAAAAAAAAAAAGCTAAACTAGAAGCAAGGTCGATCAATCGCAACCTGAAAGGGCCGAGCTTAGTACCGCTGAAGAGCCGTGGAGGGGAGCGAGGCAGAGCAATTGGCAAGGAGGTCGGTGAATAAAGGAGACGGGCACACAGAATCCAGATATATTCTGACCTAATTCCCAAAATGCCCCGACTCCTGGAATTGTTCGCTAACAGATTATTTCAAAGTCTAAGAGATAGAGCATGTTAGAGATCATCTAGCGATGTCTGTTTTATAGATCAGGAAACTGGGGCCCACTGGAGAAGCTGGGACCAGTCATCCAATCCCTCATTTGGTGCCTATAGAGACAGAAAATGCATAACTCTTGTCTCTGGGGTCAATGGGATGCTTAGTTTAACTTGTCTGTGGAAGTTATAATATTTATAAGAATACATTAAATATTACATGGCATATTTTATTTAAATGCATATTTGTCAGCGCTGAAAATGAAACAAAGTAAGCTGTGACAAGCTGATGTGAAAGTTATCATTTTAATATATTCAGTTTGACATATTTCCATAAAAGCAAGCTGTTCATAACTGCAGATTTATTGCTCATGTCTCAGTGTTGTGTGGCACTGAAATCTGCAGTTTAAAACTCAAGAATAGGAGGGAAGCTGATCATCATTAGGTAATGATAATGCAGAACAAATGTGAAAACAATGTACTTGGATTTGCAAGGCTAATGTTCAGAGCTCGTAACTTTATAACCGTGTGCAAAAGAAGGCATTTAGTGCATTTCTACCCATGATTAGGTGTATCTATGGATGCCCTGTTTTCTTTCTTTACTTTTTCAAATAGGGAGTGTAATGTATGAGGCTTGCTATATAATCATTGCCTGAGAAAAATTACTCTTTCCGGGGCATTTATAACGATGGCTCTGACTTTAAATAAGCAAATTATTTATCAAGTGAGGTCATCACTTGAGATAATGTTCTGGTTAATTCAGATCGGGAAAAATAGCGTTTGGAAGCAAAAAAAAAAAAAGTGAGACTGAGAACAAAATTCCTATGATTGCTTATCTACATTGATTGCATTCGTGAAAACGTTTAACTTGTCATGTACTTGTTTTTGAGTAGATGCTGGTTTTGCCATCATGATGCCAGCACGCTGTTTTTAAGGCAGGTCAGGCTATCCAAGTGCTTGACTCTGTGGGCTCTCTGAAGTGTCAAGGACTGTTTTCTGTGTTTTTGTGATAGTTTGGGTCAGCGGTTCTCAATGGATGAAGGGCAATGTCCCATAGGGTGTCCTCTGACGATATGACAACTGTTTTGTTTTCGTTTTTGTTTTTGCTTTTCTGGTTCCCTCAATGATGGCGGGGTGTGCTGCTAGCCTTTTAGTGGACAGGAGCCGCAAGAAAATGCTGACTTCCGGGGCGCCTGGGTGGCTCAGGTGCAGGGTGCTGGAGTCTGCATTTTAAGGTATCACGTTCTCACTGATTCCAGATGTAAGCGCATGCACTTAGAGCCGTATATTAATGTTTTTGAAGTCATTTATACATTTAACAGATATTCGTTGCAGGCATTGTCCTTCTCACTTGGAATACGCAATTAAAAAAGACAGAAATCCGGGGCGCCTGGGTGGCTCAGTCAGTTAAATGTCCAGCTTCGGCTCAGGTGATGATCTCACGGTTCAGGAGTTGGAGCCCCATGTCGGGCTCTGTGCTGACCGCTCAGAGCCTGGAGCCTGCTTCAGATTCTGTGTCTCCCTCTCTCTCTGACCCTCCCCCGTTCATGCTCTGTCTTCTCTCTGTCTCAAGAATAAATAAACATTAGAAAAAAAAATTTTTTTTTAAAAAGACAGAAATCGTCAACCTCATTCTAGTGGGGAGACCGCATATCACAGAAAGTAAATGTAAAGAATGAGTAAAACATACCGTCTGTTAGAAAGTGATAAGTGTTGTGGAAAACAAAAAGGAAACCAGGGGGTG
Organism: Acinonyx jubatus; assembly: GCF_027475565.1. Classification (NCBI taxonomy): domain Eukaryota; kingdom Metazoa; phylum Chordata; class Mammalia; order Carnivora; family Felidae; genus Acinonyx; species Acinonyx jubatus. Next base: position 113,932,045 of record NC_069389.1, read on the forward strand.
AGAGCGACGGGGATGCTGACCTTGAAGAAGGTTGAAGGAGTGACTCATGCAGATAGTTTAGAACGATGTGTTCCCAGGATGTATCTTCTCTCTCTGCTTTTGGTTTTCCAGTGTTTCTTTTAGGCCTCGCACTGGCTCTGAGGGGCCGTCCCAGGCATCGCCTCTATCCCTCAGGATTGTAGAAGTCACTGATCCGCTGCTTAAAATAGCGTTCAATCGATTAAAACTGCTGATTATTTTGAAAACATAGACCTTTCTTGTGTGATCATATGAACTCTTAGGTGCTACGTTGTGTGAAGATGAGATCAGTGTTGTGTCTGCTCGTTCTTTGCTCATAGAATATCCTCAAGAGGCTTTTGACGAGATAACTTTTAACTTCACCCATTGAGCTGAAAAATAACTCCCCTCTTATGATTAAGTGGATGATGGAATCATGTCTATAATTCCAATATTTCTTACACCCCCCCCAAACCATGTCTACCTAGAAATCAGCTGGTTACCTCTAAAGTGTATTTTGTTTTTAAATCACCTTGTTCAGAATCCTATCTCCTGGGATCCCAAGAGTGAAACAAAAGAAAAATTTTGCAGTTAAAGTCAAGAGGTTTCTATTTCAGCTGTATGAAAGGAGTCCCAAAGTAATCAGTGGAAACGCATAACTGAGATTAGTATTTTCAATATCAGAGGAATTTTGCGGGCTGGTGGCACAGACAAAATTTAAAGCGCGTGTGTTGGCATTACGGATTGCACGCTACACATAAGAAGCCCTGTTCCAAAGCGATCCCGTCATTGTTTGCTTCAGCGCGAGTGTGCCAGCAAAAATAACACCTCGCAGTTTTTCCCAGAAGAAATGCTTTTTTGTTTTTTGTCTTTTTTACCAAATCAATAAAACCCCCCAAAAAAAGAATAGAATGCCGAATGGTTTATAACGAACACGAAGCTGCCTGCCCAATCATCCTCCCTTGTCAATTAATGGGAGACGTGTTGTAGGAACGGGACCAGCTGCCTCTTATCCGTGGCGGTTTCGTGTGTGGCTGACGAGCAAATGTCAAGGCCACTGTCAGAGTTGGGGTAGCTAGTTCAAATGCAAGCCACCCTTTAGAGAGATATGAATGTAGTCCTGAAGCGCGGTACTGAATCAAGCCAACTTAGGAGAAAACGACATAGCGGATGTGCTGTGAGGATGAAAACAGGTGCAAGAGGTAAGACTTAAAAGATGTGGAAGTCGGGGTGCTGGTAGCCATGGCGGCATTTGCCGAGGCCCTGGTGATGTTGCAGCATGCTGTCTGCAGTCGAAGGGACTGATCACTGGAACGGCTGGGTTTTTTGCTTCGCACAAGCTTAGCAGAATAGATGCTTAACTGACAGGAAATAACACGTAAAAAAAAAAATCTCGATGTTCACGCAAAATTCGCCATACCTGCCCCGTGACCCCAATAATCCAGTGGATGGCAGTCAATATCCAGTCGATGTTGCAGCTCCAAGGGTGTGGGCCTTAGGACATTTCTCCAAGCTCCTCAGTTGCCAGATTTCCTCCGCATCCTCCAGGATTTATAGGGAACAATCTGTCTCTGAGGGTCCACCTTCCCTTAGAGGGTCTGATAGGTGCTCCTGGCCTTCATTGGGCGTGTATGTTCCCAATGAATATTCCAACTGCACATAACCTCTCTTCACTCAAAGCCCAGCCTGTTTCATAGCTCACGGTGGCTTTGCTTGACTTTGGCCACGTATCTCGGTGTTATGTATAATTCCACTCGCAGCTAACATGCATCTATAAGCTACCCAGGTGGGTCCTAGTCCATAGAGTTTTCCATCAGTTCTTAAGGCTGTCCTTAGAACACGAAGCTATCTCAAACCCAGCAAGGAACAGATTTTTGCCTATGGGGCCTGTTAAAATTAACCTTCCTCTGCCATTCAAATGAGGGGAGACACAGCTATCCTTTCATTGGACCAGATGTTCTGAAGTAGCAGTAAAGGTTCTAGCTAAACAGAGTGATTTAGATGACAAAAGAAATTTGAGCGTCTCCACTGCCAACTCAATTAAAAGATGCTACGTTTCTATTTGAGAAGAGTTTGTCAGCTGCACAAAAGAATGATTGCGATGCCATGACAAATCAAAAGATGCTTTTGGCCAGACTTACATGGGCTCCGTACCCAGACATATGCTTGTCTGTGTTTGACTGTTGAAAACCTCCAATTGTAAGTCATGAAAATGACATGGTTGAGACTTAAAAGCTTTTCCTGAGCTTGTAACTGTGCTGAAAACAGAGAGAAGCTTCCCCATTCTCTGGAATGTTTTCATTACCCACCTCAGTCAACCTGTCACATGATGGATGCTGTGCATTCCGAAAAGCTTAAGTACAGCAAAAAGTCTTGAGGTGGAATTGAAGGCTCTTAAGCGGGGCATTTGGATCGGAGCCTCACCAAAATAGATGGTGCTAGTTTAGGCTTGATTGTCCACTTGAGAGGAGCACAATTAGTGCAGTTTGTCAAGCCATGTGTAATCCAAAGCGGAAATCCTAAAGGTGAAATGAAAAAAGGTAGTTAATGTGAGCCTGTCTCGTACAATTCTTTTTTTTTTTTTTTTTTTTTTTTTTGGTAACCTTGGGTAAGTCTCTAAACTACAGGCACCGGGGAGGGGAAAACACCTGTCATCAGTTCCCCTTGCCAATCGCCATGATGTTGAATGGTGGCTGATTTAGGCAATTGAAGATGTAGTTTATGTCTGTGTTTACCTGGGTCCAGGGTCCCTGCAGCATCCACGTGCATTGTGCTTGAGTGCTGTCTTTATTTCTTTATTTTGCTAATGCAGACAAGGAGACATTACATTTGTTATTCGTCCTACTATTCAGATATTTTTCAAGCAAGCTATTAACACAGTCATCGGATCTGAGGCTATGTAACTGTATCTTTGACATACAGATGTAGTTTGAAAAAGGAATTAGCAACATGTTGCAAAGTAAAAATTTTGATGGCGCCACGATACGCACTTCTACTGGTAATATGCTTGTGACTCGTGTGTAGACATCCAAATGTCATCTCCTGGAACGCATTCATACCAGCAATTCATAAAGCCATTGACAGCATACAAGTGGACCGCGGTTCGAATATTCATTTGTGGTCATTGCTTCTCACATGTGCGCAGCACTTTGGAAAACACATTTGCATGCCCATTGTACTGTCACAATCCCTCTCTCAGGGATGGATGATGGATATTATCATACCCATTGTAAACTGGGTACATGGAGTCTGAGTCCTGCATTATTTCTCCTTCTGTGAAATCTGTTACAGAAGAATCTGGTCATACGTTGTGATTGAAAACCCAAGATAATACATATTCCGAATCCTACATTTTTGACCGATTACACATGACTTGACATGGAAAGCAACTGGAGTTGCCTAACATTTTAGCTACACTATTAGTGACCATACTGTAGCCTTGATTAGTGAAACATGTAATCCTACCCACAGACCAGCCATAGCGAATGGTCCTGACTGTGACCACTGATGGGCAGTGTGGACAAAACCCAGGTGTGGGGTGTGATCTCAGCCTCCGAAAAGTCAGCCACCATCCCGGATAGTTTTACCGGTTCTATTCAACTCTTGTCGCTGGAAGTGGCTGAATGTCCCCTCCTCCGTGACCACATCCTGCCTTCCTCAGCCCCGTCTCTTGCCAGGCTCTGTGAGAGCAGTTCTTTTCTCTTTTTCCTTTCAGATCTAGAAATGGTAATGGCTTCCCACTTTGGTTGGTCCCCGGGTACTGCCACATTCATTGCTGCTTCCCTTGACCCTGTGCACAGCTCTGACTCATCCTTTGATTAGATTATCTTTGACCCTGCCTTCTGTTTCTTACGGGTACCCTGACTAATGGTATTCCAATCCATTTATTTAAAATTCTTTTGCATCCCATGGTGAAGTTTTGTTTTTTAAATAAAAGATGGCACACTTTATCTTAGATTGTATAATATGTATTTTATAGTTTTGTTTTAATTAATGGAATGCTCTTCTATTGTATTTTCTGATTATATTTGGCACATAGTCTTGAACAGAGGTAATGACATTGAGAAATGTTCCCAGTATAATGCAAAGCCAGAACAAAAGAGAACTATATAAACCATGTAAATATATATAATATGAAATAACAATCCCAAGGGGAGGGAATCACCAATATTTTTACAAGTAGCTTTTAATAGCTCGATTCTGGGTGAGTTTAAAGAGTTTTTTTTTAAATATTTATTTATTTTTGAGAGACAGAGAGAGAGAGACAGCACGAACAGGGGAGGGGCAGAGAGAGAGGGAGACGCAGCATCCAAAACAGGCTCCAGGCTCCGAGCTGTCCGCACAGAGCCCGACGCAGTGCTTGAAGTTACAAACCATGAGATCATGACCTGAGCTGAAGTTGGACACTTAACTGACTGAGCCATCCAAGCGCCCCAGATTCTGGGTGATTTTAAAATGAAAAATATCCACTATTTAAGAACTGACCATTGCAGCACCGGGGTGGCTCAATGGGTTAAGTGTCCGACTTTGGCTCAGGTCATGATCTCACTGTTCATGAGTTCGAGCCCCGCATCAGGCTCTCTGCTGTCAGTACTGGAGCCCGCTTCAAATCCTCTGTCCCTCGCCTCTCTCTCTGCCCCTCCCCCACTTGTGCATGCTCTCTCTCTTAAAAATAAATAAACATAAGAAAACTGTCCATTAAAGACAGATGTAACCCACATTGTTGGTAAATATGCAGGGCAGACAATGACCTATGTATGGAAAATGGTTAAGCTGGAACTTATACTTTTCAGGCCATACCCAAGCACTAAAGCCTTGACCCTGAATCCAGTGGAAGCTAGAAGGCAAAATACTTTGCCATCCTTCATTTTTGGGTCAGTTCTTCCCCTTGACTGAACCCAACCAGAAACCAGAGGGTAAGGCTGCCTGGATCATGACCTGAGCCACCCAGGTGCCCCAAAATCAGTTATTTTAAAGATGTCATTTCTCTACCAATTTGACTTAGAATTTAATCAAAGTACCAATGGAAAAAATATTTGGGAGTGGGGTGGGGAGGTAGCAAAAATGTTTCTAAAGTTTATTACTAAGGGATGTGAATATCTAAGAAAATATTGGGAGGAGCAAAATATAGCCAGCGTGAAAGGAGAATCTCCCAATTAAATCATAAAGTACATTCTAGAGCAGGCTTGTTCTAATCGGTAACAGAACAGAATAGAAAATTCGTATTCATTTCTTCCTTTGTTCAGTTAACAACAATGAACGTTTATCATTTGACAACCGCAGAGACAAGCGCTGAGTACGCATTTGGGAACTAAAAGGGCAGGGGCCCTACCCTCATGGTGTATTCAGTCTTACAATCCAGGAGAAGATTAACACAGGAAAGGAAAGGCAAATCGAAGACCCGCTTTGAAACTGACAGAGGTTACAGGGAACGATAAATCCCAAGAATGGGGGCTCCAGGAAAACACGTTCTCTCGTGAATTTTTACATTCCGACTGCAAAATAATCTGGGCCCAGAAAATACTCTTCTGATAATGTATTTGTGTCAGTCAGGTTACAGTTAAGAAACCTGAGCCAGGGGGTTAGTTACAGAGGTATTGGATAGCCGGAAAAGTGAGACATCTAGGGATTTGCACCAGCACAAAGTTGCTCCCGGTCCCAGGGCTGAAGGGGCTCGGAGCAGAGGTGGTGTCGGTAGGGCGTGGCCTGCTGCTGGGCACTGGGGTCACAAAGGTGAGGTTGTGCAGCGTATGTGTGTGTGTGTGTAAGCGGCAGCAGCATAAGGAAGAGTGGAGGAAATGAGGAGATTAAGGTGGATAGTCACCAGATTAACACAGACTGTTGCGAGGTGGTATTAACGTGTGACCCTCACTTTCTTCTGCGTGCTTTGATATGTGGCCCAAATCCTTTAACAAAGAATATGTGTTAACTTTATTGTGACATAAAATAACTCTGGTTTTATCTTCTAAAACATTTTATTAGCTTTTTTTTTTTAGTTTTCTTCTTCTATGACATACAATCTCAGACAATAATTCTCAAGTATGACCACGTACGCTTTTTGTCGGTTTTTGTTTTTTTGGTTTTTGTTGTTGTTGTTGTTGTTGTTGTTTCTAAGAGAGAGAGAGAGTGTGCAAGCAGGGCAGAGGCAGAGAGAGAGGGAGACAGAGGATCCGAAGCAGGCTGTGCGCTGAGAGGCTGTCAGCACAGAGCCCGATGTGAGGCTCAAACTCACAAACCGTGAGATCACGACCTGAGCCGAAGTCGTACACAACCGACTGAGTCACCCAGGCACCCCGTGACCACATATGGTCTCATCACCGGGACAGCTTTCAAAAGTACCAATGCCTAGGACACACTGGATGAAGACCAATGGAATCCGAGTCTTTAGGGACTGAACCCGGGAATCAATATATTTTAAAAGTTACCTAGGTGACTTCAACATGCAGTAGGATGAGAACCCCCGCTTCAGGTCTGTAACTGGAACAGAAGTGAATGTCTTCTGAACTGCAGGGAAATGCTCATGCTGAAAGGAATTTGATTCCCTAACAATAGATGTCACCAGCCAAATTAAATAGAAGACAGCCACTGATGCAATGACAATTATCTAGTCACGAAGCAGAACAGGGATTTGAGGAAGTACCTAAATTTATCAGGGCAGGTTAAAGAGAAATGTTAAAATAATTATGGAAGGTCCCAGATGACCCAATGTGTCAGGAAAATCCTGAAGGGTAAGTGTTGGTTAAATACGGATTTTAATAAGATTCTCCCTCCTTTTATTACAAAAATAGCCCATGGTTTTTGGTCCAAGGACCACAGTTGAGTAAAAGCTAAGCTGGTTTTCAGGGTTCCCAGAGCATACTTCATTAGTAATTAACTGACTTGAAGAGCTAGTTGCTGGTGAGATTACTCAGCAGCCAAATAACCAACGCCTTGACTCTTTGGGAAGCAAAAAGGTCTATATTCCTTCTAGAATATAAAAATTTTCATTCCTGTGAGAACCACTTACAATCCCCAAGGCATCTTAAATTGGTCTGACCTCGTACATCCCCTTTCCAGGACCTTTTGACCCAAGGGGACCATATTTGATAATTATTTGTTTTACAGAAGGCCCGAAAGATCTCGGAGCATGAACACTTAACCCCATTAATTTACCTTTTATAAAATAAATCCTTTTTTGTGTGAAAACATCATGGATACAAGACGAAAATATTTCTTTCTCCCATTGCCTTAAATTCACACGAAGGAATTCCCAGAGCCGACGGTAACTAGCACATTCAGTTTTCACGTGGAAAATGTGTGAATAAGATCTATTCTCATTTTGAGTTCTGTCAGAACTCGGACTGCTTTACGGACACTATTTTATTCCTGTTCTATTGTTTTCACACATATTCACAGCCTTTTTTGGCTATATGAGGCATCCACTCATTTAGTAACTAGCCTCACCAATCTACCTAACCTTATCTCTCTAGTGAAACACTTACATAGCAGAAAATATTGGACTTAGAACATCCACAGACCTGGGATTAAATCCCAGATCCGTCTCTGGGATGTGAACATTTATGTAAGTTATTTAAACCCTGAACCTTGGCTTCCTCACTTGTAAAACGGGTATGGGATTAGGATCTGACTCCTGGTTTGTCATGTGCTTTTAAAATAAAATTATGTATGTAAAGCGTCACGTATAATACCTGGTATATAGAAAGTGCTCAAAAAGTGTTAAACTTCTGCCTAATCCTATTATGCAGGGATGGCTGGAGAGATTTTTCTGGAGGTAGTGACACAGCCTGGTGGGAAGAAGGTTCTCCTCAGACTTCTCTGGATATCCTTCAAATCAACCCTAGAGAAAGAGAAGGCTGTCCAAGGCACCTGGGTGGCTCACTTGGTTGAGCGTCCAACCCTTAGTTTTGGTTCAGGTCATGATCTCACAGTTCATGGGGACAAGCCCCACATCGGGCTCTGCACTGACAGCACGGAGCCTGCTTGAGATTCTCTCTCTCTCTCTCTCTCTCTCTCTCTCTCTCCCCCCTTCAAAATAAACAAACAAAAAACAAACAAAAAAAAAGATTTAGAAAGAACAGTCTTACTTGATTCTAAGTTGATCTTGTCATGAATAGGCTGATGTTTTTATGTTACTCTTTACTCTTCCCTTTATGTGTAAGTGACACGTTTTTCTGGTTGGATTTTGAGCTTTAGAAAGTAAGCACTCTCTTTTCTCCTTTCATATCCTCTAGATTTGTTGCAATTGTGATAGACACTCAAAAAATATGTACTGAATACTTGCCTACAGTGAAACACAGAGAACTACAGGGCTTTATAAAGAGTTTTAAAAGCAACTTATACTAGAAGTTGTAATTTTACAAAAGAGAAGACCGAGGTTTGGAGATGTTGCCAATGTTCCCCGATGTCACACAGCTAAAAAAGTAGAGGTCTGGCTGATTCCCATGCCAGCGCCCCTGGCATTACCCAATACTCCTTTTCTTGACATGGTGAATTCAATGGATTGAAAATTGCAGATGATCACAATGTGTCAGTCTTTAGGAGAACAAATCTTCTCTTAGTAGGATCATTTGTCGAGATTGCTAGTTTTCCCGTGTTGGCTTGCATTGAGAATCATCTGGAAGGCTTGTTAAGAGACAGAATGTCGTGCCCCACCCACAGAGTTTCTGATGTCGGTCTCGGTGGGGCTCAAGATTCTCTACTTCTAAGAAATTCCCATTGTTGAACATGGGTAATGCTGACGCCTCAGGCCCAGAGACCGTATTTTGAGAGAAGCTGAGCTAGAGCTATCATGGATTCTTTTCTCTCTTCCTCTTAAAAGCAAACATGATCCAAGAGGGCACCGTGTAATCTGCACTTCCTCCAGTGCACAAAGAGCAGGACAGTGCGTGGAACTAGCCTTACCTTGAAAGCATTGTTCTTTCATTCAGAAGAGAGTTGTTGAGTCCCTACCGTGTAGTGCCTGGTGCTGCAGGCGATCCTAGGGTGCAAAAGACCCAAGGCGGCCCTGTGACCCCAGGCAAGATGAGAAGTCCACTTCTAGGAGGGGCCGGGAATGAGCTAGGAGTTAAGAAGTGGTGGGGTTGAGGGAGCGTCAACACATTTCTCACAACTTTGGGAACATAGAAGCAACTTCCGAAGCGCTAAATATTATTTTCCACATAATTCAATGCTGTAAGAAAACATCTGGGATGCTTTTTCTCATTTATTTTTCATCTGAACTATTATTAGTTACAGTGGTGCTTGAGGCCTGAGGAAATAATTAACAATCTTTGTAAGTGGGCACAGACATCCTATATGCTGGAATTTCTGCCAATTCATTTGGCAGAAGTGGAACTAATTCCAAACATGGGGAACCCGACGACTAATACACAAAGCAACTCCATGGTGTTAGCCAGGATTCTTCTGGGCTCTTTTTAAGGTTATTTGTAACTAGGGCCCGTGAACCCCTAGCGTCCGTGTGTATGAGCCTTAAGGGAACCTGATTCCCGTGAAGCTGTGTGCAGGAATGTCCGGGCACAAGTTTGCATTTTTTTCCTAGTTTAGAGGGTCTAATGCTTTTATCACATTCTCAAAGAGTTAACTATTTTCCGATGGGGATACCTGGCAAGAAACAAAATAGTTATGACCCGAGGACTCCAGCTTAGCTTTTGTCCTTGCATCCCACCTATCTTCATCATATGTCATGATGGGCCTTCTTCCTTACTATTTTCACAGAAGAGACTAGAGGAATAGCAGGAGAGAGAAACCTCCCCCAGATGACACCCCAGATCTCTTTCACCATCTGCACCCTCATTGGGTTAGTTGCTTGTCGGTCCCATATGCCCACTTAATCACTCTCGATTCGACTGTCATTTAGGTTTGCATCTATATAGAGAATGAATAACCATAGCAGCCAGAAAACTCCCTGGCCAAAGTAGGTGCAGAACTCTTCTGTTCTCTTCCTGATAGTACAGCATGCTTTTGGGGCTCGAAGCCCAAAAGCTGCGACTGAGGTCGCAGCTGGCATTGTCAGTTTTCTCTGGATCCGTTAGGATCCGATGGCTTCTGCCTCATGGATTCCACCAGCAGTTTCTGTGGATTAGGAACATTTGGATTTTCAGTGCTGCTGCTGGGAATGGTATGGGTCACCTTAATCTCCCAAGAATGTCTCTGGCCCCACTAGGTGCTAGACGCTGAAGACGTTCGCTCACTGAAATCTCATTAATTCAGAAGCATATCAATCACCACTGAAAATGCAGACTCTCACCAAACGACTTAACACATGAAGTGTAGCAAACGCATGCACCTGCTTTATCTCAGTCGCTCCTTTTAAGAGCTCGGGGAGATAGAGCAGTGACTTGCTCAAGGTCATTCAGGAACTCCGTGACCTTTCCACTAAAGTAGGCTACCGTTCGAATCTATATCTCTCTGCTTATTAGGCACCGGGCTCAAAAGGAAAATTCTCCTCTCCCGAAAATCACCTTTCCCTGGCAGCTGTGTAATATAACGCGACCACTTTAAAACAACAGAGTGAAGATAAAGCACAGACAAAATTAGATTTGACAACCTAATGGAGCACCCTTCTTTGTTATTGGAAAATAACATCACTCAAGCGTCATCATTCGACAGTCTTCGGTTCCAGCAAGTAAGGGGCATGTTTATTTGGCCTTCAGATTGGAAAGGCTTCTCTCGGATTCTAGTAGATAATACTTGGTGTATTCCTTTTAATTGCAGAGAAACGAAAACTTTCCAACAGTCCAGCTTTATTACCTTTTTGTTATTTATTATGTGTTTACTTATTTTTTTACTAGTTGTCATCTTTATAGGCTTGCAAAAGAGAAGCTTTCTAGTAAATCCGTTGTCTTGAATGGTTTAGGGTCCCCTGCCTGAAGAATGCTTATTTGATCCTGACTCCCAATGCTGATGGCCTTCTCGGAGGTATATTATTTTCCTACAGCTCATGGATGAAGGAAAAGAAAATTCTTCATGATCTTATCCTTTCTTTCTAATGCGTGTTTATTTTGAGAGAGTGTGTGTGTGCATGAGAGGTGGAGGGAAGGACAGAGGGGGGTGGGGGGAAGAAAGAATCCCAAGCAGGCTCCACACTGTCAGCGGGACTCGATGCCGGGCTCGAGCTCATGAACAGTGAGCTCATGACCTGAGCTGAAATCAAGAGTTGGATGCTCAGCTGACTGAGCCACCCGGGTGCCCCAATCCTATCCTTTTTGTACCTGCTCTTCTTTCTGCCAGGAATGCCTTTCCTTTTCATCTAGTAGTGTCTAAATCATCCTCATGACCTGTGCTAGAATTCACTTCCTCGGTGAAGCTCCTTGATTGCTGCCAGCAGAATTATCCTTCTCCTCTTCTGCATTTCTGTGACGTTTTGCTCATTCCTTTATCCCACACTTGCTCGATTCCATAAACCTCAGTGTTTACTTCTCCGTTTCCCCATCTTGACCATGAGCAACTCGATGGCAAGACCCGTTTCTGACTTCTTTCTGCTTCGCCCGGTGCCCAGGACACCATCGCCCCTTCCCTTACTTCCCTCGGTGCCAAATGGCATGTTAGGGGCCTGACAGAGGTTAACGTATGAGACAAGTAATATTATCCCGATTTCTACTCCGAGCAAACCGAGAGCACAGGAGGGCTCGTGGAACTTGCCTGAGATGACGCACCTACACAGTTGAGAAGTCTAGGTTTTAAATTAAAGGGGAAAAAACCCAACTTTTTGAAATAAATTTCATTTAACATCAAATGAGCTCGTTGAAAGCAAACATTTCAGTGGCATTTAGGTCATTCACAAGGTTGCGTAACCAACAGCTGTGTGTAGTTTCAAAGCATTTTCATCACCACTCTCCCTAAATCTAGGCCCATTCCTTACCTACTACTACATTTTTCTGTTTTGCATCGTGTGCCCACTATATAATTTGATGAATGAATGAATGAACGGGTACAGAGAGGACACTGACCAGGCAACTTATTTTCCACTTAACCTGGTCATTTATGATTTGGCTTACCTTCATAAAATAGCTTTTTGTAGCTTTTACCAAGTGTCCTTCTGAGAGACTGCGGCTTAGTGGTAGCTGAACAGAATGGAAGGTAGCGAGGAACACTCGCTGATCACACTTTCAAGGTGAATGCAGAGGAGACTAGGTGATTGGAGTGAATCTGGCCAGCCACACTGTGTGTGGATGGATTGGTATCTGCTTGCCCGCCAGGACTGGAGGCCTGAACTCCAGGAGGGAAATGAATGGTTTTCCCCGGTAACTGCTTTTCTCCAACAGTTGAGCTGTTGCTTGGACAAAAACTGGTTTTGAGGGGCAGGTTTCTATGGGCTACCAAGAAGAGTCGAGAAGTGCTTCCTTGCCTGACAGCAGTCTGATGTGTTAGTAGAGGTGTTAAGAGTGTCGATTTTTGGGGGGATTCACAATGTGGGAGGTGACTTTTGTCACTATTTCAAAAGCAATCAAGGGGTGCCTGGGTGGCTCGATCGGTGAAGCGTCTGACTTCCGCTCAGGTCATGATCTCACAGTTCATGAGTTCGAGCCCTTGCACAGGGCTCTGTGCAGACAGCTCAAAGCCTGAAGCCTGCTTCCGATGCTATGTCTGCCTCTCTCTGCCCCACTCCTGCTCACACTCTGTCTCTCTCTCTCAAAAATGAATAAAACATCAAAATTTTTTTTTAAAAATGCAATCAAAGGCATGACATTCAATCTTTAATGACTGACTTCTCTGGCTAAAAGTAAGGAAACCTCAAATAGATAATTCCTACCTTTTTATGTTTCTGCCCAAAAACGCACAGAGTTTTACGTTGCCTACATGCAGCGTGTCTCAGGAAGCTTTCTTAATGATGGCTCTGTTTTTATTAGAAATCTAATTAGACCTTTGCTGATATGACAACAGAAACTTAGTGTACTTAACTCTTAGACCATCTGCTCTTTGGGGCCCTACTTTGAATCTGGCACTTTCTGTTTTGTTTTATGATCCTAAGAAGGGATATTCAGCTTTAGTTACATTTAATTCCAGGAAAAATGCAAAATGCAGCCCAGGGTTGTAATTTTCAATGGTTTTCTACTGTTTGTGTACGGGCTTCAGGAAAGAGACAATTATCACCAGTTTTAGGCCCATCTTTAGTACTGTACACGTCGGAAGGCCTCACCTTCTACTTAAATTCGAGTTTTTATTTTGAGATAACTGTAGATTCACGTAACATTGTAAGAAATACCACAGAGAGAGGCACCTGGGTGGCTCAGTCGGTTAAGCCTCTGGCTTCAGTCATGATCTCATAGTTCGTGAGTTGGAGCCCCGTTCAAGTTCAAGACTGCTTCAGATCCTCTGTCCCCCTCTCTCTCTGCCCCTCCCCCACTCGTGCGCACGCGCGCGCGTGCGCGCGTGCTCTCTCTCTCTCTCTCTCTCTCTCTCAAAACTAAATAAACATAAAAAAAAAAACAAAGACTACAGAGAGAGCCAGTGCACCCATCACAGTTTCCCCCGATGGCTTGCAGAAGTATAGCACAATATCACAACCAGGATAAGACACTGATGCAGTTAAGATACAGAACACTTCTGTCACCACAGGGATCCCTTGTTGGTACCCATTTGTAGCCACATTCACCTCCCTTCAGTCTCCATCCCTAATCTAGCAACGTCTAGTCCGTTCTCTATTTCCATGATTTTGGCATTTCAAGATTGCTATGTGGATGCAATCATTCAGTATGCAACCTGTGAAACTGGCTTTGTCCATTCATCATGATTCTCTGGAGATGCATCCAAGTTGTGTGTGGCATTATCTTGTAATTAGAAGCCAAGTCACAGATATTTTACGGGCAGAAATGAGATAATTGGAAATATTCGGGCCTCAAGATTGTTGTTTCCCAGACTTTCTCCAGTATAAACCAATTCTTAAAACGGAAAGCATGCTTCCAGCCCATTTCTGCATAGCACTTAATTCCAGGAGTATAAACTCTTCAAGGGCAGTGACCATGCTGTGCTTACCCATCAGTATTGATTTTCCACTGTGGACGGCACTTACCACAAAATCAAGAAACTACAAAAATAATCCGAGGGTTTGAAAAGTGGCACGTTTCGTTTGCTGTTGTGGCTGACACTTAGCAAATGACTCTGATAAGGGTCATTTATCATGCGTACTTTCCATCGAGACCGTACACATGGATCTAAAAGTCCTAGTATAATATATGAATTAAATTAAACAAGAGATAAAAATGTAAGTTTCACTCCCCTCCTGTTTTTTAAAAATGTCTGTTTATTTATTTATTTTATTATTTTATTTTTTTAAATGTTTTGGGGAGAGAGAGCATGTCGGGGGAGGGGGTGGTAAGAGACAGAGAGGGAGACAGAGAATCCCAAGCGGGCTCCATGCTGTCAGCACAGAGCCCGATGCAGGGCTCGAACCCACGAACCCTGGGATCACCACCTGTTGATAGACCAAATGCAATGGAAGTCTTTCAAATTCAGCAGATTCACCTGTTATTTCCTCTGTATTTGTGCTGTGTCCTCGGCTCTGTTTGTTAGAGACACCATGCCTTGATTAGCAATGAAACCAGTTGAAAACTCAAGTTACCTTCCTGGAGTACCATGTAAAAGGAAATACTCTTACAGAATTAAAACAGCTTTATATGTTCAAGGCCCACATTTTGGGCTGGATTCTTTAGGCACATATTACATCCCGAGACGCAGAAGGACTTGGATTTGAGTCCCTTCCATAGCGTACTAACTATCTGCCATTGGCAAGATACCCCCAATCGTCACTTCTACATATATAGTATGGGGTAGTATTAATATTTCTCCTACTCTAGCATTACCACCATCTCTCTGTTCCTCTTCCTAGCAAAATTTCTAGAAAGAGTTGCCTAGAGCTTGTCTTCACTTCCTTACCTCCCATTGTCTCTCCACACGTGCCAATAGAGATGTATCTTATCAAGATCACCAGTGACCTCTAAGTTCCACCTTGGCAGCTTTAGCCAGGCTAGGAGACCAACAGGACCGGATCTACCAAGGGTCTATTTACCAAAGACCACGTAGCATCTCGGAAAAGGACTCTTCCGGGCTGAGCTGGGCTTTTCGAATGTTCTCCAATGTCAGTTTGTGAGAGGAAAGGAGGAAATGAAGGAAAGATTGTGAGAACATCATAGTGTCTAACACTCCCACTGTCCCCACGCCTAGCTCGCAAAGACCTGAATCCCGCATGTGAAAATCATCACAATGTGATAAAGATACAAATAGCGATATAAAACGACGTATCACTCAAGTCTACGTAGGATGTGAAGAGTGTAAAGCTGGGCTGCTTTGCGGCCCGCACATGTGCCAAAGGATAACACTCAGGCTAGGTGAGTGAAGCACCTAGAAGGACAAGTTCGGGCGCCTTCCTCATTTGGGGTGCCTTTGGAGCACAGAACAAACACAGCTGTGGGTCAGAACCAGGTCCCTGTCCATCTGCGGTACAAATAGGACGGCGGTCTTTAGGGCTCTGTCATCGGTTTTGTAGCCTCAAGGGAGCCTTGTGTTTGTGGCATGGTATTGCCGGGGCCATCCCAGTTGGAGGGAAAACGGTAGCAGCTGGAGCAGGAAAGGACGCGTGGAAATGACAGCTGCCATGCGCGGTAGCCAAGAGAGCTCATCGACAAGCACGCACCAGGCATATCCCTTGACATTTCCTAGAACTCTCTAGTAGGAATGCGAGAAAGAGCAAAGGTGACGTTGGCCTTCTATTTAATTTAAAATGAAATCTTTTCACTGCTTCCCCTTACCTCCCAGGATCTGCCTGATCTGACCTGCACTTCCCCCCTCCGACCTCGTCTCCTACAACCTTTTTCTTCCCTCGTAACATTCCATTAACATCGCCCTTCTTTATGTTCCCCAAACACATTAGGTTTGTTTGTGCCCCGTGGCCTTCAAGTCTCAGTTTCGTCGCTTGAAATGCTCCTGTGGCTGTGCCCTTGTCATTCACGTCTCATCTCAAAATGTCGCCTCTGTAGAAAGGCCTCACGCCCTATCTAAAGTGCCTCCGTTCTGATTCCCTCCCTCTGCAGTTAACCTCTATTATATTTCAAAGGTTTATTTTATAACATGTTTTATTATGTGAAATTTAAAATTGGGGTTTTTTTTTTGCCTGCTTTTGGTCTGCCTCCCTCTCCCCACATAGCAGCTTAATGAGGGCAGGAATGCTGTCTGACCTGTTCAAGAGAGTATGCCCAGCACGTAGAACTGTGTTTGACACAGAGCAGGCACTCAACAAATGCTTAATACATAATTACTTACAATTAATCATTATTTTCTAAGAATATATTGTGCGCCATAATACAGGATATAAATATATCAAGTATGTTATCTTATGTACTATTTAATTACATAATATGGATACATAATTATAAACGTGGTCATTTTATGGGTTATATTTATAATAATTAAGTGTGGTTAATTAATATGTCATTATAAATGAAGGGGGTGAGAATTCATGGTGTAGCTGGGACTTTCAGTGTCACTGCTACCTGGCTTCTGCCTAGCTTCCTGGCCACCCCAAACATGAGCTCCTGCAGGAGGTCCCCTCGTGCCTCTCCCATATGCCACGTCTCCTCACGGAACACTCTCACTTCTGTCTCCACGCCTCCTCCGACTAACTTTTCATCGCCTTTCAGCTTCCAGCTTAGGTGTCACGTTTTGGGGAGGCTTGGGTTACACACACAGAGATGTGACCTTGCATCCGTATCATGCAGATACAGAGTGCACTCACACACCCAGTCTTTCTTAGTCAGAACTGCTTTTGACTGTCATGCCTAGGGCAGGGTCACCTTTTCCTTACTGCCCCTGTCCCCACTCCACTCAGCAAGGGTATCATTCTCTTGGCTTCAGACCTGGGTTAGCTCATAGAGGCCCATGTGGGCTCCTCTTTCTGTGGTGTCTTAGAATCATCCAGATGTGAGAACAGAAGGACTTGCCCCCAAACACACAAATGACTGATACGGGTCCTGTTAGTGGCATCACTGTCTTTCTGGTCTCTTCGATCTCGTCACTTGGCTTTACATCTGCACACTGCATGTCACCAGCAGGACGCTTACTGACGGATCGAAGAGGTGATTTATCCACTTCTGGAGGGACCCCTGCCTTCTCTGGAAGTTTTGCTTCCAGGGCATCCACTTGGAAATTTGAAAGAAAGGTTTTCATGTTTTCTTTCCCGGTTGCTTTCTGCAGGGAAAAGCAGGATCAAAGGGTTACTCTGCCCCTGCAACGGCGGCTACGGCTTCGGCTGCGGGTTCTGGAAAGCAGCTACTTTTTAGCCCTTTTCTTCCCCAGCATTATTGTTCCACCGAGTTGAAGGAGCCCCCTAGTAAGGCTGCCTTGAAGGGCATCTGTACGTTTACACACTGGAAAATCTCTAAACACTTTTCGGACACCCATTGATGGTATGCACGATGATGATGACAATGGTGACGGCCACAAGGACGACGTAGATGATGAACGTTTATCGGTCAGAGAATATAAGCTCTGTGGGAGCAAGGGTTTTTGACTGCTTGCTTTAGTTGTGAACCCCAAATGCCTAGAACGGGGTCCAGTACATCGTACAGAATCAGCAAATATTTTTGACTGAATGAAGTGGCATTTGTATCCTCATTTCACAGATAAGGAAACTAGATCTCAGAGACGTTCAAGATAGCTTTTCCAAGACCTCAGAGCCAATAAGTGATGGAAGTGGAATTCAAACCCAAGCGGTAGAACTCCACACCTCATACCCCTAACCTCTATATTCTGTTTGGGGATTGACGGATAGATTTTGTGTCAATAAAAATGCAAATCCAATGGGTAATTCATAAAGAAAGCATTCTGGTTTTAGCCTAAAATGCTTACGTGTGAACATGTATTCTGCAAACTATAGAATATTCCTATTAACTAGGAACGCGGAGTAACCTTGGGGACAGGTGCAGGGAAAGCTCTATAATCTCTTTTCAAGTTCAATTGGCTGCCTCTCAAGAGGATAAACTATCTTCCTCGGGAAATTCAAATTCTTTCAGAATGTTCTGTGTACACATTGCCTATGAGAGCAGTCTGAATTGTGTTTCCAGTGACCAGCTAGAGCGAACACATTGCATTCATAATTAGTTCAGCACATGAAGGTGTGGCAATGGCTCTTCAGTTCAAGCCCGTATGTTTTATGGTTTTGGAATCAACTGTTGGTCGATGTGGACGTTTTCCCATACCTTCGACTTTTGGTCATGACGTCTCACCTGCGAATTGCTGAGCTAAATACTTTATATGGGATCTTTACTCTTGAAAAAAAAGCTCTGTCGTGTAGTGTTTTAAAGCATAGGTTTGGAGACCAGATTTTGAATTTTCTTTCTTACTTCTTGATGTGGGCAAGTCACTTCACCTGCCTGCTGTTCAATTTTCTTTTTCGTTCTAAATGTGTATGTATTTTTGAGAGAGAGAGCATGAGCAGCACAGGGGCAGAGAGAGAGGGAGACGGAGGACCTGAAGTGGGCTCCTCAGTGACAGCAGCAAGCAAGCGCGACCCGAGGCTCGAACTCATAAACCACAAGATCATGACCTGAGCCGAAGTCCGACACTGAGCTGACCGAGCCGCCCAGGCGCCCCTGCTCTTCAATCGTCTTATCTGTGGACTGGGGAAAACAATAATACCTACTTTTCAGAGTTGTAGGATTACAATGAAGCAAATAATACGAATCGCTTGAAGTAGGTTTTGTTATGTAGGGAGAATTCAATAAATAGTGCTTGTAAGTTGTCCTCACCGAATCCCGCGGGAAGGCCAGTATTTCATACACTGTGCATTCGCATTCATTCTCTTAGACTTTGGTTATAAAAGTAAATCGGTAGCAACATAACACAAAGTGCATTAGCTCTTGAACCAGAAGAACAAGATTCAAGTCTTGGCTCTATGTCTTAGTAACTCTGTGATCTCAAACCTTTGCAAGCTGGACATGCTTAACATTTACACTTTCCTTCCTAAGGTGCAAATGACATGTTTGGACATACGGTTTCATGTTTAAGGTCTTTAACTGACAGGAGAGGAGAAACTTCTACGTCTTCTTAGGGTCTCTGGTGGGACCTAAGAATTAAACTGACATAAGACAAATAGGAGAAAAGCACCTAAGTTTTAATTGTACCGAGTTGGACAGAGAGAGTAAGTTGTGAAAAGCTAACAAGGCAGAGGAGCTCGGGCTAGGGTAGTTAATGTGGTGGAGAAGCGACTAGGAAGAAAAGGGTTAGATTAACAAGGTGCATTTACAACTTTCTCTCGACCTCAAGTTCTGATCCTTGGTGATAAAAATGTTGCTTTCCTTTTGACAGTCTTCACATGAGAATTTCATCTCCCGCTTTTAAGAAAAAGAAGGACGGTCAGAGTGTCCTTTCTGCACGTGCTATTTTTCTAGGGGCTTTAACTCAAAGTAATCAATATGCCGAGAGTCGCATATTTGGGGGTGGCATGATTTCAGTTCTTACTATGGTTCATTATCCCATCTACTTCATGGAGGGACCACATGTTTTCGGAA
Organism: Acinonyx jubatus; assembly: GCF_027475565.1. Taxonomy (NCBI): domain Eukaryota; kingdom Metazoa; phylum Chordata; class Mammalia; order Carnivora; family Felidae; genus Acinonyx; species Acinonyx jubatus. The sequence continues at coordinate 113,951,544 of NC_069389.1, forward strand.
ACTTGAGCCCCACATGTGGTGGTGATATCTGATGATGCCTTACCTGGAGGTGCTAAGGAAGAGTGTTTTCCTATAGGAAATACCTTTCAAAAGAGTTGTATAAAGAAACACTATCACGGGTATCTGTATTTCCCGTAAGATCTTGGGTTGAGTCAGGGGAAAAAATCCATTAAGGAGCGGGTATTTATTAAGAAACTGATAAGCCTCACAGGATGTCAATTCTTTGCTCAACTACTGCTTACAGCAAATGAGGTAATTAACTAGCAATTTAAAAGAGCTGCATTCAGAACACATGTCAAGGAATATAATCTCAAAATCATTGCTGCCCAGTCCACACCAGAAAATGAGCGGAGAGGAGCATTGCCTGAGAATTGTTTCCAGGATGTAAATTCCATCTACTGTTCAAGACGTACTGAAGAAGTTCCCGTAATTCAATTAAACCAGCAGAGAGCTAATTACCTGTTCACCGAGCTTTCCTTTGGGGATTTCCTTTTGGGGGAGGGGCACCAAAGAAACAGCTCTTTGAAACTCTTGTTTCCTCTCTGGCGAGGATGTTCGTTCCGTTGCAAGGGACCGTCTACGGGCAGACTCGAGAGAAATTCGCATCTGATGTCGGTGCCAAGTACAGTTGTGGCTCTGAGCAATCGATCTGGGCACCGTGAACTTTAACACGGGCCAGATTTCTCTCTTTTTTACACTGACTTACAGAGAGCTTCAAGAACAAGGGCAACGATGAAGTCCACGATGACACCCACTTCTTATCCTTATTCCAGATATCCTGTCTTCTTTCATGCGTGCTTCCAATACATGTTTTCTTGTTATATTTTATGTTCCCTCCAAACTTGCTTAAATTATTTCTCATTTGAGGTTACGCATAGGCAAATGTGCACACAGATTTTTAGTCCTGAGCGAGCAACTATCCTCTGGAGAGAGTTTATCGTGACAGCATAGGCTCACGAATCAGAAACGCCTGCGTTCTGAGCCTGGCTCATCTACTTACCAGCTGTGTGATCCTGGGTCGGTCACTTAACCTCTCTCTGTCTCAGAGAGACATGCTGCACTTTACAATGAAGATAACTGTAGCTACTTCATGAGGTTGTTGTGAGGAACAAACTAGTTAATATATATAAAGTGCTTCGCACGGTGTCTGATACATAGCAAGGGTTCAAAAGAGAGTACTGTTATGTCTAAGCACATTTTCTCCCCAATAAAGTGGTGATAACAGTACCTATTTGATCTAATTTTCAGAGCTATTGTAAATAGTTAATGAGGAAATTGATGTGCATATGCTTCTGGAATCTTGAGAATTGTACCGTGCTCTCCCTATGGGACGAGTTGTATATATGTGCGTATATAGGTATACACACAAAGTATATATGCACACCTTGCATATATGACAGCTGCAAAATGTAAGCTTCATGGGGGCAGAAACCTTGCTCGACTTTTTCAAGAGAATACACCCAGAACCTAACACCTAGAACAGTGTTTGGCATGGCGTAGACATTCAGTAATTGCTTAATGAATAATTAATGATTGCTGGTCCCTATATCCTGCATTTCTGAACCTGCAGGTTCCAATGATGCTGTTGTTGCTGGTTTGGGAACTGTCTTTAAGAGCTAGGGGATTCGGGGCACCTGGGTGGCTCAGTCAGTTAAGTGTCCGACTGCGGGTCGGGTCGCAATCTCACGGCTTGTGAGTTCAAGCCCTGCGTCAGGCTTGGGATTATCGGGTCAAAGCCGGCTTTGGATCCTCTGCTCCTCTCTCTCACTTCCCCTACCCTGCTTATTTTCTCTGTCTCTCAAAACTGAATAAATATTTGTTTAAAAAAAAAAGAGCTAGGGATTTAGTGGAACGGGCAAAGTCTTTGGAACAAGACACATCTGGATACAATTTTGGGCTCTGCCACTTGTAAGATTCCACAATTATCTATTCTCTCTGAGATTCGGTTTATACATCTGCACAATTAAGATGATGGTAATATCTACCTCAAAGGATTCCTGCGAGGTATGAATGGAATGAGAGATACAAAGGACCAACTTAGTACCTGGGACATGCAGAGTTGGTGCTCAGTAAATATTAGTTTATTTTCATTTCTTTTTCACTGAAAATGACTTTCTCTTTTTATTCTCTTCTTTTATCTGTTAAAATTATACTAGGTGGGGGTGCCTCGGAAGCTGGGTGGGTTGAGCGTCTGACTCTCGATTTCCTCTCAGGTCATGATCTTGCAATTCGTGAGTTCAAGCCCTGCATCCCTCTCTGTTTGCCCCTCCCCCCCCCCACTGGTTTGTTCTCTCTCTCTCTCTCTCTCTCTCTCAAAATAAATAAATTAACTTTAAAAAAAAGGCATTAAATGGGCTGCCTGGGTGGGTCAGTCGGTTAAGTGTCCGACTATGGCTCAGGTTATGCTCTCACGGTTTATGAGTTCGAGCCCCACATCGGGCTCTGTGCTGACAGTTCAGAGCCTGGAGCCTGCTTCCCATTCTGTGTCTCCCTCTCTCTCTCTCTGCCCCTCCCCTGCTTGTGCTCTCTCTCTCTCTCTCTCTCTCAAAAAAAATTAATAAACATTAAAAAAATGTTTTTAAAGGCATTAAAAAAAATAACCTATAGTCTGGAGTGTAGACTAACAATAAACAAACATTATTCAATAACAAATTATGAAAAATTTTATGATGGAGAAGTCCAGAGTGTTATGAGCATATGTAGCATCTCTGAACCTCAATTTTCTCAGTTATAAATATTCAGAGTACTTTTGAAATAATAACAATAGTAATAATACCAATTGCTATTTATAAAAATCCCCTCTAGCTCTCTCTTTACTGTTCACAAATATGTTCATATCATTAGTACATTTATTCTTTCAACAAATATTTTTTGAATTTCTATTCCACATCAGAGACTCTCCAAGAACAGTGAATATCATGGTAAAGCCTCACTTCACATATTAATTAAATAATCATATGAGTATGATGAGTGTTACAGAGAAGACATTCCCTGCCATCACAGAATACGCAGTGTTTTAAAGGATAATGTTGAGTTAAAAGGGCAATCACAAAATAATGTGATAATATAACATTAGTGACCTTGATAATGAGAAGTTTACATTTTTTTTTAATTTTTAATGATTATTTATTTTTGAGACAGAGAGAGACAGAACATGAACGGGACAGGATCAGAGAGAGAGGGAGACACAGAACCCGAAGCAGGCTCCGGGCTCAGCTGTCAACACAGAGCCCGACGCGGGGCTCGAACTCACGAGCTGTGAGATCATGACCTGAGCCGAAGTCAGAGGCTCAGCCGACTGAGCCACCCAGGCACCCCCATATTGAGAAGTTTAAAAATACTTCCTGGGGCACCTGGGTGGCTCAGTCGGTTGAGCGTCCCACTCTTGGTTTCGGCTCAGGTCGGGGTCTCGCAACTTGGGGAGATCGGGCCCCACGTAGGGCTCTGCGCTGACAGCACTTGAGATTCTCTCTCTTCCTCTCTCTCTCTCTCTCTGACACTCCCTGGCTCGTGCACACGCTCCCATGCTCTCTCTCTCTCTCAAAATAGAAAGTGTCTTTTAAAAACTATACTAGGTGGATTTTTCTCTACAGGCAGTTAATTGATTTGAGGGTATAGTGAAAGTGATTGTATTGGGAGTTTTCATTTAGCAGTGTTTGCTCACATTTTGTATCCGAGAGTAGATTGCAGATCTATGAAAATAGCTAGATGGTAAGGGACTAACTTAAAAAAATATCTCTGGAGGGCTCTTCCAGATGTTGTGTGAGTAATAGCAAAGCATTCTCCTCCAGCTGTTGACAGGTTGGATGAGCGGAGTGAATGTGATGGAGTCAGGAGAAGCTGTGTCATCTCGGTGAAAGATTTTTAAATGCATTTAAAGTACTTTATACAATTGAAATTGGCGGGCGCCTGGGTGGCTCAGTTGGTTGGCTGTGCGACTTCAGCTCAGGTCACGTCTCATGGTTTGTGAGTTCGAGCCCCGCGTCGGGCTCTGTGCTGACAGCTCGGAGCCTGGAGCCGGCTTCGGATTCTGTGTTTCCCTCTCTCTCTGCCCCTCCCCCACTCGTGCTCTGTATCTCTCTCCCTCTCTCTCTCTCTCTCTCTCTCTGTCTCTCTTTCTGTCTGTCTCTCTCTTCCTCTCTCAAAAATGAATAAACATTTAAAAAAATTTTTAGTTGACATTGGGTGATTTTCTGTTTCTAGTAAGATTTCTGCCTACTGGGACCAAAGCTGTTGAAATGTGTGCCCCGGATTCTCCAAGGTGTCAGGTGGGGCCAGTCTCTAGCTGAGACTACATTCTTGCTAAAGCTCCCTCAGCCCCGTAATCTTGCTTCCCTCACTTTCCTTTCTTCTGGGTGCACCGCACCCCCCAGTAAATCCCTGGAACAGGAATACCCACTTTAGACTGCTTCTTGGGAACTTGACCACTGGGGCAGTTTTAATCTTTTTTTTTTTTTAATTTTTTTTACATTTATTTATTTATTTTTGAGAGACAGAGCACAAGTGGGGAATGGGCAGAGAGAGAGGGAGACACAGAATCGGAAGCAGGCTCCAGGCTCCGAGCTGTCAGCACAGAGCCCAACGTGGGGCTCGAACTCACGGACCGTGAGATCATGACCTGAGCCAAAGTCGGACGCTCAACCGACTGAGCCACCCAGGCGCCCCAGTTTTAATTTTTTTTACTGCATCATTTTTATAAACATTTTCACAAAATACCGTATATATTTAAGGTATACAGTATGGTGTTTTAATATGAGTATACCTTGTGTAATAATTACCGCGATTAAGGTAATTAATATATCCATCACCTTACATAATTACCATGTTGTATACTAGAGCTCTAGAACTTATTCCTCTTCTAACTAAAAGTTTGTTCCCTATCACTAACATCTCCCCATTTTCTCCACTTCATAGATGCTGGCAACAAGCAACCGTCAACCTACTCTCTCTTCGAGCTTGACTTTCTTACGTTCTACATATAAGGGATTATCATGCAATATTTCTCTTTTTGTGTCTGGTAAAATTAGAGAGAGAACATGTATGTTATATATACCCGACATATTATATAGGGTATATAGTGTATGTATTCCAATACACATTATATATACATTGTATACATTATGCATAATATATACGTTGTATATAATATATAGGAATATATATACTATATAGGTATGTGAATAATGCTGCAATGAACATGAAGATAGAGGTAACTCCTTGAGATCCGGATTTCATTTCCTTGGTATATATACCCAGAAGCGGGTTTGCTGGATCATATGGTAATTCTTATGGTAATTTTTTGAGGAACTTCCACCTTCTTTTCCATAGAGGTTGCATCAACTTACATGCTCCCCACGAGTATGCAAAGGTTTCCTTCTCTCCGCATCCTTGGCAACCTTTGTTATCTCTTGCCTTCCTAAAAATAGCCAACCTAACCGGGCACCTGGGTGGCTCAGTTGGTTAAGCCTCTGACTTTGGCTCAGGTCACGATCTCATGGTTCGTGCCTGTATCGGGCTCTGTGCTGACGGTGCAGAACCTGCCTGGGATTCTCTCTCTCTACTCCTCTCTTCTCTGCCCCCGCCCCCGCTGTCGCTCGCGCTCTCTCTCTCTCTCTCTCAACATAAGTAAATAAACTTTAAAAAACATAGCCATCCTAATAAGTGTGAGGTGCTATCTCTTGTGGTATTGGTTTACATTTCTCTGATGATTAGTGACGTTGAGCACCTCTTCATGTGCTTGTTGGCCATCTGTAGATCTCCCTTGGGAAAATGTCTATACTCTTCCTTTGTCCATTTTATAATTGTATCGGGTTTTTTTGCTATCGACTTGTCTCAGTTTCTTATATGTCTTGGATATAAACCGTCGCGACAGTAGGGCTGAGGTCCTAAGCTCAGGAATACACGGCACTAGCTAAAGGATGGGCACATGCGGGTCACTCACAGAGCCAGGGTCTGGGTCTCAGGGGCTTGCCCCTGGGACTCAGGCCCCAAGGGAGGTTAGACACAGCAACGGCACAGAACTAGGGGTAACGGGGTGTAGTAGCATCCTGGGCCCCAGGGGCACAACGAGGTGGCAGTGTGGTCCCAGGAGGTGGGCCACATTGTGGCAGCAGCTCAGTCCTGGTAAATGGCAGGGGGTTGTGATTTCTTATTCTCACCCAGCAGCGACTCAGACTCAGCTTGTACTCCAAACAGCTCTGACATTTGCAAGTGGCCTTAGCCATCTTTACCAGATTTCTAGCTTGTTATGCTCTGTGCATTAGTCTCACTTTGGAAAACATTCAACCATTTGAAGCCAAATGTGGGGGATAAGATGTGTAAGAAAATCTAGTGTTGCTGGTCCTTTAAACTTGATAGGAAAATATATTGGCTATAAAATAATAGCTATGATTTCTGGAATGGATTTTAAACCGGGAAGTGTAGCTTCCTACTTATATGCCAGAATTCTAATATATGTTGAAAACCAAGTCTTGTTATTTGCTAACATTTCATGTCTGTCGTTTCATGGCTGTTAACTTTCCAATTCTAATGTTTATTTATTTTTGAGAGAGAGAGCGAGCAGGGAAGAGGCAGAGAGAGAGGGACAGAGGATACAAAGCTGCCTCTGTGCTGTCAGCACGGAGCCCCATGGGGGCTCGAACTCACAAACCGCGAGATCATGACCTGAGCCAAAGTTGGATGCTTAAACAACTGAGCCATCCAGGTGCCCATTAACATGCCAATTCTAAAGGTATTTGTAAAATGGTTATAAAATGATCTTAGCATAAGGGACATTAGTCTTCTTTCGCCCCATATTAGGGGGAAATAGAGTACACAGAAAGTTCAGTAATAGCCCAGTTCTGTCCCCAATGATGGGAATGAAGTTTGTCACTTTGCCTTACCCACTTCCAAATTCTTCCAACCCTTGAAGTTGAAACATTTCTAAGAGAAGCAATTACCATGCTTAAGCATTGTTGACAGCTTTTAGATAACTTTCTTGAAAATGGACATGAAATAAACACCTGTTTTTATCATGCTTTAAAGATACTTAAAAGAAAAATGTCCATGTTTTGTTTGTTGCTAACACATGGTACTCACTTGAGAACATGTAGAGAACCAAGTTTCAAGGTGTCTTCCTAGCCAACAAACTATCCTCTCCTCTTAGGAAGCCACTTGAGCCAATGGCATCAGCCCTCTTCCCCCAGATCTATACCATAAGAGCTCAACCTGCAACCATCGCTGTTTAGGCCAGGAAGGGCAATCTGACCAAGCTGGGCCGATCAGATTATCCTCTGATTTTCAAATTTGGATAGAGATCGTTCTAATTTGGTCTGGTCTATTCAATGGGAAGGACATAAACAAACTGTGACTCGGGCAATGGCTGTCTCTATCACTTAGGGCTTGTAAGGAATACTCAATGACTCTCGCAAAGACACTTATTTCAATAACAAAAACTCCCAGCCGGTGTAGTAAGCAAGTACGTAATATATGAATATATTTTTTAGTTTGCCAACTTTATTTTTATTCCAGCTTTAATGAACTATAATCGACACATAGCACTGATTAATAATTTCAGAAAGTACGAAACATCAAACAACATCAACACATCATACAGCATACCCAATGATTAGCCAACCCGTCTTTTTCCTTGACCACTTCTGATACAGGAGAGATACTGCTTTATGAGGCAGCCCTATCCCATTTTCAGACATCTCTCTCTAATTGGTAGAAACTTCTTTGACCCTTCTTTTTATCCAGTTGTGCTCTGATCTGTGTAACCTTTTTGCCCTGTTCTGCCCTCAGGATCTGTGTAGAATCAGTATACTGCTTGTTGTGTTAATCACCCTTTCAGATATTAGAAGCCAACTGTGTGCCCTTCCAAGTCTTTTCTCCTCTAGGGTGGTATTCCACATTACCCCCGCTGCTCATAGCTCAGCATTTCTTTTTCTTTTCTTTCTTTTTTTTTTTTTTGAGAGACAGAGAGAGAGAGAGAGCAAATGGGGGAGGAGCAGAGAGAGAGAGAGGGAGACAGAATCCAATTCTGCCTCCAGGCTCTGAATGTCAGCACAGAGCCCGATGCGAAGCTCGAAAACAGGAACTGCAAGATCATGACCTGAGCCGAAATCAAGGCGCTTTACTGACTGAGCCACTCGGGCGCCCCATAGCTGAGCCTCTCTGAACTTCTCATGATCTGTATATTTATATTTTCATGCATATTTTGTCATACACCTAAACAATTCCTGTACTCATTTCACACATGAAAACTGATGTGTCTTCAAATTAGCTAAGCTATTTGAAAATGTGATCCTTTGTGTTTACCCTCCTGGCACTGAGAAATAATGTACCGGATAATATCTTGATGAGAGGAGAAGAACATCTAGTTGACATTTCAATTCCTCTTAAATTATTTCCTGAACCGCAGGTATTCATTATGAAAAACGGCTCGGATGGTGTGGTTTGTGCATCCTGTTCCCCCCGCCCCCAAAGGGAAACGAACAAATCAATACATCTATGCGGCAGACACAGTTGTCCCAACAATCGCCTTTTAAAAAAATAAATAAATAAATGCTGCCACTGTCAGCTCTCACACTGATCATCCAAGGGCTTTTATTTATAGAAAGCACGCTAGTTTTAATGAGGTCATGGTGTAAAACATTGCTCTTCAATTCACAGAGCGATTAGATTGTCAAGGAATGCTTTTGATCCTAGGGAAGGAACCAAAGCGCCCATTGTTACATTTGTTTCAAAAGTAGGAGATGAGAAACTTTTCGAGATGAAGCACCGTTTCCACTTATCTTTGCCGGGAACACTATGTTTGTTGTTGGAGACTTAGACAGTGAGCGCTTTGAGGACAGGAATTTGACCTTGTTTTCTCCTCCTCTCCCCAGTAACGAACACTGCGCATGGTACGGGCCAAGGGCACAGTCTATGTTTACTGACAGGTGGGGGGACAAATAAGTCCTCAACTGTTGCCTTTGACGGGAAGAGTGGCTATTGCCCTGGCTGTTGCAGGGATCGGTGGATGTGAGGGTGAGCGTTAAGACCTTCAGTGTGACAGTGAATCGAACGCCTGGCATCTGTGAAAAAGGGAATGCCCTGGGAGCTGTCACCAGTAAAACTTTATTGGGGCCGTTAAAAAGCCTGCTGAAAGCAATTCTTTGTGGTCTCTGAAAGAAGAAAAATCAGTAGGGAAGGACCAGCACAGAACTAAAGGACCAAGGTGGGTGGGGTGGGGAGGGCATACTACAGACAAACCTCATAGATACTAAGTATTTGCTAAATAACGAGTCTATCCACGTGACGGCAAAATCATTGCATGGCTAATGCAGTTCTAGAAAATGTCGTATAATTTAGTTCAAAAAGTTGTTATTTACTTCTTTCTTCAGTGTGTTTATTTTGAGAGACGGAGAGAGCATGCGCTCATGTGCCAGGCAGGGGAGGAGCAGAGAGAGAGAGAGAGAGAGAGAGAGGGAGAGAGAGAGGGAGAGAGAATCCCAAGCAGGCTCCACACTGGCAGTTCAGAGCCCGACGCGGGGCTCGAACTCACAAACGGTGAGATTACTACCTGAGCTGAAATCAAGAGTCGGACACTTAACCGACTGAGCCACCCAGGCACCCTTTGTATAATTTAGTTCAAAGGAAGACATAGACAAACAAGAAAAATTCTCATCCAATTCAGAAGGTAGTGAAGCACAGGGAAAGAGTGTCAAATCTGGGAACCATAAGGCCCTGGTTCCAGTTGTGAACCTTGCACTGTGCCATTGGTGAGCTATTCCTTTGGCCACCTTTGGCCTCTGTTTTGTCATCTCTAACAGGGTGAATAGGATTAGTTGATTTCTAATCAAATGTTCTCAAACGTTTCCGATTGTATATTGGCCCTTTGCTGGACGTGATTGACTAATCAATTGAATTGTTCCTGATGTAGGTACAGCCTAAGAGAGAAAGCAGTCATGAAGCCAGTGCTGGAATAAACACACACAAAAATGCTCCTTCATTTCTTCAAGAAACGTTTTGGGAGTGTTAAGATGTCTTAACATTGACCACACTTAAGGTGGATTTTGCATGTGTCTATACTTCCTTCGTGTGTGTGTGTGTGTGTGTGTGTGTGTGTGTATTTGCTCTCTCTCTCTCTCTCTCTCTCTCTCTCTCTCTATATATATATATATATGTGGTTCAGTATCTTTTTCCAGAAAGCAGTGAAAGTTGGGCATGGTTCTGGATATGTAATTGATGTATTGAATAACGAAGAAATATAATGGTCACTTGTGATCTCCCCTATCAGAAATTAATAACAGGGAAGAAAATTAGACAAACGTATGAAAAGCAATAAAACACATTTTATTTATCGAACTATTCTAAGTAAATGTAGATGTTTCTGCCATTCCGAATCAAGTATTCCTTTTCCTTTCCTGTTCACATTATTTTAGCAGTTTGGTAAATATGGCCTGGGAGGAAGTTGCAGTTTAGAATAAAATATTAACCCCTCCCTCCAAAATAGTTTAACTAGTCGTGACTGTTGAGTGACAATTAGCCATTTCTTCCCTATTGAATGGATTAAGTCTATGATTGCGAATAATGATGCTAGTGAATTTCTATCCTGTCACAAATTTCCTGTACTGAATTTTAACATAGTTGCTACGATTTTGTTTTATTAAGTTTTTAATTTTAGTTCCAGTACAGGTAGCCTATAGTGCTATATGAGTTTCGCGTATACAATACAGTAACTCACCACTTCTATACATGACTCAGTGCTCATCACCATTCCCCCCCACCTCCCAACATAGTTGCTAGGGTTTTAAGAAAGGTTTTTGTTAATCATTGCAGAGGCCAGTGATGTCCACTAATACATTTCAATTAAATGATTCAATTAGAAAATAAACAAGCTTTATTTTCAAAAGGTACAGTTATCCATGGCATTTTGAAATTATCCTGCATCAAAGAACCTTCTTCCCCCATTAAGAAACAAACTAATAAAAAGTAATGTTTATAAATACTTAAGGAGGGCACCTGGGTGGCTCAGTCTTTAAGCATCTGACTTCGGCTCAGGTCATGATCTCACGGTTCGTGAATTTGAGTCCACTTCAGGTGAGCTCCACTTCTCTCTCTCTCTCTCTCTCTCTCTCTCTCTCTGCCCCTCTCTCGGCCCCTCCCAGGCTTCTCTCACTCTCTCAGCTCCTCACTCACTTGCGCCCTCTCTCTCTCTCTCTCTCTCAAAATTAAACAAACAAACAAACAAGCAAACACTTGAGGAAAAAAGGTACCCACTAAAGAGTGTCCACAACCTTAAGCCATACATTTTAAAAACTGTTTACCAAATAAAGAGACTAAAGATTCATAGTTCAGTGTGGGGGACGTGGCTTCTAACCTTCCCTCAGTCTTCACCCCAGCTTTCCTTATTAGTCAGTAAAATTCTAAAACTTCTCAACATTCCAAAATCTGGACAAGAAAAGATTACTCAGAAAATATCCTTATGTATTCCCACTTTTGCCTACGATATAGTTTAAAAGGGGGGGGGGCTACTGGGGAGAAACAGTCAAAATGGGGAAAGTGAAAGGCAGCTGACAAGAGCTCCAAATTGGGCATATGATTGGAACCCCAAAATAGCTCATGGTGAGGATATGATATACCTGTACTAAATCGTGAACAAGCAGACACGAAATAAAAACGAGTGGAAAGCCCAGTGATTCCACCCAGGAGCATGTCAGTTTTGCCTCAGTCGTGTTCCGCATTCTTCCCCTGTCCTCCTGGCACAGAGAAGTGGGTAAAACACCAAAACCTCGCCCCTGAACTGTCCTGGAAAGGATGGCATGCCAGGCCCAGATAGTACAGAAAAGGAATCAAAAAGCCTAATCCTAATACTGTAGGAGAATTCTAAATAGAGCCACTTGTGAATGAACAAGGTGAACGAAATCACAGGACAAATATGTCAACAGACCATAATAGGCATTCCTCTGTCAAAAAAAAAAAAGAAGGGGGGGCACCCCGGTGGCTCAGTCGGGTAAGTGACCGACTTTGGCTCGGGTCATGATCTCACGGCTCGTGGGTTCGAGCCCCGCGTCAGACTCTGTGCTGACAGCTCGGAGCCTGGAGCCTGCTTCGGATTCTGTGTCTCCCTCTCTCTCTGCCCCTCCCCTGCTTGCATGCTCTCTCTCTCTCTCTCTCTCTCTCCCTGTTTCTCTCGCTCTCTCTCAAAAATAAACATTTAAAATTATTTTTTTTAAAGATGGAGCTAGCTTGTGTAAACGAAAGCTTTCAATCTAGATGAAAACAACGCAAGGAATGGAAGAAAATTTCTCATGAACATTTCGCATTTTAGAACCGGTTCATGAGAACCTGAATCCAGGAAGAGAACAGCTCAAATATTGGAAGATCAGAATAGACATGGTTGAAATGACATTACTGTCATAGAGCAAAGACTTGAGATAATCTCAGTGAATGCAGATGACAAAAAGACAGTGATTAGCATGCTAGGAAAGGAGCCAAGAGATATGGAAGACAGAGACAATATGTAAAAATTACATAGAAATATATTTCAAAGAGTTCAATATGGGAGAAAATAGTCATTTGAACAGGATAAAATAGGGAGTTCAGAAATTGACCCAAATACATGGGAAGATTGCTTATATTTAAGGATGGCTTTAAACGTAAATGGGGAAAGGAATGATTATATGATAGATTGCTCTGGATCAAATGCCTAGCTGTTTGTAAAAATGCAAATGTGGATCTTTATCCCTTATTCCAAATACATTCCAGATGGAAAAAAAAAACCTTTAAAAAAATGAAACCATAAAACATTAGTCTACAGATCCTTAAGTGATACCTTGTGTTCCTATAAGTGAATAGCAAACTGGGATTGAAAATTAACAACTGTGTGTGTGTGTATATATATATACATATATATATATATATATATATATACACACATACAATATATATATATATACAACAACTATATATATATATTTCTGAAATAAGAAAAAATCACTCATTTAATAGCATTCATTCAATACCTATCAAATATCTACAGTATGCCAGGCCCCATTCTAGAGGCTGGAGAATCATAGTAATAGCTAGTAGGTCTCAGTCTCCCGGACTCATGAAGCTTACCTTCTCCTAAGGGAAACAGACGATAAACAAGTAAACATAAAAAAGGGATTTCTGATCTGTAGACTGAAATACACAGACTGTTATATAAAAGTTTCATACAAGATGCTTAAAGACTGATCCTAGTTCATGTATTGAATTTCTAGAAAAAATAAATAAATAAATATTTTAGGTGCCGGGCTAGAAAAGCAAATCACCTATGAAAGGAATAAATCCAATTGCCTTCCATGGTTTCCAACATGATTTTAAAGTCCAAAGATCATGAAAAAATACCTCTAAATTCCCAAGGGAGAGAAGATGAGACTCAAGATTATTATACGAAAAAAGATATTCAAATATAGGAGCAACAAGCAGAGCTTTTCAAGAGGTGAAAGAACAACAATAACAAAAAATACAGGATCCAAAAGCTCCTCTTTAAAACAAACAAGCAAACAAAAACTCTGTTTCCTGAAGGAATATGGAGCTAAAGTAAGAGACGGTTGAAAATAAGGAACTTAGAAATGGAGAAGCAGGGAGAGGGAGCGAGGGTCATCTAGATTTGAATCCACTGGAACATAGAACTAATAACAAAAAGAAAAGGTGGAAATTATCGTCACGAAATAGGGTATACATATTAGAAAAATTGGCAATGGAAACTTCATGACGTAATTCACAAAAATTGGGAGGCGGGGAGCCAGGGAGATGGCCAAAAATGTAAGAGAGCTAATGCCCTCATCTTTCGCAGTGAGCAATCAATGAATACTGTAGAAAAAGGAAACTCTTAATTAAAACCAGTGATGACTCCAATTTCTTCATATTTTTATGATCTCTTTTATCACTCTTGGATATTTTAAGAAATACTATCTTTTATAGTAAAGAAGCATGTATCTGAAGTAAAACAGTTTCTTCGGTTTCTTTTCCTTTTCTTAAATTCAAGTAAAATGATACTTCTAAAATAAAAGGAAACACAATTACGTTATATATACTAGAAAATCTTCTTAGTCCGTGCTTCAATATGTGAATATAGATGCACAGAAAGATGATTGGAATAATATATTTCTACTTGCCAATGTTAATTCTTGTGTGTCAGTTTCTCTTTTGGATACTTTTTTTTTTTTCTTTTTGCTAGAAAATAATCTGTGCTTTTGGTTCTTAATGATGTTACTATACCACTTTTACGGAGATATTAAATTGATTTTTCTTTTTTTTTTAATTTTTTTTCAACGTTTGTTTATTTTTGGGACAGAGAGAGACAGAGCATGAACGGGGGAGGGGCAGAGAGAGAGGGAGACACAGAATCAGAAGCAGGCTCCAGGCTCCGGGCTATCAGCCCAGAGCCCGACGCGGGGCTCGAACTCACGGACCGCGAGATCGTGACCTGAGCTGAAGTCGGACGCTTAACCGACTGAGCCACCCAGGCGCCCCTTAAATTGATTTTTCTTACAAACAGTAGTGTGGGCTAAACACAAGCATAGTCTTCTAGTTGAAGGACATTGGGTGGAAGTCAGGAGACCCAATTTAAGCTTCAGATCTTCCTCTGCTGAACAGTATGACCTGAGGCAATGCAACTGAGCTCCACAGAAATTAGTTTTCACATGTGTAAAGTGGTTCCTGGCAGCTCTAACATTACAATAATTTCATATAATTTGCCAGTACCTGTTTAGCTTGAGTTCTTCCAGGAAAAAAATAAAGAGTATGAGAGGAAGGCTTTCATGCAGGCAGTTTATTCGGGGATGTGACACCAGGGAACAAGAATGGGCATTCAGTGAGGGTTAAATGGGAAAAGAGGGGAAGATAACACACGCACATGACATTGAGCTGCTTATGGCTGTGCCCAAGTGTAGCTTCATCGTACGAGGCTCTCCTGCGTATTGCTGTGCAGAATACATCTCGGAATGTTTCACCCATAGGTGAAAAGAGCATTTAATACCAGTTCCATCCCTGCACTAGCCAAGTGTTAACCCACAGGTAAGACTGGCATATAAAATACAGGATCCCCATGGGGCCCCTGGGTGGCTTAGTCGGTTGAGCGTCCAACTTCAGCTCAGGTCATGATCTCATGGTTCGTGAGTTCGAGTCCCACGTTGGGCTCTGTGCTGACAGCTGGGAGCCTGGACCCTGCTTCGGACTCTGTGTCTCCCCCTCTCTCTGCCCCTCCCCCACTCATGCTCTGTCTCTCTCTCTCTCTCAAAAATAAATAAACATAAAAAAAAAATACAGGACCCCCCCCCCGTTAAATTTCAATATCAGATAAACAACTATTTTTAGTATAAGCATGTCCTAAATGTTACATGGAACATATTTATCCTAAATAGTTAATCCTGGTTTTTCAGAAATTCGAATTTAAGGGGCACCTGGGTGGCTTAGTCAATTAAGCATCCAACTCTTGGTTTCGGCACAGGTCATGATCTCATAGTTCATGAGATCGACATGATGTCACATGAGAAGTGACATAAGGCACAAAGATGTATCTTTAGGGATTAGACAAAATAACCAATATGGGCGTGTTTTATAATACGAGGTGATATTGTCATCCTCCTCTTCCTCATCCTCATCATGATCATTGCCTTGTTTTAAAATTTGGTTGTCTTAAATATGTAGACAACTTATAAAACTCAACACCCAGGAAGCAAATAATCCAATTAAAAAATCATCAGGAGACATGAATAGACATTTCTCCAAATAAGACATCCGGATGGTCAACAGACACATGAGAAGGTGCTCAGCATCACTCGTCGTCAGGGAAATGCAAATCAAAACCACACAAGAGACAGGTGTTGGTGAGGATGTGGACAAAAAGGAACTCTCCTGCGCCGTTGGTCAAAATGCAAACTAATGCAGGCACTGTGGAAAACAGTATTGAGGGCAATCTAGTCATTGCGCTACTGGGTATTTACCCCCAAAATACAAAAACACTATTTTGAAGGGACACATGCATCTCTATGTTTATTGCAGCACTATTTACAGAAACCAAATTATGGAAGCCGCCCAAGTGTCCATCAACAGAGGAATGGATAAAGAAGATGTGGTATAGTTATAAAATGGGTCATTATTCAGCCATGAAAAGAATGAAATCTTGTCATTTGCAACGACATGGATGGAGCTAGAGTATAATGCTAAGTGAAATAAGTCAATCAGAGAAAATCAAATACCCTATGATTTCACTCATATGTGGAATTTAAGAAACAAAACAAGCGAGCAAAGGAAAAAGAGAGAGAAAGCAAGAAACAGACTCTTAACTATGGAGAACAAACGGATGGTCAGCAAAGGGGAGGCGGGTGAGGGGATGGGTGAAACAGATGATGGGGATTAAGGAGGGCACTTGTGATGAGCACCGGGTGATGTATGGAATCCTTGAATCACCATATTGTACATCTGAAAGTAATATAACACTGTACGTTAACTGCACTGGAGTTAAAATAATAAAAAAATAAAAATAAAATTTGGTTGTCTTGCTAGGAGCAGATTATTCAAACTGCAAGTTATCCATCAATAATAGTAAACTACTTGGCTGAAGGAAAATGAACAACAAAATGTCTCAAGTTTCTTTGGGCTTTCAGATTGGAGCTCCCAGCCTATTCGTCTACTCAAAATCCTTTCGCATGTACGGTTGGTTTGGCTGGTCCAAATTGATTTGCTCTGAGAAAGCATGCTATTTTTCTGCTTGCCAGGCAATTTTCGTATCATACTTTTTACTTGGAATGGTGAGCTTGTGTGAAGAGGCCTCCCAGCGTGCGCGTAGGAAACAGGAGAAGCTTCGGTAAATAGAAGTCTCTTCCTTTGTTGTCTCTCCGGCCTTCAGTGAGTGCTCCTTCCATTCAGTCTTGGAGAAAATAAATGAGTAGCCTTTTCCTGCAAATATACAGCCATCAGTATCCAGTCAATTTTCGGATGATTCCCCGCTCCCCATATATTTCTGAATTCATTACATTCTTCTGTTGCAGCCACTATTTTCTCAAAGCGTATGACATAGATTCCTGTAGAAGGACACCTTTACTCTCTGGCCTTGGACTTCATTCTCCCAGAAAAACTGTCATTCCCTTATTTTTTTTTTTCCTTGCGAGGCTTGTACATGGTTCTTTTAGGGACCTCCCCCCCCACCCCAAAATTCTCCAGTACTTTACCTCCTCTACAGAAGTATGGCTTTTTATCATCATGATCTGAAAACCCTCCCTTATCTGCTACTTGAAACATCTATGCCGTGTTTGGGGGTATAAGGGGCATTGGGTAATAAGGACACGTCTTTTCTTTTTAATTGGGAACTTGTTTTCAGTAGTCAAGCAGAATCAACTATAGATTCATTATGTGTATTTAAAATTCAGATCTAATTTCATAGATAACCTAGAAAATATTCACTGTAGAAGATAAAAAAAAATCCAATTATTACACAGCATCTGCCCTGAGCCAATAGACTTTGCAACATACATATTGCCAGTAAAATGTCTTTTCTAGACACTGTTACATATTTCTGCATTGATTGTTATTTAATCATCAATGAATTATACCCCCCAAAGTAATTTGTTTTAGTGAGAGATTGTTGGCCTTTGATGCAATAATTATGCCATTTCATCGTAAGGAATCTATTTGATACAATTTTAAGCTAGTATGTCCATTAATTATGTCAGCTTATTACCATATCCTATCAGCCTGGATTCAGCAATGAAATTCGAGTGTATTTCGTGACTAGATGGATATAAGACTACAAGAGCAGACCCACACGTAACCATATTCCACACTGCTTAGCATCCGGCAACTCATCAATGCCCGTTAACGCTTGGGTATTCTGGAAATGAATGCACAGCTATTGTGCGGTAGCACATTTTCTAAATCACTGCAGTATAAACTAAATGAGCACTTTAAAACAACTCAATAGGTTTTTGGATTCCAAATCTGCAACGCCAGCCCTAGTCTCCGGCCAAGGAACACAGCAGGCTGAGACCGGGCTGCTCTGTCGGTGCGGCACAGTGTTAACACGGATTTCTGGGGGCTGCAGCCTTGAGTCTTCCGTCCAGGATGGAAAACCATGGCCTCTCCCTTTGGCTGCCTCAGAAGCTCTCAACTATCAGTATTCTTAATACATCTGCAAATGGGTTTATTGTTTACATGCCATCCCTTAGCTTTTCAAAACTTAGCACCACAGCATGAACATATGTTCATATTCTTAAACATTCCCCCAGAGCAAGAATTTGAACAGTTGTCTAGTATTCCGTCATATAGATTCCATATGTTCTTTTTTTCCTTTCTTGGGACCAACTCCTAAAAGTGACACGTCAGGCTCTTTGAGCTTTCCGTATACTGTGACAAACTGTCCCTCAGAAACATTTCACTAATTCGTATCTAAACCAAAAGTCCTTGCAATTATGAACCATCTTTAGTCCCGTCAACCAAGATAATATTTTAAAAAGCCAGGAGTTCTAGAATAAAAGGAGCCGCCTTCCCAAGGCTGAAGCAGTACACAATTCCATTGATTCCAAAAACTTTCCGAAGAGACATCATTGTAATGATGGCTTCCAGGTCCACTCCTGCTACTGAAGCTTATCTCCAGGGAAGAAGGCAGCCATGTAAACCGGTCATAGAAAGTCGCTAAGAGAATGTATACTTAAATGCTCTGGGGATTCCAGGGATGGAATTGATGTTGGAGGAGGTCATCGAGAGGATGTGACCACCGATGGCCTGTGAGCTGGACCCTGGCAATCAGAGGCTTCTCACCCCCTCCTGTGTCCTTGAGATAGTGATGTGTTGAGACCATCTGGACGGTATATGTGACAGAACCCAGTTAAGGTGTCTGTATAAACTTTTAAGATTTGGCAGGTGGGTACAGACATCTATTTGTTTTGTGGCCACCCAAGTTAAGCTTCCCATGTACATCCTCTTGCTTATTAAAAGCAAGGAGCTTCATTAGGAGCTTCATTCCTAGCATTCAAGGCCACATTGTTCTTTTGTACTTAAACTCCCTCTATGTGAAAAAAAAAAAATTACTATAACCAGCTCTTTATCTGGAACTTTTTTTAAAAGACTGGCTTTTCTTCCATTTTCAAGCCTATCAAATCATGAATGGGCCCATCATGACTAGTTTGACTTCTTCCAGAGCCATTGGCAAAAGTGCCCCACCCGAGTCTGGGCCAAAGTACCCATTAATCCTACACATCTTCTGCCTTGATGAATAATTTGTGATAGAATTTAGTGTCCATTTTAAAGGTAAGGAGATTATCCCACTGGGACCGAATTAGTGGGCTTGAGTTCTATCAGGCCAATACATCAATAAAATCAGTCAATCATGCTGGCCAGAGAGAAATCTCTGTACTTCTATCTTTCTCATTTTGCTTTTAGCTTTCAGACATAATAAATATACAGCAGTAAAGAAACTGAGCACTCAGTTGACCTTTCAATCATTGACTTATCAAGTATGTATCAAACAGCTACTATGTGTCAGACAGTGTTTTTAGTCACTAGGGAGCCCACATTGAACAAGACAGACAAGGGACTTACTTTCCTGTAGTTTAAATTCCATTTGGGAGACATATATGACCAGCAAATTGAAAGACTAAATATACAAACAGGCAATTATATACAAAAATAGAATTTTGACCCATAACATGCAGCAACTTGCCCAGGAAACCAGCTTCTAATCTCCAATAAGCAGCCCAGAAAGTCAGCCTGCTATAAGTCAAGACTTGTAGGAAGTCAGACTGCTATCTCTAGTAATTGCCCCCCCCCAAATGGCCAGGACTTAGTAACTGACAACATCCCTGATTTTGCCCCCACTTCCAACTAAGGACCAACCAGAAAAAAACAAATATGCACCCATCACCAATCACATAGGATGCCTGGCTTTAGGTTGCTATCCAGCAACTCCCCCGTGCCAACAGCTTCCAGTCTGGCCATACCCGAAGTCTTTCACTTTTTCCATCATAAAGCTTCCCCATTTCTCTCTCTGCCTTTGAGTCCCTGCCAAACACAAGCGATGGTGGCTGACATCTTTGCTCTAGAAAACTCTGAATGAATAGCCTTTGCTTCTCTCATTTGGTCGGGCTTCATTTATCTCCTCAAAACAGATAAGTGATCAAGACGATTCCATAATGATAACTTCTTTGAAGAAAACACATTTGGACGATGCCATCAAGGTGACGCCATTTAGGGACAGGGGATAAAAGTGGGCGGCCAGGGAATGATTCATTGAGGTGGGGTTTGAGCTGATCTGAATGACAATAATGAAAGAACTTTGTGAAAATCTGATTCAGAAACTTCCTGGCAGAGGTAATAGCATGCCCAAAGCCCACAAAGCAGGAATAAATCGGCACGTTTAAGAAACCAAAAGGTCAGTGGTCGCCATAACCTGGTGAATGAGGAAAGCAGTTGAAGTCAGAGAGGCATTTGGGAGCCAGGTTATAGAGGGCCTGTTGGCCCTTAATGACTTTGGGTTTTATTGTAAGAACTATGGGAAATCACTCCAGGGTTATATGCATGAGAAGAATATGACATGATTTGTATTTGTAAAACATAATTCAAGCTGTGCATAGAGGTAGACCATTTAGGAGGCTTTTACAATGATTCAGGAGAGAGATCTCTGCCTTTGAGTCCCTGCCAAACACAAACGATGGTGGCTGACATCTTTGCTCTAGAAAACTCTGAATGAATAGCCAGAAACTGGCAGCGATTAGGATATATTTTGAAGGAAGAGCTGACAGACACAAACATCTACCACAATGGATGTACAGGATGAGGAAGAAACATGAGTCAGGACTGAGTTCTAACTTTTTGTGCGCATATGGTTTGTTTGGCTTGATCCGCTGGTTGGATGATGATACATCATTTACAGAGACACTTAAGACTGGATTTCAAGTAGGCTCCAGCCATAGGGAGTAGAGTGGCAGGATCAGGACTTTTAATTTGGTCGTGTTAAGTTTAAGATACCATTGGATATCCGAGTAGAAAGTTCATTATAATAGTTTAGTGCTCAGTAAATGTCTCAGAACTGAAAGAGGTGGGTTCTGCCATCTAGTGGCTGTGTGACTTTGGGCAAGTTACTTCACCCCTCTGAACCTCTTTCTTTATTGTTACCAGTTTATCAGGGGAGTGTAGGGGTTATCTGTTGAAGTTCACAATTACTTTCTTCAGTTTAGGACTTACTGTATCATGCCCTGGATTTTCTACATACATTAAGTGTAATTCCTAGAAGTTAATGATACTGCGATTTTATCTTTTTCTTTTTGGGAGATGTTAGAAAAGCTGCATCATCGACCGCGAACCAGTCACCATTTTAAACCCGAAGCCCTTGGTACTCCTTGTTACATCACGAAAATATCAACCTCTTTCCAAGGGCAGCGTTACAGGAGAGAAACGGACCAACCAGCTATTGATTGATCTAAAATTTCTTGCTGACCCTGACATTTTATAGGGAAACCTGTGTCCTTTTGACCCTTTAATTCTAGGGCTATAAATTCTTGGAGCATTCTGGACTTCCAAGGTCCAGAGACATGTAAGGGTAAAATGCTTATCAAATTTGGGGAGATAATGTTACTTAGACAATCATGGTATATCTGTTTGTCAGGGACTAGCTGAATGATTGATTTCCCTAGGGACTAGTTGAAGCAAAAGAAACATTTCTGCAGACAACCTGTCCAAAGTGGGAAGATTTGGTACAGTTACTTCCTTTTGAATATAGTAAAACTTTTATTAAAACATTCCCATTGGAGTGCCTGGCTGGCTCAGTAGGTTAGGCATCCGACTTCAGCTCAGGTCATGATCTCACAGTCCGTGGGTCTGAGTCCTGCATCGGGCTCTGTGCTGACAGCTCAGCCTAGAGCCTACTTCAGATTCTGTGTCTCCCTCTCTCTACCCCTCCCCCACTCACGCTCGCTCGCTCTCTCTCTCTCTCTTTCAAAAATAAACATTAAAAAAAATTTTAAAAACATTCCCATTAATATTAATGGATTATGATATGAATTTTTTGATAATAATAGATAATAGGTACTGATAATTACTATTTTCCAGGTACTACACTAAAGCAGTTTATGTGCATTCTCTCATTTAATCCAACTCTTTGAGATAGACACTATTGTAATGTCCATTTTACATGAGGAACTTGAAGCTTTGGAACATTCGGTAACTAGTCCAAGGTCACTGGGCTGGTTAGCGGTGGGGCCATGATTGAAATCGTGCTATTGCCTTGGTATTGTCCATACATACCTGCCAAACTGCCAACCTCTTTTTATTTTTATTTTTTCACTTACTTCTTGCTCCCCGCCAGTCACAGTCCTCATTAATGCTGTGCGAAATTCTTTTTAGGTCTTGACCACATTTACAAACAATGGGAAGGGGGAGCTGGAATTGTGCCATTTCCTGGATTCTTTTGTCAAATAAAGGAATTGTTGGCCATCTGTTTGAGAAAGATTCAGGATTCAAATCCTAGTCTCCTGACTCCAAAGCGCAATGCCCTTTCTACTATAACATCCCACCTGCAAGAAGTTAACAAATTATGGTTTCTTTTATTCACTAAAGAGGTTATTTGGAGGCGTGCCTGGTTCGGTTGGTTAAGCGTCTGACTTGGGCTCAGGACATGATCTCACAGTTCCCGAGTTCAAGCCCCACATTGGGCTCTGTGCTGGTAGCCTAGAGCCTGTTTCAGATTCTGTGCCCTTCCTCTACCTCACTCTCTGTCTCTCTCTCTCTCAAAAATAAATAAACATTAAAAAAATTATAAAAAAGAGGTTATTTGGCTTTTGTTGGCTGGCTTAGGAGCCTATCCTTCATCTGGAACATTCTTTCTATGGTAGCTTACGTTTTGCATTATGAAAAACCCATACAGAAACCAACTTTTGGAAAACAATGGAATGTTGCCTATATGATGAAGAAGCATCTTTCTCACACATACATATTTCTGCCCACTTGTGCATATATACATCCAGAGGCTTTGATTCCCCCAGCTTTGTAGTTGGTGGTCACTGCTTTCGAAAAATGGACCGCTTTTTGCTCAATTCAATTTATTTTCAAAGCATGAATTAAATGTGAGGGCTATGCATTATGGAACCAAGAGGAATAAAGAATAAGGTTAGCAACTAGGCTGTATCTTTTGCTGTCTGCAAAGTCGTTCCCTGTTCTCCATGCCAGTGAAGTCAATGGAATGTTCATTGCTTCAAGCATTTTGGTCAAGACCCTCATCTGGTACAAACAGCCTGAGATTATGTGTCTGTAATTCCCCCTTTAAATGAATGCCATTCTGTCCACATGGTTGCTTTGATCATTTCTTAAGCTGAGGCCCCTTCCCTCAAGGGGTGGAGGCCTTCTTGAATGTCTTCCCAATATTTTACCTCTGCCCTGACAGGCCATCAGTTCTTGTGTTGACATCTCTATTTTATACCTTTCCTTTCCCCCATATAACATTGGCACACTTGCATTTCCTCTTAGGAAACATTTTGAGACGGGGGTGTGGCAGATGTCTCATTAGACTTCCAGGTGGACAAAGAAAGTTGTTTAGAAAAGAGTAAATGCACGTTCGTGTGTATCAATGTGCGTAAATGAAAAGTAAGAGAGAATTTCTCCGGTAAGTCCATGGTGGAAACCTTAGCAGGGTAATGGCTGTATTTGTGGCTTTCCAGTCTCAACAATGTGATCAATTCCTTTACAAAGCCTCCCCTGAACTTTTAACCACATGCGTGCCTTCTTTATGCTTTCGGGCTTCTCTGTCCCCCACTGAGACCAGCCTCTATCATGACAATTAGCAGTTTATTATTGTAGTCTAGCTTTTGCTTCATTCTCTGAAATTGTAACTAACAGACCATCAAGTTGACTGCAAACCTGTTTTTCATGGTTTCTCCCTTCATGCATGATGAAATATTTCAAACATGACAGCTAGTAATGATTGACCACACTTCCATAATGCTCTGTATCAGAAACTTGTAAGTTCTCTTCATGCATTAATGTGTCTCACCAGTTCTACCAAGGGACACGTTGCTTCTGATTTTCCCCGTTTGAAACAATATTGCAACAGAGAGCCAACATGTCTCCTAGGTCACGTGTGCGAGAATTTCTGTCTGATATCTACCTAGGAATGGAATTGCTGAGTCATGCTCTACACTAGATATTGCACATTCTTGTCTGAGGTGATTACGCTGATTTACCGTGACACTGACCTTCTAAGGGAGTCGTTTCTTTTATGAATCCTCAACAAAATTGGGATCATCTCGTCTTTAAAAATTCCAATCTTACTGCCAACTCTCCTGCTTACGTGCCGGCATCAGAACCCTGTCCCTGGCACCTAACACCGAGAGCCTATATTTAGTACAGAAAGTGCTGTGGACAGAAATAAGCCCGCTGACCCAATCAGAGGAGGAAAGCAGAGACTCGGAGCACGGTGAAGGAATGCTTTCATCAGTGTTCTTGCAAGAATGGGTGCCCGATGGACAGGCACACTGGGCCAGTTACAGCAGGCGATTTATCTCCTAGCCTGTAAGTCCCTCCCCTGGTTCCTCATTGGCTGAGGACTACAGAGGTTACAGCCTTACCCGCATGTCGCCTGTGCGCGTGTAAGACAAAAAGTAGTCTGGTTGGAACAAATGGACATTCCCTGAGGTGACGCAGGGACTTCAGTTCCTTGGCGCACACTCATTCCAAAGTCCATGAAAATAAGCCCACAAAAGAACCAGGGGAAGAACCAGGAAGTGAAGTGTCTAAGGGTTTGGGACTCCATTGTGGTGGGGGGGGGGGGGGGTCGTACATTTTCCAATAGGTTGTAAACCTATCGCTAATTACACAGCACAGCTTTTATTCGGCACTTCTGAAAAGGAATCATCTCCCTTCTCACAATGCTATTCTGACTTTACTCTCTCTTTGATGTGCTATTTTTACATGAGTTTTGTCAAAATGCTCATTCTCCACCTTTACAGTTTGGTTTTGTTGTTGTTGTTGTTTTGTATCTTATGTGAGAAATCATTCTCTATCTTGAGCTCCTAGGGATATTCTAATACATTCTCTTCTTAAAGAATTTTGAAATTTTGTTTTTCCCTTTACTTCCTTAACTCATGTGGAACTGATTCTCACGCATGGTGTGAATGCAATTTTGTAGTTTTCTCATTTGAATAACCAATTTTCCCAGTGCCATTCACTGGTGCCCATCGTTTCCGTTGATGTTTACTGTCACCCTTCTCATTGAGCAAGTGTTAATATACATGTTCTTAGGGCTTTATATGGTATCCTTTCATCTGCTCGTTCATTCATTCATTTGTTCACCAAATATCAGGAAACTACTACACCAAAATGGGCAAAAGTCTTTATCTTCTTAGAGCTTAAATTCTTGGACCAGAGGTGAGACAAACTATATAAAATATATAAGAGAGAAGGATATCATATAGTGGGCATTTATTTTTTCAAAGTTGTTTTTGTTTTACAGATACTTCACATTCCCATATGAATTTTAGAAATAGCTGGTTTCTACAAAATATGTGCTAGATTTTTTTGGTTGAGATTGCTGTAAATCTCTAGATCCGCTTGGACATAATTGACATCTTAACAATATCGATCATGACACAATATCTGAAATAGAGTAGGCTATATATCTGCATATGCATAAATACGTATATATGTGTGTATACATATGTACATATGCATATGTATATATATGCATGCATATATATATAATTATACTTGTAAATATTTGAAATGCATCAGAACACTTAATGATAGCTTAGAAAACATGAAGTCTTTTGACCCTTTGCTTTACTAGTGTGTGCATTTGTAATATATAATTAATATATTCATATCATCAAACGTTCAGCTTCAAACAAGTAAATAGTGTGGCATTTTCAAACTTATCCATTTTTTTTAAATTTTTTAATGTTTATTTTTAAAAAAAAAATTTTTTAACGTTTGTTTATTTTTGAGACAGAGAGAGACAGAGCATGAACAGGACAGGGGCAGAAAGAGA
The DNA here is from genome assembly GCF_027475565.1 of Acinonyx jubatus. Classification (NCBI taxonomy): domain Eukaryota; kingdom Metazoa; phylum Chordata; class Mammalia; order Carnivora; family Felidae; genus Acinonyx; species Acinonyx jubatus. The sequence goes on from NC_069389.1 coordinate 113,977,528, forward strand.
GAGAGACACAGAATCCGAAACGGGCTCCAGGCTTTGAGCTGTCAGCACAGAGCCCGATGCGGGGCTCGAACTCACGGACCATGAGATCATGACCTGAGCCGAAGTCGGACGCCCAACCGACCGAGCCATCCAGGCGCCCCAATGTTTATTTATTTTTGAGAGAGACAGAGACAGAGCATGAGCAGGGGAGGGGCAGAGAGAGAGGGACACACAGAATCTGAAGCAGGCTCCAGACTCTGAGCTGTCAGCACAGAGCCTGATGTGGGGCTCGAACTCACCAGCTGTGAGATCATGACCTGAGCCGAAGTTGGAAGCTCAACCGACTAAGCCCCCCAGGCACCCCCTTATTTATCCATTTATAAAACATTTATAAAAATGTTACTTTTAAAAAAAGAATTATGTTCCATCATTGAAATCTTTTGTTGTTGTTGTTGAACACCTGGCTACATTTCAATTGAGCCAGGTCGAAACTTTTGCCTCGATTTTTGCCAGTCTTTGCTTCATTTTAAGTATAAACCTTCTTGAGGTTGTAACATGAAACACCTAATTAAAATGCAATAGTCACTTTTGCCAGACTGCATTTTTCTTATCTTTTACGGAATTTGAAACATACCGGGCACACACACATCAAAAATCCATATTATGAGAAAACACGCGTTTGCTGTGGTGATTACTTTTTCAAAAGACAGTTTCTGGCAGCTGCAGGCACTCACACTTTTTACAGCAGCCTCACAGCAATTTTGCTCTCATCAGAAATACAAACCTTGTCTGGGAAGAAATGAGACTGCTTATTCTATAAGCCGAGCAGAAATTGTGCATAGAAAAGAGTGTTTCCCCTTGTTTAAAAAAAAAGAAAGAAAGAAAGAACAGGCCCAAGGTGGAATCACTTGGCCCCAAGACAGTAAACCAAGACTTAATTGCAGTTTCAACCTCTCCCAGAAGTAGAATTTTAAACCAATCAGTCTGGAATTTTCTGATCAGCTCTAGTGAGGAAATCTGCATGATGAGACCCCCTGCACTTCCCCTGAAGGGAAGGCGGCTGTGCCTGAAACAGTCCTTTCTTTTCTTTTGCCAATAGCTTCCCTGTCTCTCCCCATTTCTGCCTATAAAACCCTTCCATTTTGTACAGCTCTTGGAGCCCCTCTCTGTTTGCCAGTGGGATGCTGCCCGATTCATAAATTGTTGAATAAACCCAATTAGATCTTTAAATTTACTCGGTTGAATTTCGTTTTTTAACACCCTCAAAGTACGTGCTAATTGTTAAGGCAAGATCTTCTTTTTAATGTTTATTTATTTTGAGAGAGAGAGAGAGAGAGAGAGAGAACACAGGGGAGGGGCAGAGAGAGGGAGACAATCCCAAGCCCCCATGCGGGGGCTCAATCTCCAGACCAGGAGATCATGACCTGAGCCGCCATCAAAGAGTGGATAGACGCTCCACCAACTGAGCCACCCAGGTGCCCCAAGGCCTTTTTATATTTAAGATTTTTCTCTCTCTCTCTTTTTTTTCTGGGGTGCCCGGGTGGCTCGTGGCTTACAAGTTCGAGCCCTGTGTCAGGCTCTGTGCCGACAGCTCAGAGCCTGGAGCCTGCTTCGGATTGTGTGTTTCCTGTCTCTTCCCCTCCCCTGCTCGCACTTTGTCTCTGTCTCTCTCTCTGTCTCAAAAATAAATAAACATTAAAATTTTTTTTCTTTTTTTTCAAGTTTTTATTTAAATTCCAGTTAACATACAGTGTTATGTTAGTATCAGGTGTAGACTTTAGCTATTCATCACTTACATACAACACCCGGTGCTCATCACAAGTGCACTCTTTTAAGATGTTTCTTAAAAGCCAATCACGTACCTAATAGAAAACAATCTATATTATTCTTTCATTTGACATGTTTTAGCTGAGTCCTTACTATGTAGCAGGTACTGAACTAAACACTGGGGACATCTTAGAACGTAAATCACAATCAAGACTTGCTTTCACAGGACTTAGCACAGAATCTAGTAGGGAAAGTCAGATGAATATATGATAAAAGACAAGTCAACCAGGTAAGCGATTGAATAAGGAAAGCATTGGAAACCGGTGAAGAAGAGAGAAAAACCACTGCAAATTTAGGGAATCAGAGAAGATCTCCCATAGAAGATGACAACTGATCTGAGATCTGAAAGATGGGAAGGTGTTGGAAGTCAAAGAATATTAGAGACAGGAAGTAAAAATGTTTCAGGCATAGAGAATAGCACATCCAATGTCCTGGGAAGTGTATAACATCAAACATGCTTGCAGAAATGCAAACACTATTCTATAGAAGATCACATATATTGTGATTGAACAATGATGGGCTTGAAGTTGAAAAAGTGCCCAGATCTAAATCATGGGTGGCTCTTGACGTCATGTGAAGGAGTCTGGGTTTTTTATATAGGCAGTGGGGAACATCATGTGATTTCATAATGGAAGTGACTTGTTGAGCATTAAATTTTAGATCATGCTGGAAGCTCTTTGGTGGATGGATTATAGTGGAACATGAATGATATAAAGTCTTTTAAGGGATGAATAAAAATGAAGTGGGTGGAATAGACAAAAGTATACTAGGAGTGCAGAATATAGGGTATATTCAAGATGTATTAAATTGAAAGAATAAGGGCACCAGAGTGGCTCAGTCGGTTAAACTGAGTCCGATTTAGGTTCAGGTCATGATGTCACAGTTGGTGGGTTCGAGCCCCGCGTCGGGCTCTGTGCTGACAGCTCAGAGCCTAGAGCCCGCTTCGGATTCTGTGTCTCCCTCTCTCTCTGCCCCTCCCTCACTTGTGATCTGCCTCCCTCTCTCTCTTTCAATATAAATAAACATAAAAAAAATTTTAATTGAAAGAATGTGTGTGTGTGTGTGCGTGTGCGTGTGTGTGTGTGTCTGTGTGTGTGTTGGATGCTGGAAGTGAGAAAAAGAGGGTCTCTATAATGAACTACAGTTTCTTCACATGGGTTACTGGATACATAGTCTTGCCATTCACCAGTTTTGAGGACAAAGTTTTTTAAACAAGAGAGAGAATCTCAGGCAGGCTCCATGCTCAGTGGGGAGCCTGATGCAGGACTCAATCCCACAACCCCGGGATCATGACCTGAGCTGAAATCAAGAGTCAGACGCTCAACTGACAGAGTCACCCAGGCTCCCCAAGACCAGTTTTGTGATAAAGATATGACGAACTTGGTCTTAGCCACTTTGAGTTTAAGGTGCTCGAGACATTCAAACGGAGACATGCCATAAGTTTTCAGGAGTTTTGAAGTTGGGACAAGGAGCTGGACTGCACACAAACATTTGAGAAGAATCATAAATTTGGTGACCAAAGCTATTGGAAGGTGTGATGTCATTTAGGCAGTATATAGGATGAGAATTAACAGAAGGGGGTCCTGGAGTGAGACCAAAAACAATTCCAACATTTAAGGGATATGATGAAGGAGAGGAATTCATTTGAAAGCAAAGATGAAAAAGAAGTCTTATTTATTTTCTACTCCAGTGTCTCTCTTTTACTTCCTTTCCTTCCTGTAGATAGCCCAGATCATGATTTAGCCATGTAGAGTATTCTTTTATGGCATGTATTTTTTTTTTTAGTCTTTCAATTACAGAAAAAAAGTACAATTTGCTCAATTACAGATAAAACAATATATCTTTCTGAAATTTGCCGTTTTGTACATCATCCCTTTTACCATTTATTTTTGTGAATACATACAGACCTCATTCATTTTATTTTTTCTATTTTTAAGCATTTTTTAAATGTTTATTTACTTTTGAGAGAGAGAGAGAGACAGAGCATGAGCGGGGGAGGGGCAGAGAGAGAGAGAGAGAGAGAGAGAGAGAGGGAGGGAGACACAGAATCTGAAACAGGCTATGAGCTGTCAGCACAGAGCCCGGCGTGGGGCTTGAACTCATAAACCACGAGATCATGTCCTAGGCCGAAGTCAGACACTTAACCAACTGAGCCACCCAGGCACCCCAGATTTGCTTTATTTGTACAGACACATGACAGTTGAATTATCCAGTCTCCTATCAATGGTTGCCAGTTTTTTGCCAACACAAGCCAGACTTCTTTATCTCCTGTTGTATATGTGAGTTGTATAAGAGTTTGGTTTCTCTGGGGTATCTAATTCGATGTGGAGTTCTTGTATCACAGAGCATATGCATTTTAAGTGTCCCTAGCTACTGTCCCTAGCTGTCCCTAGCTACTCGGAAATTATTTTTCCGAGTGGTCTTCGCCAACTTACGTTCCTAACAACATCATTTGACAGTTACCTTTTTCTAACACCTTTCAAAAATCATTGGAGTTGCATATTAATGTTAGTTAATCTAATGAGTACAAAAGTTTCTAATTTTTATTTTTTACTTCACATTTACTTAATTATTAGGAGATGGATCTTTTGTATATTCAATGATTTTTGTTGCTTCTATTTTCGGTTGCTTATACCTGCTGATCGATTTATGTTGTTTGTCCTTTTTTTGATTCCTGTGTGTTCTTTACATACTTTTAGTACTAATGATATGGCCATATATATTGCATATATCTCCCACTCTGTGGCCATCTTTAATTTGATTTATGGTATATTTGGGGGGATGGTGGTGTTATTTTAAGAACGTCTTTATTACTCCAAGGATATAAATGCATATTATATATTCTCATTTAGTTTTTTAAAGTCTTATTATTTTCCTGTGTGGTCTTTAATCTCCCTTAGAATTTATTCTTTGCATGAGGGGTGGAAACAAGTTTTTCCAATGTGGAAAATCAGTTGTTTCTCCACCAAGTTCACAAATATGTCTGGATATGATTCTGGGCTTTCTCTTCTGCTCTATTTTATCTATTTGTATCGGCTTCACAGTCTTACTTGTTGATAAGACACGTGTCTCTCATCTTTGTTCCTTCCCCATCTCAGAAATATCTTCAATGGCCTTTATATCATGAGTGACATGAATTTCTCCAGGAACGCAATGAGATCTATCCCTAAATGTCACAGGATACCACCAAGGCCTTTCACTGATATCATAAAATGGAAGAATTGGTGTAATAGATAAAAATAGTGTGTTACAGTACAGTTTCCAAGAAAACCTTGCTCACGTGATGTTGATAATGAAAGCTGATATCAAGGAGACACTCACGTGTGCCCTTTGGTAAGAGCCTCACGTACAGCATCACCTTTAACCTTCACCGCAATCCTGTCCGATACGATTCTCCTAGGTCCCACGTCCTTAGCATGGAGTCCAGTCATCTCGTAGTCAGAGGTAGAAATGCCGAATCTCAGCGTTGTTAGCCTGGAAGACTTGGTGCCCACTTTTTGCAAACCTCCCTGTTTCTTCTTCATCTTCCTGGGGCCAACTGCTTTCCTCAAAGCCTGTTACTGGAAAACAGACTTAGGAAACCACTGTGCATAGTTCCACATAGTGGCTTCGGTGCAGAGCCTCTCAGGAAAACTACTTTCCAGGAGTGTGACTTCTTCATTTTGGTAGGGACAAAGCCGTCCGTTGTGCTGTAGGCAAATCCGGTAGAATCTACAGTATGGATCAAATGTCATCGGCGGATGCATACAAACTCAACAAACGCTACTCAGTACATGTCTTTCCTTGGCAGGGGATCTGACCAAAAGCATTTGGACCATACCCTGTATCGTCTGTGGAAATCCAGTCGTATTGTATTTTCTTGCTACATCTTATAAGAAACATTGAGAAATAAATCACTTCAGATTTCTGAGCCCAACTCTCAAGGTCTGTCTGGATGCAGTGAGACTTGATCGTGTGACTTCAAACTTCGGGATGGTCCTGTCAGTAGCTGAACTGGTAGGCAAAGAGCTAGTGCAAAAATAATTTATATGGAGGGGCGCCTGGGTGGTCCGGTCGGTGAAGCGTCCGACTTCGGTTCAAGTCATGATCTCACGGTTGGTGAGTTCGAGCCCCACGTCGAGCTCTGTGCTGACAGCCTGGAGCCTGGAGCCTGCTTCGGATTCTGTGTCTCCCTCTCTCTCTGCCCCTCCCCTGCTCATGCTCTCTCTCTCTCTCTCTCTCTCTCTCAAAATTAAACATTAAAAAAATTTAAAGAATAATATATATGGAAACCAAACAACACAGAACATAGATAGCAAAGAAGATGTGTTGTGTTTAGAGAAGTGTGGTGTATGGTAAGGTAAGACCCCATACCAAAAAAGGATTCACCATACGCCTTTTTTTTTTTTTTAGAGAGACAGAGAAAAACTTTTTCTTTCAATTTTTTAATGTTTATTTTTGAGAGAGAGAGAGAGAGACACAGATAAAGCATGAGCAAGGGAGGAGCAGAGGGAGAGGGGGACAGAGAATCCCGAGCAGGTTCCAGGCTCTGACCTGTCAGCACAGAGCCCCACACGGGGCTTGAGCTCACGCACTGTGAGATCAAGACCTGAGCCGAAGTCGGACGCTTAGCCGACTGAGCCACTCAGGCGCCCCTAGAGAGAGAGAGAATCTTAAGCAGGCTCCATACTCAACACAGAGCCCCATCCCGTGACCCTGAGATCATGACCTGAGCCAAACTCAAGAGTCAGACACTCAACCGACTGAGCCACCTAGGTGCCCCACTGTAGGACTCTTTTAAATAGAGACATCTTCTAGTCAAGCAGTGCTTCTAGAAATGTGATCCCTGACTACCTGCATCATAGTGGCCTGAGGGAGTTATTAAAAATGTAGATTCCTGGGTCCTTCCACAGACTAGCTCCCCAGGTCATTCTGAGGAATGTTTACGTTTGAAAATCACATCTAAATCAGAGAGCCACATTTAAATCAGATTAGTTTTGCAACAAAAAAAAATTATTTTCAGGGATACTTTATGGAGCCTTTTGTTTGTTTGGTTGGTTTTTGTTTTTGTTTTTGTTTGTGTTTTTGTTTTTGTTTTCCCCAAAAGGAGATCTTCTGTGCAACTCGGAGAGAACCCTCAACTTCTGGAACAATTGTTCATGGAATGAATTGTTCCCACGAGAAAAAAAGAGCCAGCCTTGGTTCTTTCCCTTCCCACACCCTCCAAAGTACACAGTTGTCTCTGCTTATGTAATTGACATTCCCTATAGTTTTAGGGATTTTTATTTTTATTTTTTTTTTATATTTTTTTTAACGTTTATTTATTTTTGAGACAGAGAGAGACAGAGCATGAACGGGGGAGGGTCAGAGAGAGGGAGACACAGAATCTGAAACAGGATCCAGGCTCTGAGCTGTCAGCACAGAGCCCGACGCAGGGCTTGAACTCGCGGACCGCGAGACCATGACCCGAGCTGAAGTTGGCCGCCCAACCGACTGAGCCACCCAGGTGCCCCTAGCTTTAGGGATTTTTAACAAGACTTTTCTTGCGACACTGTTACAGGATCCTTCTACAGGTCTTCCCGTGTTGAAATAATCCCATCAAGTCTACTAGAGACTTCTTGGGAACCCGGACTAAAATAGGGTACTATGCAACACGTGCACATGACCTCTGAGATCAGGACGCCACAAGAACACTGTCGGAGCAACGTTGTTTTGCGCAGAGTGAATCCAGCTTTCACCCGAGTTTCAGTCTCCATATGTGTTATTAATATGGTTGCTCCCATAGTCAAAATAGAATCACAAGCTAACCACAGGGTTAGGCTAAAGCAGGCAGCTACCGTGTGGTTTGGCATGTGTAGCTCCCGTGTGCATGCTTGCGTGCCTGTGTGTGGTGGGAGGAGTTGGTACCATCTTTGGATGGTGACGTAGGGATTTCCAGATGCTCCATGTGTATCGTGAATGCTCCAGTGAGCTGTGGGTTAGGAAGTGGCTGATAGCGTTCCTAGGATTCTATGTGCTTTATCTCGACTATGTGCACACTGGGGGTGGATTAGATGCGGAATCAGTACGCTGTCTGAGTCGTCACCATCTTGAGTGACAACAGAAGTGGGTTTACTCTGAAGCACAATGCAGCTTAAGCTTGAGAGCCTCTCACTTGGACTGGACCCTGTGAGCTCTGGGTGTGTCTGTTGTACGATGTTCAGCCTTGGAAGAGGAATTCAGGTTGCGATCAAGAAGCATTTCCATGTAAGCATTTCTGGTAAATAGCCGAAAGACATTTCCAAATTTTTAAGCTTCAGTAAGTTTCTCATTCTTAAAAAATGGCCGTGTTCATTTATACCTAATTTTCTATTTGTGTTCTTGTTTGTGCGTTTTCTAAAGAGAGCCACCAACTGTGTGACATTTGGGACCCACAAAACCTGGATTCCCCCTTAAAAAAAGCAAGTCGTAGTTTAAAGAGTTAATTTAAAAGACCAGGGTTTAAATGCAAGATCTATCAGTTAGAAGCCACATGACATAGTGGAATGCCTTTTTTTTTTTTTAATTTGAGTATAGCTGACATACAATGTGTCTTGTGACCTCACTTCCTTATCTTCAAAATGGGGATTGTAACGCTACACTCAAAGGATTGTTTGGAAGATTCTCTGAAGTATGTGTGTATAGGGCAATGACACATGCACACCGGGAAGGCCAATGAGTTGGCTGTGATGATCACAGCATTCCCACAAAGGAAGGTTCTGGTCACACCATAGCAGTTTAATGGGAAGAGCAGGAGTAACGCAGGAGAACCATCTGTGACTTATCGAATCCACGTCTAATATTTGTCAAATACATCCATGACAAATACATGTCAGATCTGGATGGGACACTGGGGAGCAAGGCATCTTGTGCAACAGCAGATCCCCAGCATCTAGCACATGGGTAGCATATGCAGTAGGTGATTACTACATGTTGCCAAATGCTTATTAAGGGAAGCTTCTTGCTCAAATTTTATGATATAGAGAGATACTGACCTACAGGGGTAAGCTATCAGAGAAGCACTTAGGCTGATGAGTAACACCTCCATTGGTTAGCAGTTATTTACAAATAGTATAGGTTTCTTAAAAATGTATGTGTCTAAAAAAAAAAATCTTTTTCTAAAAAGGGACGCCTGGGTGGCTCAGTCGGTTAAGCGTCCGGCTTCAGTTCAGGTCATGATCTCGCAATTCATGAGTTCGAGCTCCACGTCGGGCTCTGTGCTGACAGCTCAGAGCCTGGAGCCTGCTTTGGATTCTGTGTCTCCTTCTCTCTCTGTCCCTTTCCCGCTTGCACTCTGTCTCTCAAAAAAAAAAAAAAATTTTTTTTTAACGTATGTTGTCTACATTTCTATTGAAACAATGTGAACACCTAAGTAAGTTTTGAAAACCAGTCAAGGAGTCTGTTCTGAATGCTACGTGTCTAAACCCACAAACATATCGGATCAAATTCAGACGCTTGGCAATTCCCAACATACCCTCTATTCATGTGCCTTCCCTGAGACTACAACCTTTGTGAAAGCAGGTCTTATTAAGTTTTGTTTTTTACTTATTTTCGTCTGTCCTGTGATCCTTCCCCATCCCCTCCCGCCACTGTAACATGGGCTTAATGAATGGTCTCTTAAACCCTTAGTTTGTTATTGGCAATTTACTTTCAGTATCTGAGGAGGAAAAGCAAGACACTGATAAAATACATTCACCGTGATGGGCACTTTATAGATACAGGTAAACTTCACAAGAGTCCTGTGAGGCGGTTAAGTCTTTTCTGGTTGTAGAAGGATTAGAGCAAAAATAAGAAAATACGTTTCATTAAAGTGAAAAATGGCCGCTTGAGATTGAATGGCAACAGTGTGTATGTGTCTATGGGTGTGTGCATCGGTGTGTGTGCATATCTGTGTGCACGCGTACTTATGTTTTTTTAAGTTGACTTACTTTGAGAGAGAGATAGAGAGCAAGTGGGGGAGGGGCAGACAGAGAAGGAGACAGAATCCCAAGCGGGCTCCGCGCTGTCAGCGCAGAGCCTGATGCAGGGCTCAAACTCACGAACCATGAGATCATGACCTGAGATGAAGTCAAGAGTCAGATGCTTAACCAACTGAGCCCCCCAGGCGCCCCTGCACACATTTGGGCTTTTGATCAGGGGCCTCCATCTGATAGGGTCTCAAATGTTGCAGGTTGTATGATGCGTAAAGAATGAGAAAGTGATACTCGAAGGTATTAGAAAACCTTGAGAGGCAGCAAGCATATTTACTGCTGTTTTGTGCCAATCTCAGTCTTATTAAGCAATAGTGTGGTTGGACAAACCTTTGTGGTTCTTATTATGAGTGCAAGATACCCTTCCACAACGACCATCAGAAAACTTTGGAAAAGTAAAGGTTTATGACTTCCAGAACCTAGAAATTACATAGCACGCCAGGGGCCTCGTAGCAAGGTTGTAAGGAGACAGAGAGAGTGTGGGCACATACAGGCTGGAGGTTCTGCTTTTTATTGGGGTTGAGGGTAGGGGCCTAGGGTTTCATGCATGGGATCACCCTTTGTTGCTGAATTTAAAACCTAGTGGGAATTTAAAACGTGGGAGGGGGAAAAAAAGAAGTGGCCGAAATGGTCAGTTGTTAGAATCAACCAAGATCTCTAAAACAAAGGAGCCTGGTTTAGGGGAGGCCACCTGGCTCTTTATCTAGTGGTGCCTCTTTGCCATGGGTGCCTCTGTAATCCAAGCTGAAGTCAGGCACTTGCATTAGAAAAAAAGAAAACAACAACAACTATCAAGGCTTATGCTGCAACCACTGTTGTCGTGATTGATTCTGTCTATCGTTAATTGTCCAAAAATGGCGTTTGCTTTACTAGAATCCTAAAGCGAAATATATGGAAAGCACGAGGACACCATGAACCTATTACTTGGCAGTTGGGGTCACTCAAACACTGTCTTCTTGCTTGTTTTGTTTTGTTTTGTTTTGTTTTGTTTTGTTTTATAGTTTAGTTTTATTCCTACCCAGCCACACCTATGGCCACAGGTTATCACTCGTTTGTATTATTGCACCAGTGATCTAGTGAGCTGTTTTTCAACTCACTTGAGCTAACAGCCACTAAATATTTCTTAACATTCCCCTAGACAAACAGATCACCTTGTATAGGTGTCCACAACCATCAACAATGTTACATATCCTATCTTGAAAGTTTCACTTTAGGATTTATTTATGACTCTGGATTTTCTAGAATAGTTAGTGGATGTCAGTTGAAACATAGAAGACCACCACTCAGATCTACTCCCTCCACTTAAACTGACCTCTGATCGAAACAATTTGCGTATACCAAAAGAGACTCCGTGGGCACCTGGGTGGCTCAGTCGGCTGGGCTTCTGACTTTGGCTTAGGTCACGATCTCACGGTTCATGAGTTTAAGCCCCGTGTCGGGCTCTGTGCTGACAGCCTGGAACCTGCTTCGGACTCTGTGTCTCTCTCTCTCTGTCTCTGCTCCTCCCCCATTTGTGCGCTCTCTCTCTCTCTCTCTCTCTCTCTCTCAGAAATGAAAAAACATTAAAAAAATTTTTAAATCAACAAAAAAAATAAAAAACAAAAAAACCACCAAAACTAAATATAAAATAAAAATAAAAGAGACTCGGCATCAGTTCCGTGTCCAGCAACTTGTGTTCTAAACAGTCCATGGCCTTTCCTTAACCTGTCTTTTCAACATCATCTCATCTGCTCTCAGCTGAGCCAGTAGCATTCAACCTGGTTGGAGTTATGCCCAGTGAGAACGCTGCTCACGACTTTGTGTCCCTAAAAGGAGGGCCTCCAGAGCAGGGGCTTTTCATGACATAAGAGAAGGCAAAAAACAAACAAACAAAAAAGAACACAAATCCAAGTAGGTGGTGAGAACCGAAAAGGAGAAGACGAATATGCACGTAGAATCTAAGGACCTCAGACAGGAAGTGGTAAGACATGAGGTATAAATGTAGGTCAACTAGATCCTGAATACATGCTGAGAGCCAGAGCTGAAGCCCCACTCCCGGCAACTCAGGCCCCAGCAGATTAATACTCGCTTTCTTGAGCATATTTGTACGTTTTGATTGGCTGGGGAGGAAATGTTTTCCTCCACTCCTCAAGATTCTTTTGGCTGGTCTAAGAACTAAATTGACGTGAAACAGATTCACAGGAGAAAATCAAATTTAATTATATACGGAAGGAGATTGCATAAGAATATGAGGCCCACAGGCGGTCAGGCCATTGAGGTTTATATGCCGTCCAGAGCTAGGAGAAGGGGGTAAGGGTCTGGGACTTCAAAGGGAAGATGACCATTCATAGGAGGATGAAAAAGAGCAAATGTTTGGGAAACAAATGCTGGCTGGGCCATATAGAAACAATGGGACATAGGGAAGAATTTTAACAAACAGGCTTTGCTAGGATCTTCCGTGTCTCCCATACCTAGTTCGTATTATGCCATAGTTACCTTTGGTGACAGCTCCCTTCCTGGAGCAGGTCCTCTGTCTCAACTGTTTTAGGCAGTTAGTGAGGAGACAAAAAAAGGAACACCTCTTGAGTCTCTGTTTCATAAAAAGAATCAGCCTAAAATAATCCACATGCAAATTCCTTTGCAGTTTGAGAACACTTTCATCCTTCAGAGCCCGACTCAAATGCTACCTGTTCTCCAAAGATTTCCCAGATCTTACCACGCAATTATTCATCGTCTGTTCTGTGATCCCTGGGCATTTCATTGAAAGCTACTTTAACAGGGTGCCTCAGTGGCTGGGTCCGCTGAGTGTCCAACTTCAGCTCAGGTCATGATCTTGCAGTCTGTGGGTTTAAGCCCCTCATCGGGCTCTGTGCTGACAGTTCAGAGCCTGGAGCCTGCTTTGGATGCTGTGTCTCCCCCCCCCCCCCCCCGCCCCTCCCCTGCTCACACTCTGTCTCTGTCTCTCAAAAGTAAGCGTTAAATAAATACATAAGTACATAAATAAAATAAAGCGATTCTAACTAAGGTATCAGCTGGCTATACATTGTACATGACTGAAGACATGCCTATGACCACAGGTACCTCCTGACCACAGGAAACCCTTCAAGTTTCCCCTTCCCCCCACTCCCCTACACATCCCAGCTGTAGCCTCTTTTAGTCTGTCTCCCTAGCTTTAGGCTCTTGACCAGCTTGGTTTTTCATTTTGAGCCTCCACCCTTATTTTGCCATGTCGAGATTTGGCTGTCCTGTGCCACACCCTCTACTTTGGGTTGACCTGGAAACCAGGATGAAACCTTACCCGAGCTCCGTGCCCCACAACAGTAGGAAGAAACTGTTCTGCTTTCTCTGTAGCTCAGTTTCCTGGGATCCCATGAGCTAAGTCCCAGGAGCTGTTCCATGAACAAGAAAGAGAGATTAGCCACGGCATACTGTAACCCTCAACAAAAGTTCACTGCCTGAGAGTGAAAAATAAATTAAATTCCAGTTGTCAATTTTTTTCCTCAAAGTCTTTGACTTTCAGTAATGCCACAAATAAAAACGAGAATCAATCAAGATGTTATGCAATATATTAAACTAATATGTGTGACTACAATCAAATCATCTTTGAACTGTTAAAAACTAAACAAAAAGGCCCACATTTAAATGCATTGTATATTTATATTTAAATGTAGTCATATTTAAACGCATTTTAATTCTACAACTACAGCCCTATTGCAGCGGCCTTTTGATTTAGCAGCCACAGTAGAACAGCTGGTCAGCTGGAGTATTTTCCTGAAGAGTTGTGATCTGAAAAAGAGCTGAAGAATGACTAAACGAAGCAGAGGTAATGTGTTTTATGAATTTTTATTCTATTCATGAAATATTCATGGACCCAGAGTCAACATGCCAGCAAAACACCTTGTCCATTTCTTTTGGGTGACCTCCTCCAACTGTGGGAGAGCTTCGCTACCTTGGAAACAAATCGCTCCCCTTCTCTGGCAAACCCTAAGAGAATTCAGCAGCTATGAGATGCAGCTAACATCTTTCGAGAGGACATGATGCTTTTCTTGATTAACAGGATTATGAAGCTTATGTGTTTATAGACCTCCACTCCAGGGCAAACTGCACAACCCAACCTCTCTCTGTTACCTTGTCACTAGACCAGCCAGGAGATTCTGATCAGGCTTCCTGGCAATCAGAAGTCCTGCTAAAGCAACAGCATGTAGAGCCAATATGAAAATATCACCCTACCTAATTCAGCTGTTGAATTGGTAACGGGAGAAATGACTTTTCACAAATGCAGATTGCTGAAATTATAATACAACTTTTTGGGCAGATTGCTGAAATTATAATACAACTTCCTACTGTTGTGGGGCACGGAGCTCGGGTAAGGTTTCATCCTGGTTTCCAGGTCAACCCAAAGTAGAGGGTGTGGCACAGGACAGCCAAATCTCGACATGGCAAAATAAGGGTGGAGGCTCAAAATGAAAAACCAAGCTGGTCAAGAGCCTAAAGCTAGGGAGACAGACTAAAAGAGGCTACAGCTGGGATGTGTAGGGGAGTGGGGGGAAGGGGAAACCTGAAGGGTTTCATGTCTTTTTGGGCAATACAAATTACAGGCAAGCTGTAATTTCCCATTGCTTAGAAGGCTCAAAAATATATTTATCCCAAGGTCATCTTGATATTATCCTTTTGTTAATGTGTTTCTTCCCCTGGGCAAAGTGACTAAATCAAATATATACTTTTAGATCCATAGCTACATTAAAAGAAAACAAAACAAAAAAACTGCTATGATTCTGGTCTTTAGATTCTCTTCACTCTTTTCATTTTGCGATGCTTTGACAAACCAACAACTGTGCTGTCAAGTTCAGAATTTAAATAGACTTTCACAAAAATCTTCACGAACACCAGCTGTAATGTCACCAACCAACTCCATCTTTGTTTTCCGTCTTTAAGCAGAAAGCAGAGACTCAAGATGGCTCTTGCCAGCCACAGCTTGGGCGGGAGGCTCTAAGGGCGGTTCTTCCCATCTGTGAGAAGCCAAACAGAATCTCAAGACAAAATGTGTGATGCAAGAAGCATCTAGATCCCGGGGAAGTTGGATTGAGACTGCTTTGGGGAAAATCGTATTACTGTTTTTAAATTATCCTCGTTGCGCAGTGCGGTTTCAGCTGGGTATGACACCAAATTCAGTCACCGAACGTGAACACACACTGCCAATGAGGCCAAGGTGATGCCATCGCTTTTTGGGACTTGGAGGATTTGTGGAAATTGCAAAAGGTAGTACCCGTTCATTGGCCTGGTGAAGGCAGGAAGGAAGGAAGACTGCTTCCAGACTGAGGATGTGGCAAACCAGCAGACCTGTGCTAGACGAAGTTTGCCAGACGGAAGGATACAAAAAGATAAGACTGAAGAAAGAACTGAGCGGGGAAAGGAGACACAATAGGGAGCGGAATGTCAGATTTGGCAGGAGAGGCAAAAGGCTCTTTGGAACCATGTGAATATTTTGTAACGGAGCGTCAGAGCTGACGGAGAAACTCAACCGGGGAAAAAAGAACAAATGAGCCAATTTATACATTGTGAAGAGGAAAAGTGAAACGAAGCATTGGATGAAGTGAAAATGATCCAGAGACCTGTGTGCTGAGGAGAGGGAGAGACAACGACAAACGAAAAAGAAAACAAACAACAACAGCCAAACAACCGTTAACATGGGTGGAGCGTTTCCATCTGTATTTGTAGAAATCATTTCTCAAACTGGTGCATGGTACGGGATAAGGAATTGACGGTTATGTGGCAGCAGCGACCCAGGTACATTTTCTTCCCCTGTTAGATAGTCACTCTTTCTTGCATCTCGGCCATGGATAGTCACTCTTTCTTGCATCTTGGCCATGGGTCTGCAGGCTCTTGTGTCTCATAGGGATCTATTTCCACTGGGAGGTGGCAGTAAGGATTCTCTCCTTTCTGATCACAGTTCCTAAATGCTTTAGTGTAGGACTGTGCAGTCAGCTAGGGTGGCCACTAGAGCATTGGAAATGTGGCTCGTCAAGATTAAGATAAGCTGTTGAGTAGTCACCGGATTATGAAGAATTAATATGCAAATACGCATCTTCAGTCTCTCCTTTATGTTTTTATATTAGTTGTATGACGAAATGATCACATTTTTGATACAATAAAGAAATTTTAGTAAATTAGTTTCACTTGGGGGCAGCTGACTGGCCCCGTCGGCGGAGCGTCTGACTTCGGCTCAGGTCATGATCTCACGGTTCGTGAGTTCGAGCCCCACATCAGGCCCGCTGCGGTCAGAACGGAGCCTGCTTCGGTCCTCTGCCCCCCTCTCTCTCTGCCCCTCCCCTGCTTTCATTCTCTCAAAAATAAATAAAACATTTTAAGAAATTAATTTCACATGTCTCATTTCCCTTTTTTAAAAAACAATTTTTTTTAACGTTTATTTATTTTTGAGAGACGGAGAGAGATGGGGCAAGAGCGGGGCAGGGTCAGAGAGAGAAGGAGACACAGAATCCGAAGCGGGTTCCGGGCTCTGAGCTGCCAGCACGGAGCCCAAGGTGGGGCTCGAAATCACGAACCGCGAGATCAAGACCTGAGCCGGAGTCGGTCGCTTAACCGACTGAGCCACCCAGGCGCCTCATTTTCCTTTTTAATGTGGCTCCTAGAAAATGTATCATTGTATACGTGGCTCACGTTTGTGGCTTGCCTGGTAATTCTACTGGACAACACTGACGTAGAATGTAGGGTAAGGAAGGGAATTTGACCCTGTTTCAGGTCAGGTGTTATGCCCTCAGTGTAAAATATTAGCACGTTCTGTACTGACATGGGTTTAACCAGGAGAATGCACATTGAAGAATGGTCAATTTGTGAAGTCAAAAGCGGTGTTTTGGGTAGAGAGAAGACCTTGTGTTTTATGGAAGTCTCATGATTCAAGGGTGTGTTGTAAGCAAGTCAAAGAGGCAGGAGCTGAAAATAAACCAGCTCGTTTGATTCTTCGGTAGCCGGTCTATTTTGACATCTTCATTGTGAATCTGGCCTTTCCGTTTTCTCGATTTTTTTCTTTCTAGCTGGCAGTACTTGCTGAACGGGGCATGGCAATAATTATTAAGCTTGGATTAAAACGTAGGACTGAGCTCACAAGAAACTTCACATTTCAAAGCCATCCCAGTTTGCCTTAAATAATACAACCAAACAGGTCTGAAGGGTTTGCTGAGGAATCTGTTTAGAAATTGGTTTATGGGCATTATCTTACTTTAGCTGTGTGCATCTGTATTCAATGATAGGATTCCCGAGTGTTGCCAGGGTAAAATTGGAAGAATAACATTATTTTTATAGTGACACCCTAGTGTATCATGTACTTTTTATGTTGTGATGAACCAAGAACCGTGCTGTCAATGATATGGAAAACCCAGAGATTTTCTATGTGCACGTGCAGGGAAATTGTTTCCTTGTAAAGCCAACAATACTCATTAAAATGCTTTTGAACTCAAAGTGAGCTTTTCAAACACAGAATACATCTGCTAACTGTGTACACATTTTCGATATGATGGTGACCTTCTGGCACAAAAGGAGATAGGCGCATACAAAGTTGGTTTCATTCAATTAATATTTAATCTGACTTTACGACAGGAGCGTGCATTGTGGGAGGAAGGAAGGCTTCATGAAGATGATAATCTGATTGGAGAGATCTACTTCCTATCCATCCAAAGGTAACGATTAGTATGGCCATAAAAGCCGAGGGGAAAAGGGGCAGTTCAGATGAGAGTCACTGCTAGAGGTCACGGGAAAGACAATTCCCTTATTAGACAATGTGTGGTAGTCAAAAGAAAGGAATCTGAGGTCTAGACATCTGGGATCAAGTTAGGGTTCTACCATTTCAAAAATCTGAGGACATGACGTTATCTGAACCTAGGTGCTCAGAGTTGTTGGTCTTTTGGGTTTATCCCCCTACAGCAATATTCTGATGGACACTATTCAGATCCTTTTACTTCTTTAAGCATCACTAAGCGAAGGTTATGTGCATGGCAGACTGTTAAAATCTGGGACAGTGGAGAGAAGGTACCTGCCAGAGGGAGACAACAAAATATATACAATTTAAAATTAATGCCTTCGACTCATAAACATCCTCTGATTACTTTTTCCAATGAAGAGGTTCCAAAGGCTCTTTTTATTGTTTTCTTTTTTAATATAATTTATTGTCAACCTGGCTAACACACAGTGTGTACATTGTGCTCTTGGTTTTGGGGGTAGATTCCCGTGGTTCATCACTTCCATACAACACCCAGTGCTCATCCCCACAGGCGCCCTGCTCAATGCCCATCTCCCATTTTCCCGTCTCCCCCACTCCCCATCAACCCTCAGTTTGTTCTCTGGATTTAAGTCTCTGATGGTCTGCCTCCCTCCCTCTCTGTTTGAAACTATTTTTCCCCTTCCTTTCCCCCACGGTCTTCTGTTAAGTTTCTCAAGTTCCACCTATGAATGAAAACATAAGATACCTGTCCTTCTCTGACTGACTTCTTTCACTTAGCATAATACCCTCCAGTTCCAACCACGTTGCTGCAAATGGCAGGATTCCATTCCTTCTCATTGCCAAGTAGCATTCCATTGTATATATAAACCACATCTTCTTTATTCATTCATCAGCTGATGGACATTTAGGCTCTTTCCATAATGTTTTTTTTCTTAAGTTTTTTGTAATGTTTATTTATTTTTTAGAAAGAGAGAGTGTGAGTGGGGGAGGGGCAGAGAACGAGGGAGACACAGAATTCAAAGCAGGCTCCTGGCTCCGAGCTGTCAATGCAGAGCCTGATGCGGGGCTTGAACCCACAAACCGTGGGGTCATGTCCTGAGCTGAAGTCAGATGCTCAACCAACTGAGCCACCCAGGAGCCCCTCTTTTTATTTGTTTATGTTTAGAATACAGGTTCTGATTGTTATTACCTGCCTTTCCTCCTCTGTTTTGTCCTGGGTGTCACCTACAGTTTGTCATTCCCAAATGATGTATCTTAGGCACAGTGATCTAGTCCTGCCTTTGACGCCTCCGTAGGCCGACATAAGCAAGCCTGGGGAAGGGTGTGCGGGGTTGAGCTGAGGAGGGAAAGTAGCAATAGAAGTCAAAAGGCCCGCAGGGTATTTGGCCAAAGACAGTTCTCGGCATTCTTCAGGCATCTTTTACAAGAATAATGCTTTCCACCCCAAAAGAAGTAAGTGAGCTAACTTTGGTTTTAAACCTTGCACATGATTGGATTCTTCAGTCAGCTGAATTAAACATCACCTCATGGAGTTGACATAAATGGTGGCCAGTAAAAAGGTTGAGTTTGAAGCGACTGCATTTCAAGGTTTTTCTCTGTCCTCTGTTCTGCTTCTCATCCCTTATTTGCATATCTCCATCATCCTTGTAAACATGTAGACCGAGGTGCAATGAAAAGGCCTCCTGCCTATTTATTCTACTACAAAATAGGGAAATCCGTATGTAATTCTGCCCTAGAATTTTCCTTTTTTGGTTTAATTTTTTTTCATTGATTTTTGAGAGGGACAGCATGAGTGGGGGAGGTCACAGAGAGAGAGGGAGACAGGGGATCCGAAGCCAGCTCTGTGCTGACTGCAGAGAGCCCGGTGTGGGGCTTGAACTCACAAACCATCAGATCGTGACCTGATCTGAAGTCGGAGGCCCAACAGACCGAGCCACCCAGGCACCGCTGCCCTAGAATTTTCTAATGAAAACTCATCCTGGGTCATTCACCAAATGTGTGTAATGCTATTACCCACGTCCCAACTTCCTTGTCTGTATTTCTTTGACGTGAATGTCAGAAGCTGGATCTCAAAAGTGTGTCCTTTAGTGAATTTGAATACTGAATGTGGTGTACCTTTAGAGTACTTTTCTCAGTTTTCTTATACTTTCCTGAAGCAATCTCTTTTAATCCCCACAACAATCTCATAGGGCAGGGCTCTCCACTCATCACATTTTACCAATAAAGAAATTGAGGAGCTGAACGATGAAGCCATTTGTTCAATGTCACACAGCTGGCAGGTGGGAGAGCCAGAGTTGGAAACCAGGTGTGTGTGAGTGCAGACCACACTCGTCACCCAATTTGGCCTCTCACTGGATGGGCTGCGAAAGGCCACACAGAGCAAATGGCATTTGAGCTGGTTTGGGAACGATAATGAGCAGGATTTTTGATAGATGGAGATATATGGAGATGGAAGTTCAGACAGAGTGTTCCAGATTGAGAGCACCGCAGGAGAAAAAGGCGTCATCAGGAGATGATGCATCATAGGAGTCTGCGGTGACACTTCCAGGAAATTAGTTAGCAACAAGGTATTTTCAATCATGAGCCTAAGATTACTGGCAAACTATATTTAACTAGGCCTTGTCAACCACAGTCTTATATATGAGTGTACCGCTTCAGATCTTGTCATATCAAATCATTTCAAGACAGTAGATGAGGCCTCCGGCTATATCTTCTTCATAAAAGATCACTCTTTGAGCGAAGTTAACAAAAAACGGTATCAGGTAAAATCAGAGAAACCTAGAAAGCACGAAAATTATTAAGAAACGATGGGATTTGACTTCGGAATACTTTTCATAGCAGAGAAAAGTGGGGAAGAGAATGCTAAGGCTTCCGATTTATGTCGTCGAACTGCCTTATCTAAATATTGTTCTTTATGTGGCAGTATTCCTTTCGTCGTATCATCATCGACACTGGGTTTTAATGGAATGTCATTTTTCGTGGCAGTCCACTGACTTTTTGAACAAAACTAACTGAACTCAAACATTTCTTAATGATGTGGGTTATCGTTATCAACTTTGATCGCTTTTCTTGGTTATCATACAATGGTGGTTTATCCCTGCACTAAGTAGCTCAGAAAATATTTGTGACTTCTTTTGCATGACATATTTATGGCTTTCCTGTATTATTCATTCTAGTCAGGCTCTCAACATCCTCTCTTTATAACCCCTTCTGCTTTCGATCCACTGCAGCTTATTAAAGCTTATTATAATTCTGTCTAAAGTTAAACTACCTCTGAGTGAGAGCCTGGAATGTTCCCTCATGAATAAACTTATGACATCTATTTTGGCTGCCGAAGACGTTTGTTTGTTTGTTTATATCCTAGTTTTCACATGTGTTCTGAATACTCGAGGAAGCTGCCGACAGGGGGGCTGGATAAGGAAGGGTGGCCATAGGTATTCAAAAGTCGAATCCCTTGAAGGTACTTTTAAAAAGCGCTATGGCAGCGAATCCTTTCAATCAGAGCACAGGAAATGAAGCGAATTAATATCTTATTTATGTGTGTTCCATATTAAATCAACTCTGAAGTATTAGAAAGTTCTGTCTTAAAATCTTAAATCTTAAAATGTTTAAAAGTCCTAAAATAAATATGTAAAAGACATTGCCTGAAAACAGGAAAACACGTCCCCATATTCCAGGGGTAGGCTAGCACAGTGGTTGAGAATATGAACTCAGGAGCCAGACCCACTGGGTGGAAAGCCCAGTTTCTCTGCTCTCCGGCAGAATGACGGGCAAGAATCCCCTTCGGATCTCTGGGCTGTAGGCTCCACATCTGTAGAATGGAGGGAATTGAATACTCCCTCCCTCCGTATTACTCTAAGTGACATCAGCCAGACTGAGAAAAGCAAACACCTTATGATTTCACTCATCTGAGGAATCGAAAAACAAACGCAAAGCAGAATCAGGCTGTACATGCAACTACATGGTAAATACATGGTGAACACAAACTGATGGTTGCCAGAGGGGTAGGGGCGGGCTTTTGGGCAAGATGGGTGACGGTGTGTACGTGTGGCGGGGGGAGATACAGGCTTCCAGTTGCGGAATGAGTAGGTCACGGGAATGAAAGGCTGCAGCCAATGGTACTGTAATAGCGTCGTACGGTGACCGATGGTAGGTAGCTCCCCTTGTGGTGAGCACAGCATAACGTATAAACATGTTGAATCACCATGTTGTATATCTGAAACTAATGGAACATTGTGTGTCAACTCCACTCAAATAAAAAAAAAATTAAAAAACACTACTTACCTCTTAAGGCCGTTGGGAGGATGAGAGGAGTTAGTACAGATGTATATAAAGCAAGTAAAATATCCCTTGGTATATAGTGAGTGCAATTTAAGTGAGGCCTTTTATTAAACAAGAGCTGTTTCACATTTTCTTTTGGTTTTGTTTTTAATCTTCCAAGTCCATTCTGCATCATTTATATTCTTGTACAGCGCTGTAAGCTCTATAAGGTGAGACACTTTGTTTGCCTTGTTTGTTCCTTTATTTCAGTGGCTAGCATAGTGTCAGGGGCAGTAGGCGCTCAGGATATTTGCTAAAAGAATGACTGAGCGGATCGTGGCGGAAAAATGATGATTTTTAGATGTGCTCAAGGGCAATACCATAAGAGATGGGGAGGGAAATTATTTTCACTATAGTAAAGAGCCAAGTGTCAGTGCTGGTGGGGCCAGTTCAATTCTGGTGAGTTTTGTGATAAATACTTTGTTCTTTGGAAGACTATTCCTCGGTATGTAATTGAACCCAATGGTGCGTTAATGTCAAGGCTGATGAGCTAGCAGCCATGTTTGTTAGAATTAAACTGTCCACTTCATCATTAGAAACTTTTGTAGGACATATTGAAAATTATAGTAAATAGAAATCATTAGACTGTTTCTTTCTGATATCAATACAACTGTCTGAAGAGATTTAGAAAAAAATCACTCGAATGTATTAACATTTACGTCAACGAAACGTACCCTATCTACAAGTAAAACAAGCTTTGAGAAATTTTGCAACGTATTTAAAGTCAAAAGCACACAACCTTAATAGGTAGAACACATGCGCAGAGAAAGAACGCACACATAAAGAGAAAAATGGACAGAAGATACAACGGGCAAACGCAAAATAAGAAATACAAATAGTCTCAATAAATCTCACTAGTAATAACAATGCAAATTAAAATAAGAGATTTCCCGTCCCCCCCCCCCCCCTTGGAACTGGCAAGGTTTTTAACGATAAGCATTCAGCTGACAAAGTTGTGGGAAGCGGGCACTCTCACACCCTGCGGGATGTCTTGAAAATTTTTATACCCTTTGACTCAGCAAGTTTTCTTCTAGGAATATACTGTAGAAAAGGTTTGGGCAAGTCGGCACCTATAAACACGCAAGGATATTTATCATGTAATTCGCTTCTAATACTAAGAAAACCGAAAGTGATTTAGACGTTGGTTTGATCGGCTTTGAACTGATTAAATGCATTAAGATATGTTATCTGCCAAGAGACGCTACATCATTTGTCGATTATTATATACTGCTTATCTTACTGGCATCATTTCATTGACTCCTCACCACAACACTAGGGACTGCTTAGTTTCCCCATATGGCAAATGAAAACATCGATAATCAGAAATAAATGTCATGTCCCCAAATTCAAAACTAGGTCTATCAAACACCAAGGCTCAGGCTCTAAACATTATGCTATATTATAGTATTTGGTGGCTGGGAAAGAAGTGAAAAGAATAGGTGTCAAGTAATTATAATTATAATTATAGATAAAGATACGTCACCAAATGTTGTCGTCGGAGGACACCTTAATGCCCTACTTCTTCACGTGTTTTCTTCAATAACTATGTTCGTTCATGTAATTTTTTAAAGTTATATTTTCAAATGAACTGGCTTGTTTTACTTAATGGCTAAATCGCTAGAGGTGTATTTAGGAACTCAATTAAACTCAAAGATCAGTCTAGGACAAGAGAGAAGCGTGTGTCCTTGTGTGTGCGTGCACATACGTGTGTGTGCGTCTGGGTGTGTGTGTGTGTGTGTGTGTGTGTGTGTGTGTGTGTACTGCGAGTACTGTAAGGGAAACTAGTAAGCTGGCTTTTCCACTTAATGGCTACCGTGTTCCAGTAAGTTTCTTTCAATAATTGGGATAATTCACTTCTTACACAGATCAGCTCCATCCCATGTCTTGGAGAGACCTGTCAGAAGTGAATACAGCTAATTGGGGCGTGGTTTTACACAGTCATCTCTGCACTCAATTTCAAATTTGTCTTTTGTTTACCATAATATGAATGAAATAATTTTATAATAATGATAACAGTGACATCACTGTCACTCTTTTGATCAGTCGGTTGCCAAAGACATCATCGTAACATTTCATTTATAAATTTAATTCAGTTCATGTCTATGCTCTGTGCCAGATGAAGGGGAAATAAAGACCTGGTCCTTGCCCCTGTAAGGCGCACTGTATATTGATGGAAAGGGTTATTCCACGCAAATTGGTTGTGTAGTAAGAAATATATTACGGTGGGGCGCCTGGGTGGCTCGATCGGTTAAGCGTCCGACTTCGGCTCAGGTCACGATCTCACAGTGCGTGAGTTCGAGCCCCGTGTCGGGCTCTGTGCTGACAGCAGATCCTCCCCCTCTCTGCCCGTCCCCCACTCGTGGTTTCTCTCAAAAATAAATAAACATTTAAAATATATATATATACACATATATGTATATATATACATGATGGGAAGTTGAAAAGTGATCAAATAAATGGCAGTCTTTTATTCAATTAGTTATGTTGTCCTGGGTCCTGTGGACGCAGCCTCAAGTAAAACATGGCTCTTGGTCCCATGTGGCTCACAATCTAGTAGGGAAATCGCCATACGATTCACAAAAATAATGTTTGTGAAAGGTGTGGTGGAGCCCTAAGTAACTGGAGCGACGGGAGAGGAGCTGAAAAAGTGGTTTCACTTATGACAAGCAACACGTGATGCAGTGAGGCCACTGCCGTCAAGAATGTTCCAGTGCATTGAGTATTTCTGCCTGTTGTATTCCGCCACCATTTTCACACCATCACACCATCACAACTATGTAGTCCGAAGTGTTTCCTTCTTTCTTGAAATCGCTGAAGCAGTTTTTCCCCCTTGGAGTCAGAAAGTAGGAGGCAGAAGATCCAAGTCAGAAATCAGCCACCTGAGCGGTTTTGCCCAAGTGGTCGAACACCCACCCTTTTCTTTCTTTGTTTGTATTGTTTTTAAGGTTTATTGTAATTCCAGTTAGTTAACATACAGTGTAACAACGGTTTCGCGTGTACAATATAGTGATGCCACACTCCCGAGCAACACCCGGTGCTCATCACAGCAAGTGCCCTCCTTAATCCCCATCGACTGTTCCAGCCAACCCCCCTACCCACCTCCCTTCTAGTAGCCATCAGTTTGTTCTCTACAGGTAAAAGTCTGTTTCTTGGTTTGCCTCTCTCTCTTTTTCTTCCTCTGATCATCTGCTTTGTTTCTTAAATTCCACATATGAATGAAATCATACGGCGTTTGTCTTTCTCTGATTGACTGATTTTGCTTAGCATAAGACTCTCTAGCTCTGTCCATGTCATCGCAAGTGGCAAGATTTCATTCTTTTTGACGACTGAGTAATATTCCATCGCGTATATAAACCACCTCTTCTTTCTCCATCCTTCAGATGATGCACACTTGGGCTATTTCCATAATTTGGCTATTGTAGAAAATGCTGCTGTAAACATCAGGGTGCATGCGTGTATCCCTTTGAATTATTATTTTTTAAAAAAATATCTATTTTGAGAGAGAAAAAGAGAGAACGTGCACACACGTGCAAGTGTGGGGAAGGGGCAGAGAGAGAGGGAGAGAATCCCAAGCAGGCTCCATGCTGTCAGCTCAGAGCCCCACACGGGGCTCAATCCCAGAAACCATGGGATCATGGCTGCGCTGAAATCAAGAATCAGATGCCTAACCGACTAAGCCACCCAGGTGCCCTGACTTAGCATTTTTGTATTCTCGGAGTAAATACCTAACAGCGCAGTGGGACGCCTGGGGCTTCAAGATCCACGAGGTTTCTCCAAGAAACTCCTTGGGAAAAACTTGAGCTCTGACACTGGCCTCCTAGGGCCTGAGGATCAATGGCATCGAGAGCTGGCTGACTGACTGCAGTTGGAGATCCTGTGAGCAAATCAAAACCTGACAGTCCCCGTTACTGTGTCTGTGCCTTCTTACGGACCTCATCCGTGGCCTCTACACACTGACACATCAGTGGCTGTGAGGATGGGTGAGAAACGGATCACAAACGCAAACTCATTTGTGTCATCAATACCTGTGCCTGACGGTGGGAAATGTGGCAGTATTACCCCCTCAAGCCTTGCTCGAGCTCTTTGCAGCCAGAATGAGCTTTCTTGTTTCCAGATTTGTTTGTCAGGTTGGTAACATTTTCA